>NC_044393.1:69894777-70203225 GCF_006542625.1 Nomascus leucogenys
CTAAGCCATCCCAGTCTCTGTTTTACATACACTTGCTAGCTACATGTAATACAAATAGAATGGTCACCAAAATAGTGCTCTCAAGGAAGGGAAAATGAGACTTTTTCCATGACGGTCTAAATGCACATCAACAACAGCAGTTAGAAAGTAGAATGGAATATCAGAAACCTGGCTACACAGCCAGATCCTTAGTACTTAAACTTTAGGGATCTCACTGTAACTTAAAGGAACAATTGAACTGGCCACCTAAACTCTCTACATTAAAGGATATTCTCTACAGATGCACACACACAAAATGCTTTAAAAATGAAAAACGATCTTTAAATCTCTCTGGATAGGCTTACTATGTTCTTCATTTCAGCCAGTTCAAGAGTGAAATACAAATCAGATGCACACACGGTTGTGTGGGCCTGTGCCGGTAGACAAAGTAGATAAATTCAGAGTTGTTTTTGTTTGTTTGTTTGTTTAGAGAGAGAACCCATGTTGTTTGGCATGGGATCTACCTTGGCTAATTTAAAGGATAATTGCAAAAATATAATTTTATATTGGAGGATGCAGATATAGATGAATAATGGTTCTTAAAAAAAAAGGAAGGAAGGAAGGCAATCAGTTCTTGATATTTAGTTACTAATTTTTTTAAGGACATTAGTTTAAACGAAAAGGAGTTGGCAGCTGGTTTCCTGAGCTACCGGTCTTCATTTCATTAAGTTACTCAGATCGGGATAAATGAAAATATAAGTAAAGTAATACAGCTATTTTTATTTTGACAGAATTGAAAGAAACAATAATGAGATAACTTGATCTTACCATAAAGACTTAATTATAATTTTTAAAGGCATAAGCCAGCTCCAAGGTAGTTCATTGATTTTACTGATAAATATTAACTGAAATAAAGCACTTAAAAAGGTAGAGAAGTAATTTTCAATAGTTGCATTTGAAAAGCTGGCTTACTTTTAAAAATATGTAGGCTGACAATAGGATTATACAAGAGTTCATTCACTGTTTTAAGGAAATAATTTATAAATGTTAATGAGATATGTATTTTTCTTCTCCTATAGAAAGCTAGACTGGCCAGGATCCGGGCAGCCAAAAGTGGAAGCGCAAATGCTTACATGCAGAGCAAGCGGAATGGTTTACTCAGTAATCAGCTGCAGGTACAATCAGGCACATCTCTTTTTTTAATGTTCAGCTTCTTGGTTTAATATTGATTTAGTTCTACTTCCATATAATTTTATTATGGCTAATTATGACAATGGCTATCTAAACAACAAAAGTTTTTTTTGTTTTTTTTTTATAACTTCACCCTATACATCCCTGTTGGATGTAGAAGGTTAGAAACTGCACTATGAAATACTGCCAGTGAATCATGATGCCTATTCATCATTGGGCAATATTTCTACACTGTCTCTTATTAGGTAAAGGTAAAGAAAATGCTTAATAATTCAAATGCCTAATTCTTTTTTATTTCAAATTTATCTTCCTTAACGTTCATTTGGGTCAGGGGTTGGGGTAGGTGGCTAACATGATATCTTGTTTTACTTCATAACAAAGAGGGAATACCATTCAGCATTAGGAAGATCAAATGGCATAAACTACAATTTGAGAAAATTTATTTTTACCCCAGAATTTTTCTTTAATATTTAGGATTCCAATCTTTACTTACAAAATAGCTTTTATTTATGTGCACATGATCATGGTTTCAAAATTTTCTAAGCACTGGGTTAAATTTGATCATCAAAACATAACAGATTCCCATCTTACAAACATAGTTGCTAGTTGAATGAGTAAAAGAGATTTAAAATTTCAATTCAAGGAGGCATGTCTAAAAGACCAGACCATTCATTTGATGAAATTGTAAATGCCGATCATCCAACTTAACAGGAATTGCACATTTGTTCCTTTCTAGTTAAAAAAAATAAAACGTTGCCAGTTAATAGAGCAGATCTCTCTGTGGAAATGTGTAGCCGAGGTTCGAGTTGTTTGCAAATAAAATAGAAAGCTCTTCTGTCTTCTCTTTGTTAACAGTCCTCAGAGGATGAGCAGGCTTTTGTTAGCAAATCCGGCTCCAGCTTTGAAACCCAGCACCACCACCTGCTTCACTGCCTGGAAAAAACCACGGTAAGGAGACAGCATGACTGCCTTCCCCTGCTCTCTGACAGTAATTCCATTTGCTTTTGTGCATACTTAATGCTTCCGAGTGTGATTTCAGTGTCTGCATTACTGGAAAACATGCTAAAAAACAAACAAACCAAAACCCCACAATATTTGAAATTACTTTGAAAGACTGTAATGACATTTCAATTTGGAAAGTATTTTTGAAACTTATTTAGAATGTTTTATTCTTAGCCGCTGTCTTAACTCTAGTCTGAGAAGTCGGTTAATGCAGATGAAGAGTGGTCTTCCAATAGTAAATCCTACACAATATCATTTTCTGTGATTCTTAAAATGCTGATTAGACAGAAAAAAATTAATGGTGCTCGAGGGTCCCTAGCATCTAGATCAAGAGAATAGCAATAGCAATAACAAAAAAACAGAGAACAATGGAATATAAGCATTTGTTTCATTCACAACCATAATGAATAGAGATAGATAATGGAAACTATTCTCATTAGAAAAATGACTCATGTAATCACTGGTATGCCCTTGGGTGCTAAGGAGCGAGTCTGTATTTCTCCACTTACAAGCTCTCATTTGGACCTCCTCATTGGCAAATCTACCAATTTCTTCACCAGTTTGTAAATAGGAGCCACAATCTATGATGATCACAGAGAAGAACAAAATCTTCACCATATTTGGATCATGTCAGCTCACTCACTCTCGGGTGACACATGATTTGTATTCTCAGTTCCAAAGTATTGCCTGTGCATGTACTTATTTACCAATAGAGTCATTCAGCAAATATTTACTACTTGCCTACTATGTGCCCAAGAGCGAGCCAGACCCAAGAAACGCCATGAAATGAGGTGTGGCCTCTGCCGCCATTTAGCCTCCGTTTATAAAACAAAACCCCAGACAGGGCTGTTACTGGAAAAGAGCAGCGAACATGGAAAGCAACAACGGTGCCACAGTCAAGAGAGTCAAGAGGGCAGAGCCATGAGGGGACAGGTCAGGCAAGGCTTCCCGGAGGAACTTGAGTGGAGACCTGCAGGGTGACTAGGAGTTAGCTAGGCAGAGCAATGAAGGGGCTAACAGGTGATATAAATACCTGAAGAAGAAAAGAACTCAGCCTAGGAGGAAGTGAAAGGATTTGAGGGTGGTCAGAAGGAGAGAGTGTAGCATGGCAAAAGAGGAGGTGAAGGGAAAGGCAGTGTCCAGATAATGTTAGGCTTTGCAGGCATGTGGACAATTTTGATCTTTAGTTCGTGGAAATTCTTTAAGTGTTTTAAAGAAGGTAGTAACATGATTATACTTGCATTTTTAAATAAAGATATGCACAGGTCTATAACCTGGTAGGATAAATTTGAAAGTTAAATGATACATTAATAATAAAATGTTGGCCGGGCACAGTGGCTCACTCCTGTAATCCCATCACTTTGGGAGGCCAAGGTGGGTGGTTCAGCTGAGGTCAGGAGTTCAAGGCCAGCCTGACCAACATGGTGAAACCTCGTCTCTACTAAAAATACAGAAAATTTAGCCAGACGTGGTGGCGGGACCCTGTATTCCCAGCTACTCGGGAGGCTGAGGCAGGAGAATTGCTTGAACCCGGGAGGCAGAGGGTGCAGTGAGCTAAGATAGTGTCACTGCACTCCAGCCTGGGCAACAAGAGCCAGACTCTGTCTCAATAAATAAATAAATAAATAAATAAATAAATAAATAAATAAAATTTTTTATTCCTATCTTTTTTGTTCCCTGTATTTTCCTTTTTTGAGGGCTTTTTTTTAAAGTCAAAAATCACTTAACACCAACTAATATAAATTGTGCTACCTATAAAAGTACGTAGTAACTAATAACAGAATGACTCCTACACTTTTAATCACTGATGAGATAAATTAGAATCTCATGCATTATAACTTAGGTATGTGAAACCCTGCATTGTAAGAGAAGGAAACAGATTGTGAATCTTTTGTGCACCATTTTTTCTTTAAAATTTAATATTTAACATGAAATTCTGTCTTGTCTGATTGTATTATTCTCTAGACTTTAAAGAGTAGAATGTTAAATTTCATTTATTTCAAAATGCTTGTCTCAGCAAAGAAATGACAAAACGAGTAGCTAAAACATAATCTATTTCTTATTAGCCAGTGTCTTGCTTCAATTGTTTCACTAATATTTTAGGATGAGAGATGGTTAAGTGGAATTTGGTATGTGCAAAGCCTTCCATTATAAGACTATCCCCACCCACGCAAAGAAAAACAAAATAATAATTGAGGTCATTCTCTAGTAGTTCAGACCAAAAATGTTTTCCGTTATATTTCTGAGGTGAAATTATTCCATAGGCATTTCAGGAGGTTTTTTGTTAAACATTTTAAAAGCAAAATTGATACCCTGTTTCTATAAAATATATGTGAAATGATGCCTATTACTATTTGCTACTGGTCTGGAAGTTAGGAAATAGTGACGGAAAAACCCCAAATGCATACAGAGATCATGAGTACAGCCAGTGATGCCAGTGATATATCATGAAGATTACAAAAAAGGCCACAAAAGTTCAATGCTAATCCCTTCTGGGTCGAACACAAAGTGACACATTCAGCAGACAATTATATTTTACTTATGTAACTAATAAGTCATATTTTTCTGTACTGGGCATTTTTAGAGGAACATATAAAGAAATGGATAGTGTCTTAGGGGTCTCATTTTCTAATTTAGAAATGTTTTCAATCCCATGTGAAAATATTTGCTAATATATAACAGACAATCTAACTTGGGGCATCCTATTAAAATAATCTCTTTTCCGTAACTTCAACCTTTTTAAAAAATAAAGTCACAGGGAACTTCCCTGTGGGTTTTATCTATATGCATTTTTTAGGGTTTTTTTTCCTTAGCTTATACCTTCCAGATTTTATGTTTAAATAAATAAATGATATTTCAAGATAAAGTTAGTCTATAAAGGGACACTAAATCAGCCTACAGATGTCAATCTCTAGGTTTAACCACAGAGCTATTTCCACATAAATGCCAAAAAGAAGTGGTTTTGATGTCAATCTTTATGAAAATGGCTTTATTTAACCACTGTATCAAGTCTAACTATACTTGGGCATATTTGAGCTTTAAAAATAAAGCTATGTATTTCATTTTTAAAAATGTGCTTCTCTGTTTCTTCATTTACTTGCAACTGTGGAACAGAATCATGAGTTTGTGGATGAACAAGTCTTTGAGGAAAGCTGCATGGAAGTTGCAACTGTTAATCGTCCTTCAAGTCACAGTCCCTCACTGTCTTCACAACAAGGAGTCACCAGCACCTGCTGTTCACGACGACACAAAAAAACTTTTCGCATCCCAAATGCCAACGTATCAGGAAGCCATCAAGGTAGTGTACAAGAACTCAGCACGATTCAGATCAGATGTGTGGAGAGAACGCCTCTATCTAACAGGTACCTGAGATTAATCTGTGTTGTCTACACACCTGTGCTGGTTCCCAGGGTGTGTCTTCTGCACTCATGTTGTCACTTATGTGGCATCTAAATCCCTAGCTCCTATGGTTCAGGAAGAGACAAAAATGGTAGTGTAACAAGTAGGCAAATGGTTCTACTTGCATATTCATTAAGGGTTAAAAGTAGTGGTTATATCAGTATTAAAAGAGTCGAAAGAAGAAAAGATGATTGGGTGCACACAAATGTGTTTTACTCTCTTCTGCTCCACAACCTTTTCTTATTTGGGCAAGGACTTTTATACTCAGGAGACTCTTACATATTCAATAGCCTGAAATGATGGTGGACGCTACTAAAAGAGTCAAATGAAATTGAGATCAACATGGCTAAAAATTATTTAACAGCACGTAAAAATATACAAACACACTCTCTGTAACAGTAAAAGTGAAACTTTGCCTACACAAATCATTTCTATCGATATATAATTCTGATCAGAAAGGTATTTTTGACCATATCAAACACAAAATCAACATAATACAAAAAATAAGTGAAGTACTAAAATTGTTTGCCTCTGTTTAGTTTATGAACAAGTTAAGTAAAACTTCCATATTAATATTTTTCCTTTGCTTTTCCTTATTCACTGTTTTTACCACAAATGTGTAAAAATAAAAAGTTGTACATTTAAACAATACATGTCATTAAAAATCAGTTTCTGCCAAAATAATTTTATTCCATTTTCAAATTGAACAGCATATATTGTTGGAGTGAGAGTCTATAAATTCAGTCCTCTTCTTTGTTGGCATTCAAAAGTCTTTGTTGAAATCTGGATGAGATTCTGAATTCAGGTGACGTTGATTTACATAAATTGGATGTCTCTGGGACTAGAAAATTAAAATTAGGAGCCATAAGACTTCTATCTTCAAGATATTTTAGCTTTGCAGTCTTATATCCTTTATAAAATGAAGTCGACAATGGAAAAGTATCTAGCAAGAAAAGCTTAGGACATAAACATCTTAATTATGTTTTCCATGAAAATAAAATAATTAGTTTCAAGCTTATGTGTATGTCCTTCTCTCTCATTTACCTTTTATCCCCTTCCCCACATAGAGTATACAATTCATCCAAGAATACCATTTGGGAAAACCTTGAAGTATTAGATAGTAATAGATAAATTTTTTGATTTTTGTAATATGTGATCATTAAGTTGAGAGATTTGAAGGCATTATATATCCCAAAAAGACATGAAAATGAAAATATTCTGTGGTCAAAAGAATTAAGAAATCAATGTGATATGGCTCTTTCATAGTGGTTTCTCAAACCTCTCAGAGGTCTGTCTTAAATAAAACTACTTTGCTCAGCCCAGGCTGTCCAAATCTTACTTGATGCTCTTTCTTACATTTTTTTAATAATACATTTAGTTTGATAAATATTTGATGGAACCAAGTCAAACTGTCTTTTAGAAATTTATTTAATGTTAATTACTGACTATGTTCATCTTTAACATAGATTAAGATTTGGTGTTTGATATTTTTAATTATAATAACTTTTCTTAGACAATTAAAATATTTTTATAAGCATTACAACACATATTCTTCAGTTGTATGAAAAAAAATTTTAAGTAAACAACTTACTTTCTTAAATATTTTTTTTTTCTATCAGCCGATCCAGTTTAAATGCCAAAATGGAAGAGTGTGTTAAACTAAACTGTGAACAACCTTATGTGACTACAGCAATAATAAGCATCCCAACACCTCCGGTAACCACACCAGAAGGAGACGATAGGCCAGAATCTCCTGAGTACTCAGGAGGAAATATTGTCAGAGTTTCTGCTTTGTAAGACAATTGGAATAAGATCTAAGAGAATCCAAGCCCTGGCTGTGAAAAGAATCTCAATGTAGAAGAAAGAAGAAACAATAAATATTCTGCAGATTAATGCAGCAAAGGAAGAAGGTTGGTAGTGAAACAAAAAAAAAGCTTCCAATCTTAAGGATGTGAATAAAACCACCAAATGGCATTTCTAGACAGTTTGACCTGTTATACAGAGTAATATTCTGTGGCCCTTTGACTTTGTGAATGAGCACAATGAAATGCCGCCTATTGATGCTTCTTATGATCAGAACTCTTTTTTAATAAAATAAATAAAATAAATCTTTGAACATAATGTTCCAGTTGAATGCAAAACAAAAAAAACATATGGAAAACATTTTGATAAAATTTTTTCCTGTTAAAACCATGAACATTGGCTATGATGAAGATTATGACATATGAAAAAAACTCACACAACATATTTGTATTGACTGAAGGAAACCATCATAATGCATGCTAGAATTCTTTGAAGCAGTGATCTCAGTTTCCTTATGTTGTCTTCAGAATAGGCATGATAAACTATAATTGTAGAAAGGGGTAATTTCTGTGCACTTACAACAAGCTGAGTGTTCATGTTCCATGGTGGGCTGTGCAAATAAACTCCTTTTAGACCTGCAGTATTTCTCATGGGGATGCTCATTAGTAAATCTAAAGTGTTCAGATAGTTCAGTATTCATTATTGTTTAACTTTGCACCTAGATACTGTTACAACTGCAATAATTCGTTGTACAACTGTTGTATCAGGAATCAGGATTTTTTTGTTGTTGTGCTTTCCAGATCTTTATAGATACGGTAAGAGCCACGTTCGTAGAAAAACTTCTGGTGTGGCCAGGTTTTAGGTAACTTTTTAATCCAAAACTATTGTGCCATAAATGTTTTTCAGTAATATTCTTTGGTCCACTGTATTCCTGTGACACAGTGCATTATCTGTTCTTGTATTTCTATAGCACCTCTCTATTGGGTTTATCATCAACAACAAGACTAATGTTTACTGTAGTTTAAGTGACTTTCCTACTTTTGTATTTCCAAAAAAAATTATCTTGTAAGTAGATTGTCATCAATCCCCTTGTCAAAAACTAGAAAAAAAGGAGTTGACCTATATAAATTATCTCTAACGTCTTTGTTGTTTATGGAAAAGCCCAGATACTGGATATATCACCATGTATTTTATGAACAGAATTGACTGGGACTAATATCACAGGATCAGTCATCTCAGAATCTTACTTGATGTATTATTTATTTTGCTTTAGATCTTGAATACATTTTGAGAATAACTAATGTGGATTGAAATGTAGAGATAAACTGGAGTGCTTTATTTAGCAATATTTGATGAAAGCATTCTTTCTACGCCATTCAGGAAGGCAGCACAAATTTATCTCAGAAAGTTTCCTGTGTATTGTATTGCAAGGTACAATTTTCTCCAGTAAATCAGGAGAACAGGAGTTTGATGATGCAAAGTTGATCTCTGTACATTTAAGTGAAAAGTTTTTACAACTTTTCACCCTTAAAATATTTCAGCAGACATGTCTGCACATGACAGTGTAAAAAAGTTTAATGTCAAATGCAAAGTTTTTATTCATTCCAAGCCACCACTGTAAGGAATAAAGCTTAGCTTCTGTACATGGAAAGAGTTAATAATTATCCCTCTGTTAGAGATGAGATTTTTAAATGCTTATCATATTTAATCATAAAAAGGGATTAATCCAACCATTTTCAAGTAAAGTCAGAAATTCTTGCTTCCCATCTCTAGAATAGCTTCTAGAACAGTGCTATGCACATATTAGATCTTAATAAACATTTGCTGAGTGAAAGTAAGATAAACTCAACTATCTCTTGGGAAGAACTGGCTTCATTCCTAGTACATCTTTTAAAAAGTTACTAATCTTCCAGCAGTCAAATATTAACAATTATATTAACACCTGCCTCATGTCAGTTTATGCTTCTAGAGCAAAGTCTAGTGAAACTTATCTGATGGCATTTATTGAAAACTTTCTAAAAAATAGACTAAGGAAACCATAATCAGAATTACTGACTTTTGATTCCCAACAAGATGTTCTATTTTCATGTTCTTAATATTGCATAAAAGAAAATGCAGTTAGGTTATTTCAACTGACAATTCTGCCTCCTCTTTTGATTTGTCACTTACCCAAAATTATTAATTTTATTAGGCTTTTGGAAAAGAAAAAAACTTTTTGATGTTTTAGGTGATTTAAAAATATACTGTGTTGGTGGTGAATGACTATTGATGACTGTGTTAAGTGCATCTGTATTGTAAGTGAAATGTAATTATTTCTGTGTACCATATGGAGTAACTAAGGTCATTGTTTTTGACAATTTTGTTTGAAATTCATATATCTTATTTCAAAGGATAGCATAATATCTGCATTATGCTGGAAAAAAATAGACCTTTGGAGAATACTTAAATAAAACATGTGCATGCTTGAACAGGACAAAATGTTGACTGTTGCCCTATTTTCTTATATTTCATTCCTTTCCCGAAATTAGGATATGCCACACTCATAATACACATGTGGGAGGACCTTGTGAGACATACAACTCAAAGGACACAGCAATTGAAAGTAATGCTTAAATCTCATCTGAATGGGTGGAGACCGTAGCTTTTGCCAGTAATGGGAATTAAGGCAGAGACTTTAACAGAAAAAAAAGTATCAATTAAGGAAAGCCAGTCCCTGAACCTTATATACTTTTTTTTTTTTTTTTTTTTTGAGACGGAGTCTTGCTTTGTCACCCAGGCTGGAGTGCAGTGGCGCAATCTCGGCTCACTGCAAGCTCCGCTCCCGGGTTCACGCCATTCTCCTGCCTCAGCCTCTCCAAGTAGCTGGGACTACAGGCGCCCGCCACCACGCCCGGCTAATTTTTTGTATTTTTAGTAGAGACGGGGTTTCACGGTGGTCTCGATCTCCTGACCTCGTGATCCGCCCACCTCGGCCTCCCAAAGTGCTGGGATTACAAGCGTGAGCCACCGCGCCAGGCCTGAACCTTATATACTTCTTAAACACCACTACTTGCATTAAGCAGAGAAGCTCAGGGGTAATGGTTTTGGTCAGAACTTAACTAAATTCTTAATCAAAGGCTTTATTCTATCTAGGAAAGCAGGGCGATTTATTTGTCTAGCTATTCGTGTGTATGTATGTGTATATGTAGACATACATTTATTCATACACGTATACATAGATTTTCATTCATTTTTAATATGCAACCACCAATGGTTTCTCTTAATATCCTGGAAAGGATAAAAAGCAAGAAAATGTTAAGAGTTTATAGAAGAAGGAAAAAGACAAAGGAAATTATTTAGTAGAAAGACTGATTTTAACTGCTGAGATATATGATCCTTTTGGTGGATAGTCTCTATCTTTTCTTGTTAATTATTTTCATTTATAGCCTTTGATTTATTAGGTGTCAATCATGCATTAAAAAGTTCAACACGCCTCCCTATTCCTTCAACTTAGTCACAATGTTGGCTTAGAAATAGCCTCTTGGGAGCTATAATATGTCTGCCAGTAACATTGCTCAAAAGAATAAAAAAGGGTTCTTGAAATTAAATTGATGACTCCTCAGAGTTTCATAAGAAAGGCATCTTCTCTTCCCTACAGTGTCATTAAGGTGTTTGTTTTATTAACTCACTGGTACAAGAATGGTTATTACTCTGCACTGTGTAAACATCTGAATTTTCAACACAATTGTGTAGGCACACAGTATTTTTTTAATGAAGGTTTAAATTATATCTATGAAGGTTTAAGTCGTATCTACTTCAGCTGGTTGTATTAGGATACTAAAATATTCTTTACAGAGCTTGATTTTTTACTTCTAAGGAATTACTAGCTTTGAACAGCAAGTTTGCTTAAGATAATTATAAAATATAATTTTACAAAATATTTTTAGTTGAAAATAATATTAAATACATAGCATACCTTTAATCTTTCTCTTTACTGCCTGCCCTGCCTTTTTTCTCCTTTATCTTCAAGCATTAACTATTATTGTAGCAGATTATTCTTTGCCTGTCCCTAATTACTTTTTTCTCTAGCTTCTCTATGGAAATCCTTTAGTTTATGTAACTAATATTCATTCTACATATAATCCAATTTATTGAATACAGATGATGGGCCACACATGGTGATAGAGAAATACAGATTAAGAAACCAGATCAAATCCCTTTTAAGGAATCATCTAGTGGAAAATATTTCAACTCTCTTCTTTACACCACTATTCATAATCTTACACTTCAAATCTTCACCTTTCCATTTTGACAGTCACTCTTCTACTTCAGTCTCCTGAAGACATCTCTCCAACAGAGGTTACACAAAGATACTCTTCTTCAAGGTGCTTTCTAAAATATTTTCATCACGTCATTAAAATCTTCTTTCACTAGGCAATGGTTCTGTCTCTATGGGGGCTGGCAGGCAGGGAAAATGAATTCCTACCTTCCCAGAGAAAGAACAGGAAACAATAAAGGTAAAACAGAACCCAAAGGAAGAAGAGCTTTATGTTTATGCATCATGTTAAAGTTAAAAGAAAAAAAACTTTCTCAAGTATCCACTCTACCTTTTCAACTATAATTTCAGAGAATGTGAAGAACACTATTAAAATAGTTTTGCAGGAGGACTAATACACAATGCTTCTGTGAATCTGAACACCACACCTCAAATTCTATTATCTGATGAATCCCATTGAAATATCTGAGTAATTGGGACAACAGCAAGGTAAGTCTGTAATCAGGGGCACTCACCAATAAGGCGGGCCTGGTTGGTTCACGTCAATTCCAAAGCAAGAGGATGGTTGAAGAAGGGTATTGAATAAGTAGATAACAAATATTTGGAGAGAGATTTGGAGGAACCCTGGAAGACAACAGTAGGTTATTAGCAAGGGCTACAAGATGGTAGAGACATCCTTGGGCTTTGACTCTAATTGAAAATACAGAATTTTGGCCTGGCGCAGTGGCTCATGCCTGTAATCCTAGCACTTTGGGAGGCTGAGGCGGGTGGATCACTTGAGGTCAGGAGTCCAAGACCAGCCTCACCAACGAAACCCCATCTCTACTAAAAAAAGAAAAAAAAAAAAAAGCCAGGTGTCCTGGTGCATGCCTGTAATCTCAGCTACTCAGGAGTCTGAGGCAGGAGAATTGTTTGAACTCAGGAGGTGGAGGTTGCAATGAGCTGAGATTGTGCCACTGCATTCCAGCCTGGGTGACAGAGGGAGACGCCATCTTAAAAAAAAAGAAAAAAGAAAAACCAGAATTTTAAAGGTCAATTTAGAGCAATTTAATTCCTTGGTTAGAGCTACAAATTTCAACACCAAAAATTCTCTTAACCTGTTACCAGTTTTTAATAGTCCTACACCAATACTGCTCAGACATCTCCTATACTTCCTGCAAGATGAAGAACAGAACCCTAAAATTAACAGAATAAGCTATTTCTCCAAGACATGTGAAAGGGAGTTGAAAGAGCCAAGGCTGAGTGGACACTGAATTGGGTAGAGGGGTTTGTTAAATTTCCCAATCAGAGACACCTTCTTGGAGAGGCAGAAGATTTCATTACAGAAGATATAACAATTTCAAAAGTAAAAATGTCATGTGCATCATAATTTTACACAGCAATCATTCTGGACGTGCATTAATTTATTGCCAATCAATCTGGTAAAAAAAAAATGTAAACCCACAGAAGTAAAATCCTAATGCACCCTTTTCATTTTACACTTTCTTTCTTCAATAGGTTAACAGTGAGTACTAAATAATGATGATTACAACCACCATGGAAAGATAGCAATAATGACTGTTAACTTTACTGGATATTAAATACAGGCCAAGCACTGTGCTGATGACTTCACATGTATCAATCCATTCAGTAATTATTAGCCACATTTCCTGATGAGAAAACTTTAACACTGAAAAATTATGAGTGAGTGTGGGTTTTCCTAATTTAGATAATATAAAATTTTAAATTATGTATTTCTATGACAGAGTTCTATTGTGTAGAATTATTGATGTTATTTCTTCTTTCAGGCTAACAGATAAATTAAAAGAAATGGGGGTGGAACACAGAGGGAGGCCTGGGCATACCTGTGCTCTGGTGACTGTGGTCATTATCAAGGATAATCTTTTTTTCTTCCCATTTTCTTTGGTCCAACACATTTTATCATCTTGTTGTTCTCTGATAATAACTGCTTCCTAATTGACTATCGGTAAATTAAAATAAAATGGGACCTGGCTAGGAAATATATTACTGTCCTAATTGACAAATATTTTTCCAACTCCGTATCAGTAGAGCATACACATTTAGTTAATTTTCTAGTAACAGAGATAATTATGTGGTAGAGCATCTATTATTTCTCACTTGCTCCCCTTTTTTTAACCAATATTGACCAGGCTGGCCTCTAACGTGTAGCCTCACCTCCCCGAGTGCCAGGGGAACCGGCCTGAGCCACCGCGGCTCTCGCTCCCCTTTTTTAATAAGGTCTGCCAAAATTTTCAAGGTTGTTTATTAGGGCTGCAGTTTTAGCCTGCAGCATCTAATTGGTGCACAGTCCAAGTCCTGGAGGCTGATCATGAAACAGAAATATTTTGGAAATAATATCAATAACCACAATTCTCATCCTTCATTATCTTTTGTATCTTCCTGAATTCTTGCCGGCAAAAATTTCAGAGAATAGGAGCAAAGTCCCTATTGGCATTTAATATCACATACAAAACAAAGTGCAGAGAGATTCAGATAGGCAAAATAAGTGCGTAATTCAGTATTCCAAGTTAATATAATATAATTAAAAATATGATTGGATTTTTTTCAATCCTGTTGTTCCAATCCATCCTCACAAACATTTCCAAAATTTTTCTGAAGGTCATTGAAAATTTTTATTTGTTCCTAATAAAATAAAAAGCTCCAGGAAAGGTGTAAACATAGACTTTTGATTTATTCAGAACTGTAGAAAATTTAATGTACCTTCTAAAGTGGTACTTGGGGTATAAGTACTTCCCATAAAACTTCTTATTTGGGCTTCATCGTTTGCTTGTTTTATGTTCCAAAATAACACTGGCCTATGAATAATATCTCTTTACTTTCCACTTCAATCTTTCCCTTTCCAATTCTCAAATGGTAAACGTGTTTTCATTGTAAATATTAATATTGTGTCCAAAACTTTCTTAACATGAGAAATTAAGATGCAGTCATGATTTAAAAGACATGTATGCGAAATTAATGTCATACATACCTTATTATTGTCAAATTCTGATGATAAATTATATAAATTTAATATAATAGATTTTATATGATAAATTATAATTTTCTAAAATTATACAAATTTTATTAAAAAATAATAAAAGTTCCCCAATTTGTCATACAGAAGGATAAAAATATAATTTTTGGTTTTTTCCAAACTGCTAATATACAGCAGATAGACCCTAACACAAAATCACACTACACTATGAAAACAAGGCATACATATATACGAACACAAATACATACAGTCATGAGCCACATAGCAATATTTCAGTCAATGATGTACTGCGTATATGAGGGTGGTCCCAACAGATTATAATACTGTATTTTTACTGTACCTTTTCTATGCTAAGTTTCACAAATACTCACCATTGTGTTACAATTGCCTACAGTATTCAGTACAGTAACATGCTATACAGGTTTGTAGCCCAGGAGCAATAGGCTTTACCATAAAGCCAAGGTGTGTATTAGGCTATACCATCCAGGTTTGTGTATATACACTCTGTGATATTCTCATACAAGGACAAAATTGCCTAATGACATGTTTCTCAGAACTCATCCCTGTTTTGTGTGTGTGTGTGTGTGTGTGTATCAGACAGCTCTACTAATATCTAAAATGAAATGAATTTATTCATACAAATGTGCAGGAGCTGACTAATGAGAGATTAGTGAGA
The DNA here is from genome assembly GCF_006542625.1 of Nomascus leucogenys. Taxonomy (NCBI): domain Eukaryota; kingdom Metazoa; phylum Chordata; class Mammalia; order Primates; family Hylobatidae; genus Nomascus; species Nomascus leucogenys. The sequence goes on from NC_044393.1 coordinate 69,910,078, forward strand.
GAAATGGATTTATGAGTGACTAGAAGAACTTGAAACCATGTATCATTTGGAAGAAACAAAGTTTGGAAAACCAGAAGAATTCAATGTCATGCCAGTTTCTTTGGCTATCTTATTTAGAATTCAGTTCATTAGCAAAGATTCTGAGAATTTAGTTAAATTGTACTGCAATTATTTACTATTAGATATAGACTTAATGAATTTTGTAGGATTATCTGAAATTAATTCAAGACATTTCTCTCATCATCTATATCCTCATATTATAATAGGTGTTTCAACCTAAACTTAGGCTGAGTACCAAAATGATTATAATAAATTTACCTTAAGAGACTAAGATTAGGGGCCAGTCGTGGTGGCTCATGCCTGTAATCCCAGCACTTTGTGAGATCGAGGCGGGCAGGTCATTTGAGCTCAGGAGTTCGAGACCAGCCTGTCCAACATGGTGAAACCTCATCTCTACTAAAAATACAAAAATTAGCTGGCCATGGTGGTGGGCGCCTGTAATTCCAGCTACTTGGGAGGCTGAGGCAGGAGAATCATTTGAACCTGGGAGGCAGAGGTTTCAGTGAGTCGAGATCACGCCATTGCAGCCTGGGTGACAGGGTGAGGCTATGTTGCAAAAAAAAAAAAAAAAAAAAGAGAGAGAGACACTAAGATTAGGGCCATAAGTCAAAAACATGAGAGCATAAATGCCTAAGTGTCTGTATCTGAGTATCACTTGTTCTAATGAAATGTTTTTTCTGTAATTATTGCTTGCTGACTGCAGTCTAGATTTAAATACAAATGAACAATTGAATGACTATGGCTTATTCATCATTAGTTGCACTTCTCCATTTCTTCTCATAACTAAGAGAAAAATATATTCAATACCCAAAGTTTATCATAAAAGCACTACCTCAACTAAGGTTTTTTTTAACAATATAATAGAAACCCAAATAAATTAGCTAACTTAGGCTTCCAGTGCATTCCTCATAATAGAAATACATAAAGTAGTATAATAAAAACAAATTTCTTGTGCATACATTTATATTCTTAATCATAGATTACCATGTAGTTTACATACATGTTTTATTATCAAATCTCTTTCATGTTTCAGATAAAAATCAGGAAAGAAAACATTGAAGGAAAGGGTGAACACGTGGACACACACACACACACACACACACACTGCACACAAATCAAGGCAGGCACAATGTGGAGTTTTATTTATTTTGCCGCCTGAGGAAACTAGAATTTTAGTGAAATCTGAAAGAAGACTTTTTCTTGCCATAATCATTATACCTCCTGATTTTTTTCCTTTGTCGATTGTAGAAAATAATAACACAGCAGTGTTTAGGCTTTCTTTCCAGAGGTATCATAAGTAACATTCTTATGATTACTAAAGGCATTATCTTTTTTCTAAACTTAAATGCTTTAGAATGCCTGAACCCGCATGAGCTAGTACAAGAAAGAAATAAGATAGCAGTGATTTTGATGCACACATGAAAAAGAAAAACTCCTTGTTTGTTAATTTGGAAATCTATTAAGCATCTGTGCTCTTTCAGATCCCTAATAAATTTTCATAACATTTAATCAATTTCTTAGGTAAATTTGTTTTAAACTTTAAGGTAAATATAGCTGGCAGTGGGTTTATTAAAAGCAAACCATTCTTCAACTGTATCCTCATGAAACTAAAAAGTACACCAAGAAATTCAAATTCTTGTTTACAAAAATGTATCTGTGAGCTTCTACCCTATTATCCTTCCTACTTTTCAAGTGGCTAAGCCCTTTTCTTTGGGTTTTATAATTTATAAAGCTCACAGATGTATACATATGCCCATATCGTCTGGTTCATGTTAATCATTGTGTATGATACTATGTAAAGAACTGGGAACACATCAAAAGGAAGCAGACAAAAATCCCTTCACACAATGGGAATGCTAAGTGTATCCTACATATTAAACAGTATGAGATACAACTTAAGAAAGGTATTATAAGTTCCCTTGATGGACAGCATAATGCCTGCAGCTAAAATTACATGAATTTCAAGATATTTTCTAAAAACAAGATTTTTTTAAGGAATGACCCTTGCGTTTTGCTTCAGCTGTGGCTAAAACAATATGCCAAAGGGGCTTAATGAAACTCAGGCAATGTAGATATTCTATTTATTCATGTTCTTTGTGAGCACATTGTACACTCTAGGTACTATGCTCGGCGCTGGGAATGGAACATATACAAGATCCTGCGCATGGTGTTATTTGTAGTCTATTTGTTGACTTGGACCCCAAATAGGTAAAATTATAATTAAACAACCTACGTTCAGAGCAAGATGTATTCAAGGGAAAAACATGCAGGGTGCTCAGATCAGCAGTAAAATGGTGGTATAGGGATGCTTAACATGATGGTGAAGGAAAAGCCTTTAGGAAAAGATGTGAGAACTGAAAAAGGAACAGTCAGCCAAGTAAATAACAGTCCAGATCTGGGGAGCACATGTACATTTGCTTTCGTAAAGTTAAGAACCAATCTATTTGATTGTGAACTTATGGATTATATCAGAAATTAAAAAATAAAAATATAAAAGAACCAATCTGTTTGATTTTAATAAAATTCATGGGTTTTAAATTTTTCTATTCTATTGCCTATTATTTCAGGCCTTTATATGATTTGGGGGCCATAAAAGTTTCGAATATGGGCTGGGCACGGTGGCTCACACCTGTAATCTCAGCACTTTGGGAGGCCGAGGTGGGCAGATCACCTGAGGTCAGGAGTTCGAGACCAGCCTGGCCAACATGTTGAAACCCCGTCTCTACTAAAAATACGAAAATTAGCCAAGCATGCTGGTGCACACCTGTAATCCCACTTACTCGGGAGGCTGAGGCAGGAGAATTGCTTGAATCCAAGAGGCAGAGGTTGCAGTGAGCCAAGATCGCACCATTGCACTCCAGCCTGGGCAACAAGAGTGAAACTCCATCTAAAAAAAAAAAAAATTAGATGTGATAAATAGAGCAAAAGTTTATCAATTATTCTTGATTCCTGTGTCTTTCCTTTCCATAGTTAAATGCCAAAAGAGAGGTTTTATTCAGTGCAAATGACAGCTAACATTTATTCATTAAGCAACCAACATGAGCCATTTACTTTATTTCAATTCGCTGCAACAACCATATAAAGTGGTTCTAGGATGACCATTTTCTAAGGAAGGGACAGAAGCTCAGGAAAGTTAAGCAATTTGCCCCAGGCTGTACCACTGGTAGGTAAGGATTCAAATTCAGATCTGACTGCAAGTCCATGTACGAACTTCCCCTCTAACATAGTCTTCCATTGTGTTAACAATACAATTTAACAGTATTGAAGTTGTGTATAACACACAATTCTAGATTTCATCACTTAAACACAAAAAGTTTTTAGAAACATCTTGTGACTTATATATGTCTTAATTACAGGACTAATTATATTTAATCGTTGAAATGACTATTAGCTATATTGGCCACAATTTATTTATTCACTTTATTAATTCAACAAATATTGATTAAGCACCTTCTATGGGCCAGATGCTCTGCCAGACACTTGGGATGAAACAATTAACAAGACAAATATGATCCCTGTCATTACAGTGTTTGCTTCTAGTCAGGAAGACTATCATTAAGCAAATAAACACACGGATTGCAAATTTTGGTAAGTGCCATAATGGTAAATAATGAGGTATTGCAAAAGGGATAACAGAGCGTTCTTCAGTTAAAATTTAAGGTTCAGAAAAATTGTTTTGGAGGAATGTCATTTATTGAAAACCCCAAGGAGGGGTGAAAATTATCCAAAAAAGGGGATGAAAACATTCCAGGCATACTCTAGAGGCAAAATTATAATCCACAAGGTAGAAAATGTCTTGCAACATTTGAAAGCCTTGAACCACTGTGAGTGAGGGGAGGACTGACTACAGGTTGGAAGGTGGGCAGGGACAAGGCCGTGGCATGAACTCACAGACTCTTCCACTCAACGATATGAGACTTTGTTCTCTGTCCAATGGGAAACTATGAAGAATTTTGAGCAGAGGAGTAACATGATCCAATGTATGCTTTAAAAAGGTCACTCTAGTTGCTATGTATTAAAGAATGAGTTTGGAAAAGGGTGCAAGAGGGAGAAGGAAGACTGATTTGGAAACTATTGCAGTAACCTAAGGGAGAGTCAAGGTATGGCTGATTTAGGGTGGTCTATGAGAGAATTGGAGTTAAAGTAATAAGGACTTGATAATGATTGGTATCAGTGTGAGAAGTATCTAGGGAAGCTGTCAATTTCTGATTTAAGCAGCTGAGAAGAAAGTGTCATTTGCTGAGATAATCAGAAGTTCTGATTTGAATATATGTCTAAGAATCATCTAAGAAGAGGGTATAAATGATAAGAATAATTTTTTAAAAAGAATTAGTAAATACTTATTAAATGCTCACTGTATGACAGGCATAGTTTTTAAGTGCTTTAAATGTATTAATTCGTTTATTATCAGAAAAGCCCTATAAAGGATACGCTGATTTAGAAATAAACAAACAGAGGCACTGAAAGGTCACACAACTTACACAGGGTCACACAACAAATACGTTACAAAATTGGTATCGAACTCTATGTTTCTGACTCTGACTCCAAAGCCTGAAAGCTTAACCACTCCAGGGATTTCTCCCTTTCACTTTAAATAAGCAGCTAGATATAAGAGAACGCTGCACAGAAGAGGATTCCAAAGCTATTCATTCGGGAATCAGTAGCTTAGAGGAGGAATTTAAATCCAAGGGAATGGAATAAAGTGTAGAATAAGAGAAGGATCCCTGGAATGATCTGGGAAGAGCCACAGATAAGTCTGAAAAAGAATGGCCAGAGAGGTGGGAGGAAGCCAAGAGAATGCTCAGGGATTTCAAGAAGGGAAGGGCCAATTTATTGAATGCTGATGAAATGTCTCATAAGATCTGAGCTGAGTGTTTGAGGATTTGACACATAAGATATGAACTAATAGTGTTTGAAGGCTTGGCACCGAATTGGTCATCATTCAACCAAGCAAAAGCACCTGATGTGATGTGTTGAGCACGAAACCTAAACTAGATTAGAGACACCAAGTGTAGAAAACATTCTTGAGCTGCCAGGCTCTGAAATGCAACTCAGATATGGGGAGATTTCTAAAGAGAAATCTGGGGAGAAGGAGATAGATTTTTTTTTATTTTCTCAACTTGTGAGATATAAATGGTATGTTCACATGTTGGTAAGAAAGATCTAATAGCTAGAAAAGGAACTGCTGAAGTTGCAGGAAAGAAAAGAGAAATATAAGGAACAAAACCTGAAAAATAGAGGGCAGAGAGTCAGAGGGGTGGAGAAGGAAGGGACCCTGACGGGAGGTGGGCCACTTCTTCCAAGGCACATGCAGGCAGGCACCTCTCTGGAGGGTCCCATGGCTGGCTATGGGTGACAGTGCATGAAATAGTCACTGAATATGCTCCCTTGCTGTCCTCTGCTTGTGCTCACCGAGGAGTGACTGTGTGTCTACTGGGAACAAGTTTGCCTTTTCACTGTTCTAAATAAAAGGATCAATGACCTCAAATCTAAAGAGCATCAGGAAACCTCTGAAGCACAGAACTGTACCAGGCAGGTCAGGCATTCAGCAAAATTTAGGAACAACTATCTTTTTCATTCCCCACCGTTGCCCAGTCCCATAGAGAAGGAGAAATTCCTATGATCCAGGAAGATAATCCAGGAGATGTCACCTCAGCCAGTAAGCCACCCTCCTAGAACCCAAGTATCTCCCAATTTCCTGTTCTGAGACCTTTTCACTCTTTCTTATCTCTGGTTTGTTGTAAGTACTAGGAGGAAGACAATGTAATTATAATACTCACAGGAAGATATAGATGACGATGCAACTCCCAGGATATTTGCAATCGACAAGAGACCACTTAAACTTAATGAGTCTCTAGAGAAATATAAAGAGAGATGATCTGTGGTTCATGAGTACTTGCAAGGGAGTTGTCTATTCTGCCCATTGTGTCTGATCTGCCTATCAATCAGGATGGCCCTGTCTACATGGGAACACACCAGATACACACATCCAGGCACACGTGCACACAAATATATATACTCAAGACACATACTGAGACACATTCCCAGACACATACTAACACATCTATCCACACAGCATGCACATAAACACACATGTACACACAAACGTAGATACACATGCACACAAAGTTTGTGCTACCTTAACTAAGTACCACGTATGGTGAAGACCAGTGTGGCTGACGAATGGGCAGGAACAAGAATATGTAAAAAATTCTAAGTCAGAGCAAATAGTTTAGATTTATTATTCTAAATGAAATAAAAAGCCATAAGGAGTTTTAAGTGGAGGAGTGACCTGAACTGATTTCATTTTCAAAATGTTACCATGGCTGTAATGGAGAATACTTACAGGGGCCAGAGAAGACTTACTAAGCAAACCTATTAAGAGGATATTACAGTGATCTAGGTGGGAAATAGAGGAAGGTTGAACTGGACTGGCAGCCATGGAGAAGAAAGTTTGGTAGATTCAGGTAGATTCTTTGGTAGAAAGACATGCTGACAGGACTTGCCCAGGGATTAGAAACAAGAGAAGGAACAGTTTAAACAAGTGGGTAGGCCAGGCACGGTGACTCATGCCTGTAATCCCAGCACTCTGGGAGGCCGAGGCGGGCGGATCACCTGAGGTCAGGAGTTTGAGACTAGCCTGGCCAAAATGACAAAACCCCATCTCTACTAAAAATACAAAAATTAGCTGGGCGTGGTGACACATGCCTATAGTTCCAGGTACTTGGAAGGCTGAGGCTGAAGAATCGCTTGAACCCAGGAGGCAGAGGTTGCAGTGAGCCAAGACCACACCACTGCACCCCAGCCTGGGCAACAAAGAGAGACTCTGTCTCAAAAAACAAAACAAAACAACAACAAAACATAAACAGGTGGGTAGATTTACTTAGAGAGAGAAAGCTGGGAGAGAAGCAGGGAGAATTCTAGAGTTCTGTTTTAGCTGTGGCTCATTTTAAATTCATGTGATCTATGTGACAATGTTAAAGAGAGGCTGGATATATAAAACTGGAATTGCAAGGATAGGTCAGGGCTGAAGATAGAAATACAAGAATTACGAGAACAGAGATGGTATACAAAGCATAATATTGGATGAAGTTGTAAGGTGAGAGTGTCCATAAAGAAGAGTCCCTGAGCAGCTAGAAACCTCCAACACTGTAAGGCATGCAGAGGAGGAGGGGGCAGCAAAGAAAATAGAAGGAACTATCAGTAAAGGATGAGAAGCAGCAAGAAAGCTTTTATCCATTTTCGTCAGTTTTACTAGGATGTAAACCAGCTGAAAAAAAAATTATTTTATGTGGTTTCTCTTGCAAAAACTGAGAATTGGGGCAAGCAAAGATTTAAAGATATGTCCACAAATTATTTGATAATCCTTCTTCTAAGAAATGGAGTTTAATTTCCCTTTGCTTGTGTGCAGGTTACATTGAATGACTCAATTCTAATTAAACCTGGCAGTGGTAGTGGGATGGCACTTCAGGATTAGATTATAAAAAGACTGTGGCTTCCATGGTGAGGTGGCCCATGTGGAGAAGAGCCAAGATCCTGGACCAATGTTCACTTAAGGCCCAAGGCTCTTCAGTCAGCTGTGGTGAATGCTGCTAGTCTTTAGTCTCTCCCTTCAGGGCAGTGGGCTTCCTTCTGGCTCAGGGAAAGTTCAGAAATGCCTTCCAGAGCCAAGGCCTGGAATAGGGGACCCCAAGAGCCCACTTGGTGCTCTACCCCACTATGGCCAAGCCAGTACCCAAGCTGCAAGTCAAAGTCTGCTTTACCCTTCCCTCTCCTTTCCTCAGACAGAAGGAGTCGCTTCCCATAGCCACCACAGCTGGGAATGTGCTGGGTCACACCTGAGGCCAGCTTGGCTCTGACTCACAACCAAGGCCCAAGGTCAGTACTGCCTGGCGACCACTGCCCACTATTCAGGGCCCAAGGGCTCTTTAGTCAGCAAGTGATGAATCCTGCCAGGACTAGGTCCTTCTCTTTAAGACTGCAGGTTCCCTTCTGTCCCATGATGTGTCTGGGAATATTTTCCAGAAGGTAGGGCCTGGAATGGAGGCCTCAAGACTCTGTCCAGTGCCCTATTCTACTGTGGCTGAGCTGGTATTCAAGATGCAAGACAAAGTCCTCTTCACTCTCCTTTCTCCTCTCCTCAAGAAGAGAGAAGGAGTAAGTCCTGGAGCTGCAAGTTGCACTTCCTGGGGTTGGTGGAAGAGTGATGCAAGCACTCTTGGACACCTCAGCTGATGTCTCAGTAGGTTGTGTGTACACTTAAGTCCACTGGCTTCAAACCCAGCACAGCACCAGGACTTGCCCAGGAATTACAATCCTTGTGGTCTAGACTGCCTTTCAAGTTTACATAGAACCCCAGAGTATTTTAGCCTGTGGTGATGAACCTTGCTCGAACTCAGCTTCAGACCACTGGGATGGATGATTCTCCTCTGGCTAAAGCTGGTCTTCCTGTTCCCTCCATGGGTGCCAGCTGAGTTCAGCCCTGTGTGTGCTTTCTGCTGTGATGGGGCAGCTCTGAGTTCCAACACAAAGTCTGACAATTACTGACCTATCCCTCCCCTACATACACAGATTCTGTGTGCCACACAGCCACTTCCAGGGAATAGGGAAAGGCTGGCGTATGCGATTCAAGACTGTTTTTCCTACCCTCTCCACTGCCTCTTTATTATAATGTTAAAACCAGGCACTGTGACTGCTTACCTGATTTTTCATTCCTATGAAGGTGTTTTGTTGTGTGAATAGTTGTTCAGTTTGTTGTTCTTGTTGGGAAGACAATCACTGAAGGTTTCTATTTGGCCATCTTGCTCTGCCTCCTCTCCCAGCTATCCTTGTATTTTACTTTTCTAAGTGTATTTTACTTTTCTAAGTGAATATTAACAGCTACTCTTTCTCCTTTTCAATAATTGTTGGCATGAGTTTGTTTTTTGTGGGTTGTTTTGTTTTGTTTTGTTTTGTTATGAAATGGAGTCTCACTCTGTCGCCAGGCTGGAGTGCAGTGGCATGATCTCGGCTCACTGCAACCTCTGCCTCCTGGGTTCAAGCAATTCTCCTGCCTCAGCCTCCCAAGTAGCTGGGATACAGGTGCCCACCACCATGCCCAGCTAATGTTTGTATTTTCAGTAGAGACAGGGTTTCACCATGTTGGACAGACTGGTCTTGAACTCCTGACCTCAGGTGATCCACCCACCTCGGCCTCCCAAAGTGCTGGGATTACAGGTGTGAGCCACTACGTCTGGTCAAGTTTTGTTTTTTTAATCTTAAAATCACAGAAAATCTCAGGGGGTAGCTGTGGAATCTGAATCAGGATAGCTAGTTTCTTCAGCATCCGTTTTCTACTCTTGTTTTACTCTATTGAAATAATTGAAAAGGACAATACTAATATGTCTTAGTCCTTTTGTGCTGCTCCAATGCAATACCTGAGATTGGGTATTTTATAAGCAACAATTTGTTTCTCATAATCCGGGAAGCTGGCAAGTTCAAGATCAACGCTTCTGTAGGTTCAGTTTCTCATGAGGGCAGCTCTGTAATTCCAAGATGATGCCTTTAATGCTATGACTTCACAAGGCAAAAACTGGAAGAGCAAAAGAGACTATCACTAGTTCCCTCCAGCCCTTTTATGTGGTCAATAATTTCATTTATGAAGGCTCCACCCTCATGACTTAATAACCTCCTAAAGACCCCACCTCTTAATGCTGTCACATTGGCAACTGAGCTTCAACACATAAATTTGGGGGAATATTCAGACCACAGCACAGTCATAGCGTCTAATTATAATCAGATAATCAAATTTTTTTTAATTTCCCTCATAAACTCACACTTTGAAAAATCTCTTACAAATGAAACTAAAATGCACACATAAGCAAAATATATGTGTCCTTTGTTATTGAGATATCTGTGGTATTAGACATAAGTTTTTCATTTCTTTTGCTTTCTTCTCCCCTGATTTTCAATATAAAGGAGAAAAATGACATCACTAAAGGAGGCTGCAGATCTCCAGGAAGAGATGAATAAAACCATCATAATGGCAGGATTGGTCTGGTTCATTTAACTACTCAAAGAAATGTGCATAATTAGCATGTCTCCATAAGAAAATCAAATTAGAAACAAATTTCATTTATTAATTCCCTTTTGTCTTTGCCTTCTTAGAAGGAGTTTTTTTTGTAATCAATTTTTAAGGGATTTTATTAAACTTTTAGTTTTTTAATTTTTAATTATTATGGATACATAACAGCTGTACATATTTATGGGGTATATGAGATGTTTCGATACAGGCATCAGAGTATAATCATCACATGAGCATAATTGGGGTAACCATCGCCTCAAACATTTATCATTTATTTGTGTTAGTAACATTCCAATTCTACTCTTTTAGTTATTTTAACGTATACAATAAATTGTTGTTAACTGTAGTCACCCTATTGTGCTACTGACCACTAGATCTTATTCATTCTAACTGTATTCTTGTATCCATCAACTATCCCCTCTTTATCTCCACACCACCTCCCAGACTACCCTTCCTAGCCTCTGATAACCATCATTCTAGTCTCCATGAGTTCATTTTTTACCTCCCATATGTGAGTGAGAATATGCAGTATTATTTGTCTTTCTGGTTTATTTCACTTAACATAATATCCTCCAGTTTCATACATGTTGTTGCAAATGACAGGATCTCATTCTTTTCTATTTCATTGTATATATACCACATTTTCTTTATCCATTCATCTGTTAATGGGCACTCAGGTTGTTTCCATAACTTGGCTATTGTGAATAGTGCTTCAATCATCATGAGAGTGCAGCTATCTCTTCAATATACTGACTTCCTTTCTTTGGGGCACATACTGAGGAGTAGATTGCCAGATCATATGGTAGCTCTATTTTCAGTTGTGTGAGGCAACAACAAACTGTTCTCCATAGCAGTTGTACTAATTTACATTCCCACAAACAGTGTACGAGGGTTCCCTCTTCTCACATCCTCATCAGCATTTGTTATTGCCTGTCTTTTGGATAAAAGCCATTTTATCTGAGGTGAGATGAGAGCTCATTGTAGTTTTAATTTGCATTTCTCTCATGACTGGTGATATTGAGCATTTTTTCACATATCTGTTGGTTATTTCTATGTTTTTGAGAAATGTCTAATTATATCTTTTGCCAATTTTTAAATTAGATTATTTTTTCCTAGCGAGCAGTTTGAGCTCCTTATAATATTCTGGTTATTAATGTAAGGGCCCTCATTGTAAAAATCACCTTTTCTATATTCAGCATTTTTTGTGATGTGATGAAACATATTTAGCTACAACTGTTAGTTTCATCTCAATTGTTTCAGTTTTTAAATATTAAAATATGAAATATTTTGAAAATACTGAAAAGTAAAAAGAATAAATAAACATTTGTGTTCACACCACTAAGATCCAACAAATGGTAATATTTTGCCACGTTTTGGATATTTCAATTTTTCTTAAAAAATGAAGATTTACAAATACAAGCGAAGCTTCCCTGATTCTAGTTCCCTTCTTCCTCTCTATACACAAACATTATCCTGAAATTTGTATGTTACACTGTTACATTTGTGTTCTAATATTTGTTCTATATATATATGTATGCAAATTAAATAAAGTTGAGATGCCAGTACATCTTTGGTATATTGTGGAAGAAGGAATTTTAAGGTTTAGAGAAACAAGAATTTGGGGTGAATTTATCATGTGTTTGGAGTGAATTTATCATGTGTCTGGAGTAAATTTATCATGTAAGTGATGAAAAAAAGCAAATTGTTTTCCTACTCTCACACACTGCAGAACACTTCACCTCTGGTTACTATATTTTATGGAAACTTCTCCCCACACACAACAAAGCAGTTCTTTAGTGGACACCAACTGGGCGTTCTACCATTTAAATTCTGATGCTATCTACCTGGAGTTAGCACCAGATCCCACAGGTTAAAGTCTCAGTCCCAAGACTGTCCCCACTTCAGATGCCAATCAGAAACCGCAGGGTATGATTTGTGCTTCTGCCCACCTATAGTTGGCTACAAATTGGGCGTTCCCAAAACTGCCTCCCTGGGCTTAATTAATTTGCTAGAATGGCACACAGAACTTAGAGTGAAACACTTTATTTACACTTATGTATTCATTATTAAGGATATTACAAAGGATACAGATGAACAGCCAGATGGAAGCCGCATTAAGCAAGGTATGGGGAAGGGACACAGAGTTTCCGTGCCCTCTCTGGGGAACACCCTCCAGGGACCTCCACATGTTACCAATCCAGAAGCTCTTTGAACAAATAGAGGCTTTAATGTAGGCATGATTGATTAAATCATTGGCCATTGCTGATTATCTCAACCTTCATCCCTGCTCCCCTGCCTGGAGGTTGGGAGTAGATGAGACTGAAAATTCCAACCCTCTGATCACAGGGTTGGTTCGCTTGGCAACCAGGCCCCACCCTAAAGCTATCCAGGAGCTCCCAGCTATCACTCCAATCTTTGGAAATCCCAAAATCCCAAGGGTTTTACTTGCTGTGTGCCAGGAACCATGATCAAAGACTAATATTAGAACAAAATATTCTCCTAGTGTCCCGTTTACAAAGATTATAGGAACTCTGTCTCAGGATCCAAGACAGAAACCAATTTATATATTTCTCATTATGGTTAACCACTCACCCACCCACTAACTCTGTTCCAAAGGAATCCCCAGGGAATACTACCTCTACCAATGCATTAAGAAATATATTGGTAAATAAAGAACCAACATCCTAGAAAAGTTCCGTGGCTTCAGATCAGTGATGGTGTTTGAAAATGATCCCCTTGACATGGCCTCCCTGATTCCCAATCTTAAGGGACAGTTGGTAATTACCAAAATGGGCAACAAGACTAGAGCACCAGCCAAAACAGTTTTATCCACAGATATCACTGGGAGCAGCTAATTAATTATGGTATTCCTAGAACAAATATAGATATCTTTACCATCCATAACATAAGAAAAAATTAGAACTTTTATTTTTGTGAACAGAGTCTTAACTTCAAGCAACATAATGGAGAATCACAACTTCTCACTAAGTTCCCAGACTTGAATCATTTCACAGACATACGTCCCTCCAGCAAAAGGAGGACCAGATACCATCAAGACTTCCCACTGTTACACTAACACAAGAAGTTTGTATAAAATTTCTCTCTTGAGTTCCTTCTAAGGCACAGAGCAAGGATCCCACTTAGGTGCCTTCCAGGTCTCTTCCAAGCATGGAAATAAAGGAAAATCTTGAGTTGCTTTGAGAGAAATTTTAGGCACCTAGATAGCTCTGAGAAGTAAATGAACAACTTGATAAATAAAAAGGTAAAAGTAGCTGTAAACAACAGCTAAGGAAGTTAGAGTCACAAGATGTTTGGTTCCCTGAAGAAACTAAGAATAACATGTTCACATACATCCCTGAGTTGTGTTTCAGAAACCTGGGCCCACACTACGTGGATCCATTGGTGCGCAGACCTCAGATAAGAAGGAGTTGTGGACTGAACTCCAACTGCTGTTCTTTCTAAGGTTCTTCCTAGGGGGCTTGGAGGTAGTCACACCCATGAGCCATACCTAACGTATCTTTCTGCTGTTCCCAAATTTTTAAAGAAAGCTTTTCTTCCTTAACTAGTTGCAAATCAGAAAATCTTTCAATCTATCTATGACCTGGAAGCACCTGCTTCAAGATATTCCACCTTTTTAGTCCCAACCACTGTATGACTTACATGTATTGATTTTGAATTTTGCCTGTAACTGTAGCTTTCCTGAAATTGACCCCTGCCTTTAAAAACCTGTGATTGCAAGCCATCGGTGAGGTCAGGTATTAAGCAGGAGCTGCCAGATTGCCCTTGCTTGGTGCCCTGCAGATAAACGCCCTCCTTTCACCTGCTACAAACCTCAATGTGTATGTTTGGTCTTATGCAAGTGCTGAGTGAGTGAACCCCAGTTCAGTTTGGTAACAGTAGTGTGGCTGTACACTGGAGAAAGAGAAATACTCAGATTCTTCAGAGATTATTGCACTTGTTCAGAGCTTACAAATTCCCACAGATCCTATATGTCAGTGTGGTCCAGTAGTCAGGGTTTACGGAGGCCAATGACCTACATTAAATAAAATTGAGAAGGCAGAAATTCTTTGTTGCAATGCAGAAGAAGGAATACAACAATCAGAATCCATCTCACAGTTGAATGAATGGCTCTGTGAACCCCCTCGTGCTTAGCTAACTATTCAGTTTCCGAATGCAAACTGTACATTCAACAATAGGAAGTATACCTACTTTAGCTCCTTGTTTTATGAAGTAAGGGCTATAAGATAGGAAGATCAGATGAAAGTGGCTAGAATAGCCCCTTTTTTGAAAATAGAAAGTCACAAAAAATATTCCAGAGATTACTGCCACGATCAAATTTGAAAGACTAAGCAGTAAAGATTTCTGCCGCCTCCTTGTTTAATTCGCCTATGTGGCCTATGGAAAAAAACAGATGGCTTTTACAGAATTATGTGTAATATCATAAATGTAATCAGGTAGTGTTGCTACTTGCATGGTTGCTCAAGATGTGATTTCTTACTGGAAACCTAGTATGCCATTATTAAATCTGGCAAACGCTTTTTCTCTAGACTATTACTTGAGACCATAGAAGCAATTTGCTTCATGTGGCAGAAAGAGTACTGTGGATTCCCTATATTAACGCAGGAGGTTTGGCAACTCTCTGGCTCTTCGTCATAACCAAGTTCCAAAGATCTGGATTGCCTTATCCCACTGAACATTATGTTTGTCCAGGATTTTGGTAACATCCTTCTAATTGCACCCAGAATTAAATGTGTAGAAATACCAGCCGGGTGCAGTGGCTCATGCCTGTAATCCCAGCATTTTGGGAGGCCGAGGAGGGTGGGATTACCTCAGGTCAGGAGTTTGAGACCAGGCTGGCCAACAAGGTGAAACCCCTGTCTCTACTAAAAATGAAACAACAAAAAAAAATTAGCCAGGCATGGTGGCACACGCCTGTAATCCCAGCTACTTGGAAGGCCAAGGAGGGTGGGATTACCTCAGGTCAAGAGTTCGAGACCAGGCTGGCCAACAAGGTGAAATCCCCCGTCTCTACTAAAAATGGAAAAAAAAAAAAAAATTAGCCAGGTGTGGTGGCACACACCTGTAATCCCAGCTACTTGGGAGGCTGAGGCAGGAGAACTGCCTAAGCCTGGAAGGTGGAGGTTGCAGTGAGCCAAGACCGTGCCACTGCACTCCAGCCTGACTGACAGAGTAAGACTCTGTCTCAAAAAAAAAAAAAGAAAGAAAGAAATACCATTACACTAAAACTGAATTTGTACAAATTATCATTCACCTTAACAAATATTACACCTTCCTCTCAGTGAGCGGTTTCCCTTTCTCTGTTTTGTCCCTTTACCTGAAAAATCCCTTTCTTGCCTCACAGTTTTACCTCATTTGGCTTCTATTAAAGGATGTGCTCATTTTTCTTTCTTAATTTTCTGATCTTTTTTTTCTGTGACTTTTACTGGTTCTATTTCTTCTCCGTCGCCCCTCCCACCGACACACATCGCCAATGTCAGCCATTGCTCATATTCTCTTTACATGATACATATTTTTATCTAGAATTTATGAGGAAAGTGGACTCCAGTCTAGGAATTTTGAGGAGAAAGAGATTTAATACAGGAAGTTAGAAATGTACACATTAGGCCGGGCACGGTGGCTCATACCTGTAATCCCAGCACTTTGGGAGCCTGAGGTGGGCGGATCACAAGGTCAGGAGTTCTAGACCAGCCTGGTCAACATAGTGAAACCCTGTCTCTACTAAAAACACAAAAATTATCTGGGCATGGTGGCACATACCTGTAGTCCTAGCTACTTGGGAGGCTGAGGCAGGAGAATCGCTTGAACCTGGGAGGTGGAGGTTGCAGTGAGCCAAGATCACACCATTGCACTCCAGCCTGGGCAACAGAGTGAGATTCCATCTCGAAAAAAAGAAAAGAAAAGAAAAGAAAAAAAAAGGTACACTTTTGTAAGGCTGGAGGAAGCCCAGATTATTCCAGAAAGTGGCTGGAAATCTAACGAGAGCCCACAGGGGTGAGGTAAGGCCACCAATGAGAAGTCAGACAACAGTTGCCAAGGGATGTAAGGACTGCGCCCTCTGAACACCATGAAACTGCCTCACCTTGAAATAATCTACCCCGAAACTATGCAAGAAAGAAATTCTGAGGAATTTGTTCCAGGCTTCTTTCCTATGAGACAAAGGAGAAGGAGGGAACAGACAGGAGCACTGCTGAGTTGACAAAAGACAACCCAGTTGTTTTCAAGGATGTAAACCCACCACCCTAGAAACACTCATCCCTAATCTGAGCCTTAAATAAAAAAAAATAAAAAAATAAAAAAACTGTATCATTCTGATTTTGCCAAGTTAATCTCAAACTTGAATCCGAAACAAAATCTTTACAATAGTCTGTCTCCCACTTGTCTCTTCTGACACTGGGATTGTATCCTCCAGAGTCTTTGACTTTTAAATCAGGAGGTCAAACTTTATTTCTTCTTTTTCATAATCTGTGAATCTCATTGTTTTCTACTTGCCATAGTTGATTTCTTTCTTCTCAACCATGCTGCAAGCATAATACTTCAAGTTATAATTACTCATTTCCTATATTTCTATATTCAGATCTCCATGCCTTTGCAGTATATTTGTCAGCCTTTCTGCATGCTATGCAAGTCTAGATTCAAAAATATGGCTCTGCTGATAAAAACCCTTGTGTGGTTCTCCATGTCCTCAGAATAAAGTCCATAATTCCCATGAGGCCCTCTGTTCTGCTCCAACTTACCCATGTGTTTTTATCTCTGACAGTCATAATGGGCCGCTCCCTGCAGTGAACACACTGTACTAATGTCCATCTCTTTGATTTATTTATAATTACCGTGAACTACAATGCCCTTATCATCTTTTCTCATCAGAATCTGCGCCATCTCAAGTGTGATCTTCCTGTGATCTGCCAGAACTTCAGCCTGCTTTGACGACTTGCTTTCTCTGAAATCCCGAATCTGTCAACACATACTTTTGCATTTATCCTTATACTATTTTTCAGTGTTGTTTAATTTAATTCACTCATTAATGATTATCATCACTGTGCCAGAAACTGTACTGGGCACTACTTAAATACTCCATGTTCATTTGCTTTGTCTCTCCAACTAAACTGCGACTTCCTTGAGGCCAGGATTATATTTTACATGTTTCTTCTGATCTGTATGTCGTCCAGCCCAACTTATTCTACATACAAGATCTTCAACAGATCTTACTAAATTGTATTAAATTGGTCTCAAATTTGGCAAGAGAAAATAAGAAGATGAATTTATTGAATTAAAAGGGGAAAATAGAATGGAATTAGGAATCATCATTAGACATCTCATTGTCAGATTGGTTCATATTAAACCTCAAGCAGAATAATAGCACTGCCTTCACCACAGTAATTTTCTTCTTCAAATTTTGCCAGAACATAGCTTTCCAGAAAGAAAGAGATTTTTAAGTTATGCATGTGTGGAGAACTTAACAACACAGGGTGGTTGAATTCTCACACGCTTAGTTCATAATATATAAAAGGTAATAGCCCAAAGCTTAATTTTGAATTCTGAAAAATGCATCTATTATTTTTCCTTTAACTGTTCTACCTAAAGGACCCTGCCCTTTGACAAGCTTGTGAACAATGAATTATAAAACAGAGAGAACTTTCCCTTGTCCCGGTAAGTAATAAATGCTTTCTATCTTTCCTGGTAGAGCAATCAAATATCATTATGTATTGGCTTACTTTGTTAAATCTTCTTTTAATAATAATAAGGTCTCCCAGTTTTTAAAGCTTTGTTGACATACAAAATGCACAAATTTAATGTCTATAATTTGATAATTTGTGACATATGTATACATCCATGAAACCACTACTACAATCAAAATAGTGAATATAAACATCAACCCCCAAATCCTCCCAGAGCCAACCAGTGACCTGTTTTAGTTACTACAGATTAATTTGAATTTTCTAGAGTTTCACATAAATAGAACCATGCAGTATGTACTATTTATTGGTTGACTACTTTCACTCAGTATAAGTCTTTTTTATTTTTCCTATATTATGGTATATAACAATGGGTCATTCCTTTTTGTTGCTAAACTTTTTTCAGTCAGCATAATTACTTTGAAATTTGCCAATGTTGTTGCATAGATCAATAGTCTACTCGCTTTTAGTATTGAGTAATAGTCTATTATATAAATATTACACAATTTCTTTATCCACTCATCTGTTCATGGCATTTATGTTGTTTCCAATTTTTGGCTATTGCTAATAAAACTGTCATAAACATTGTGTATAAGCCGTGTATGGAAACACACCTTGCTTTCTCCTGGGTAAATTCTTAGGCATAAGTTAGCTGAGTAATATTTTAGGCATATATTAAACAATTTAAGAAATTGTCAAATTGTTTTTAAAGTGGCTTGGCCATTTTATGTTCATAGCAATAGTATATGAGAATTCAGTTTCTTGACAACTTCACTAACACTTGGTATTGTCAGACTTTAAAATTTTAGCCATTCTAGTAAGTGTATAGTGGTATATTGTGGTTTTAACTTAAATTTACCTAATACATAATGACACTGAGCATTTTTATAGGTCTATTTTCCATTCGTGTACCTTCAATGCAAAGTGTCTCTTCGAATATTTTACCTATTTTAATTGGAATTTGTTTTGGTATTATTGAAGTTGGAGAGTTCTTCATATATTCTGTATATGATCTTTAATCAGATCTTTATCAGATATGTCTTATAAATATTTTCTTCTAGTCAATGACTTTTTCAATTTTCTTCATGGTACCTTTTAATGAGCATTGTTTTTAAAATTTTGATAAACTACATTTTACCAATTTCTTATTTTATGGGCTGTGCTTTAGTATCATGTTTAAGAAACCTTTGCCTAAGCTGAAGTCGCAAAGATTTTCTAAGACATTTTCTTCTACAATAATTATTGTTTTAGTTCTACATTTGTGTTTGTGATTTGTTTCAATGACTTTTGTTCATGTTGTAATGTATAGATTATAGTCCTTTTTAAAAAAACATTTTTATATGTGGATTTCTAATAGTTCTGGCACTATTTGTTGAAAAGATTATTCTTTAACCAAAGAATTGTGTTTGTATAGTTGTCAGAAATCAGTTGTCCATGTATGTAAGAGTTTATTTTTGTACCCCCTATACTGTTTCATTTATCTATCTTGACACCAGTACCAGTATCATGTTCTTGATGGCATCACAGCTTTCAAAATTCATTAGTATTATCCCTTTATCTTTTTTTAATTTTTCAACTTCTTTATTTATTTTACTACCTTAGATCTTTGACATTTTCACATGAATTTTGGAATTAGCTTGTCAATTTCTACAAAAACACATGCAGAGATTTTGACTGGCATTACATTGAACGTTCTAAAGATCAATTTGGGGCAAATTATCATCATAACAATATTAAGTGTTTTGGTTCATGGGCATGTGGTATATCTCCATTTACTTAGGTCTTCCTTAATTTCTGTCAACAGTGTTTTATAGCTTTCCAAGTGCAGGATCCTGCACATCTTTTTTTTAACCCAGAAACACCTCATTTTATTTTATATTTTTGATATTAGTCTAAATGGTATCATTTTATGTAATTTCAATTTATGGTTGTTTATTGATAGTGTATAAAAGCTTATTTCGGCATATTGGCTTTGCATTTTTGTACCTTGCCAAAAATTACTTATTAGTTCTAGTAGTGCTTTTGCAGATTCCTTTGGGTTTTCTACATAGGGGATCACGTTGTCTGCAAAAACAGACAGTTTGGATGGCCTTGATTTCCTTTTCTTGCCTTATGTAATAAGAAAATAGTCGTATATATTTACACGTCTAGTTATCATTTCCAGTTCTCTTCATCCCATTTTGTAAATCCATATTTCCATCTGCCATCATTTTCCATAGATTTCTATTAACATTTCTTGTAGTATGATCTGCAGGTGATTTTTGTTTAGTTTTTGTGTGTCTGGAAAAGTTTTTTTAAATTATTTTTATTTGGAATATATTTTCACGCAGTAGAGAATTCTAGGCTGACATATTTTTTCTTTCAATGTAAGATGTTATCCTGCATACTGTTTTTGTCAAGAAATTGGCTGTCATCCCGCGTTTGTTCCTCTGAATATCACATGACTTTTTTCTCTGAAGGCTTTAAAGACTTTCTGTATATCACTGGGTTTGAGCAAATCGATTATATTTTGCCTTGGTGTGCTTGTGTCTTTTTATATTCTTGGATCTTTTAATATCAATTTTGAAATGTTTTCTAGCATTCTTTCTTTAATCTTTGCTATGCTCCTCCCCCTTGAAGA
Source organism: Nomascus leucogenys (assembly GCF_006542625.1). Classification (NCBI taxonomy): domain Eukaryota; kingdom Metazoa; phylum Chordata; class Mammalia; order Primates; family Hylobatidae; genus Nomascus; species Nomascus leucogenys. Next base: position 69,930,515 of record NC_044393.1, read on the forward strand.
TTCCAATTACTTCTGTATTAGACACTTGAGGTTGTCATAGCTCAATGATTCTTTTTTGCTGTTTTCCTTTTTCTCTCTTTCTGTTTTCTTTTGTATAATTTATGTTGCTATGTTGTGAAGTTTCTTAACCTTTGCTTCTGCAATGGCTAATCTGCTTTTAATACTATCCAGCATATTTTAATGTCACACATTGTAGTTTTCATTTTTAAAAGTCTGAGTATTTTAAAAATTATCTTTCCCATTTCTACTTAATGTTTTGAACACATAGAAAACCTCTATAATTACTCTTTTTAATGTTCGCGTCTGCAAATTTTAACATTTGTGCCAGTTATGGGTCTATTTCGATTATTTTATTCTCATTATGGATCACATTTTCCTAATTTTTGGAAGGTCTGATAATCTTTGATTGGATGTCAAATGCGAATTTTTTCTTTGTTGGGTGCTGAATATATATGTATTTCCATAAATATTCTTGAGCTTTTTTCTGAATACAGTTAAATTATGTGGAAACAAAATCTAAGATCTTGTTTTCATAATTTGTTAGATGCCAGTAACATTTATTCTAAGATTAATTACTTCCCATTACTAAGATGGGACTTTCTGAGTACTCCACCCAGTGCCTTGTGAATTATGATGTTTTCCAGTCTGGCTAGTGAGAATAGGCACTATTCCCAGCCCTCTGCGATACCAGTAGTTTTTTCTCTAATCCTCTTGGATGTGCTAATCAGTACCCTGCGAATACTCAAAGAGGAAACTCCACATCTGTGGGGTTCTTTATTTATGCATGCTGTTCTTTATTTATGCACCTGGGCTGTACTTACATTCTCCCTCCCTTCACCACATCCTGGAAACTCTCTCAAAGCAACAAGTTGGGGAAGCAATAAGACTCACCTCATTTGTTACTAGTTAATTAATTAAAAGTCACTGTCCTTTATTCCCTGATGGCTGATGTTTTAAAAATTATCGTTTCAAGTATGTTAGTGTTTGTTCTTTGTTTGTTTGTTTATTTTAAGCAGGAGGGTAAATCTGTTCCTGCTTACTTTACCTTGGTTGAAAGTAGAAGTCCTATTTCACTTCTCTTATTGTTGATGGAGATAAATAGGTTTAAGATATTTTTTATCTTAGGGAATTAAAGATGAGATATATATACTTGCCAAATTCTTAGAATAAAATAAAATAAAAAAACATACTGACAGGAGTCTAGATTGTCCTCGATATAATATTTTTCAAAAATAAATGTGTTCAGACACAAAACAAATGAATACAACTGTTGAATATACACACAAAAATTCATAAATACTAGTTAGCAAATGGCAGAAATATATTAAAATAACAATACATCATAACCATAAAATTAAGAATTATTTTGGACATCAGTTAACATTGTAGATCTCTTATAAAATATTTGAGTACAGACTTGGAATTTTAACAAAACTGGTTCAAATCCCAACAATATCACTTACTTGCTATGTAATTTGGGGTATGTTTCTTATCTCTTTTCATAGGCACTTTATCTTGGCTAAAAAACTGACCTCATTAAGATTATAAGAAGAGTAAATAAAGCACTGTTTGGTGCACTTGAACAGAAGTTTTGGAATGCCACTTATTGTTTTAAGTTACTTTCTAGGATTGTGTAGAAATTGCAAAGTTAGTGGTGATCTGCTCCAATTTCTCACTCTCCAGGGATTTTTTTCAGAGATGTGCACCCAGCTTTTACTTTGTACACTACCAGTCAAAGAAATTTGTATATTTAAAAGCTAAAGGATTTAGGGTTAGGTGTGAAAGCATTTTATAAATCTTGGACGCTATTATATTGTTAGACTAAAAGCACAATTTGATAGTTCACTCAGACATTTATAAGATTTGACTAAGCTTTAAATGCATTCTGCAGATGCAATCTACAACTGTTTACAGCTAAATGAGTGCTTAGCCCATGCTAACCCAGTGTCCTCTGTCCCAGTCAAGAAGAACAGATGGCCTCCTTTACACCTGTTTCTCCTTGTTGGAATCATTTTAGGCAATGATTTTTACTTCATTTAACTGTCTCATAATTCATGCATATGTTAATTTATACACACAATGAATAGATATGCAACTGATACATAAGACGTATTGCCTAGGCCTATGCAAAATGCTGAGTGGGAAAAATAGCATGATGTTTGTTCCCAGGAAAGACCAGACAGACAAGCAAAGAAAAAAAAAAAAAGGCTGGGCCCCAGTGGCTCACACCTGTACTCAAGTACTTTGGAAGAAGGAAGTGGGTGGATTGCTGGAGTTCAGGAGTTCGAGACCAGCCTGGGCAACATGATGAGCCCCTGTGTAGCCTGGCATGGTGGCTCATGCCTGTAATCCCAGCACTTTGGAAGGCTGGGGCAGGAGGACTGCTTGGGCTCAAGAATTTGAGACCAGCCTGGGAAACATGGTGAAACCCTGTCTCTACCAAAAATATAAAAAATTAGCTGATGTGGTGGCATGTGCCTAAGGTCCCAGCTACTCAGGAGGCTGAGGTGGGAGGATCGCTTAAGCCCGGGGGGCAGTGGCTGCAGTGAGCCCAGATCATGCCAGTGCACTCCAGCCTGGGTGACAGAGTGAGACCATGTCTCAGAAAAAAAAAATATATATATATATATGTATATATGTATGTATGTGTGTATATATATGTACATATGTATGTATGTGTATATATGTATATATGTATGTATGTATATATATGTATATATGTATGTATGTATATATGTATGTATGTATATATATGTATATATGTATGTATGTATATATGTATATATGTATGTATGTATATATGTATATATGTATGTATATATATGTATATATGTATGTATGTATATGTGTATATATGTATGTATGTATATGTATGTATGTATATATGTATATATGTATGTATGTGTATATATATATATATATAAATTGAAAATACAAACATCAAACTAGATGTCATGGTAACAAATTAATGCTGAGCTCCAAGAAGAATGAATTGTTATGGACTGGAGTAGTCAGGAGAAACTTCATGTAATAGGTGGCTGCTGAGCTGGGACTTCAAAGTTGAGAACAAGCTGAAATTGTGGAGATGAGGTTATGCCAGCGAAGAACCATGATGAGAGCAAAATCAAAGAGACACGGGATATATGGGATGTTAGAGGCAATGAGTGGACTAGGATTGGTCCCGCTGGCTGTTTTCTAGTGATATTTGGGAAAGTATTATGGGAGATAGATTCGGAAAAATAAATTCAGGTAGTGGAAGACTTTATCCTGCAGGTACTGAGGAGTGTGGCAGAGATTTGCTAGTTGACACCAATACTCATTACCCATTCTTTCTGTGTGATCATCGAAATTCCTGGTTTAACTGGATGCATGGGTGTTCGGAACAAAAAGCATTTACAACCCTTCCTTGTAGCTGTGTGGTGTCAATGGAAGTGGTGTGCGCTTCTGAGTAGGTCCTTAAAGGGAAGAGGTATGCTTCCTTCCCTTTAACTTTCCCTGTTGTCTGGCCTATTGTGTGAAATATGGAAGTAGGCTGCTACTTGGGTCCATGTGAGCAAAGCAAACACCTCAGCGTTTTAGAGTAGCCAGAGAGAAGGATCCCGAGTCCCAGACAGACACCTTCAGAGAGCCATAGTTCGGGCTACTCACATATGCATTTTATGAGCTAAAATTTCACTTCTATTTTGTTTAAGCCACTGTATTTTGAGATCTCTAATGTAGCAGCCAAAATTTTGAATTAAGCTATTGCTTCCTCGTAGTCCTCATGATAGCCATGCAAGGCCTAGGGTGGCCAGTGGCCCCTGAGTTTCGCGTATCCTAACGTGTCTTATAAATAACATATACATGAATGAGTTGGGAAACTCTGCCTTTCTTACAACAAGGAACCTCTGGAAGTGTTTGAGTAAGGAGGCAGCAAGATAAGAATAAAGTTTCACAAGAATTAATCTGAGTGACAGTAGATCAGTGTTGCCTGGGGCTAGGAGTGGGGAATGCAGGATTTATCACAGATGGGCAAGAGGAAACTTTTTGACGTGATGAAAATGTTCTAGGTCTTGAATGTGGTTGTGGTTACATGAGCATATATAGTTGCCAAAACTAAATAACTGGATACTTGAAAGGGGTATATTTATTAGGGGTGTGTGTGTGTGTGTGTGTATGTGTGTGTGTATATATATATATATGTGTACACATATATGTGTATATATATACACACATATATATACACGTATATATATATGTGTACACATATATGTGTATATATATACACACATATATATACACGTATATATATATGTGTATACACATACATATATATACACATATATATATAGTGTGTGTTTATATATATGTATGTTTTTAAAATCTCAATGAAGTTGATTAAAGAACTTAATTTGGGCTGGGCACGGTGACTCATGCCTGTAATCCCAGCACTTTGGGAGGCTGAGGTGGGCAGATCATGAGGTCAGGAGTTCAAGGCCAGCCTGGCCAACATAGTGAAACTCCATCTCTACTAAAAATACAAAATATTAGCCAGGCATGGTGATGTGCACCTGTAATCCCAGACGCTTGGGAGGCTGAGGCAGGAGAATCGCTTGAACCCAGGAGGCAGGGGTTGCAGTGAGCCGAGATCACACCATTGACTTCAGCCTGGGCAACAGTGTGAGATGCTGTCTCAAAAAAAAAAACAACAGAACTTAATTTGCCTGTGTGTGTATGTGTGTATACAAGATACTTTAGATAATTTATACTTGTTCTTGGGAAATAATAGTAGGAATGAGGTTAAACAAGAGCATCATTTTGATTAGGCCTGGTGATATTGATTTACATGTAGGAGAATTTGGCTTTTCTATGTAAAGAATCATGTGAGCTTCACCACAGGCCGGTGAAGATACCATGCCACAAAACGGGGAGAGTGGAAGTACAGCTCTGCCACATATTAGCTAAGTAAATTTATTCAGTCTCTTGGAGTCCCTCTTGTTCATTTGTAAAATAAACTGAGGTGCCTGCAAATTGCAAATGAGTTGTGAAGAACAGAGAAAATAAGTGTAAAGCACCTCCTACAGGTGCCTGGTACCTAGTACGCACCCCTGAAAGTATGAGATAAAGAATGATTCCAATTAACACATAAAAATAGAAAAAGAAAAGCTTTCAAGATCAAGATGATACCAAAGATTCCCCTATATATGTTTCTAGGATGTGAGGAAATGAGAACTCAGTTCATAGGGGAGACGAATCTACTTGTAAATCTCAGGATGACAATAGGAAGGGGGTTGGGTGAAGCAACATAGCAGTTGGCAGTGTTTTTAAAAAGGGGCAGCTTCTTTGCCAGAGAAGATTCAGTAGTATAGTCATTTCTTGTTTCTTTACCTCCCTTGACTCATCCACAGGAGTGGGAGTTCAGACAAAAGGAATCTTCTGTGGCAATCTATTTAAGATTCTCCTCATATAAGATTTGGTTCCCAGCCCATTTTCTGTCAGGCTTCCTGAGATAGGAAAGCAATGCATAAAAATTCTCAGGCTTGACAGTGAATTCTCCTGAGCTCCAGACTGAAATTTACAGCTGCCTGTAGACGTCTCCATCTGCATGTCCTGCAGGCATCTCCAACTCTGTGTCTCAGACCAAATTAATTACCCTCTCATACTCCTTCCCCTCCAGTGTTCCATCTAGGTTAATGCCATTGCCAATTTGCCAGGCGCAAAATCCAGAAAGTTCAGTTCTTTTACTTCTTGGCCCACATTCCCTGAGGTCTATCTACTGCCAATTTTTTGTGGATTCATCCTGTTGTGATCTGTTTTATGCACTCTGTTTTTTGACTTCCATTGTTCTGGCGAGGATCCTTATCCCTCTCCAGGACCACAACGACAGCAATCTATTCAGTCTCCTGCCAGGACCTGCAGTGTGTAAAACTCTGGAGCGCTCCACTTACCTAGACTGTGGTCAATGGTGGCCCACCCACCCAGGAGTTGCAAAATGACTATAACTGTCTCCTGGTCCCCTCTTTCTCACTTGGCTAATCCAGTTAAATTAATGAAATAGTCATCATTTCTCTTTCTGAAATCGCTTCGGTGACTGACTTTGAGCCACAGAACAAAGCACTCAAATTCAAATTTCATTCATTTCCTCTCCCATGGCGCCTCTTCAAGCATTCTATGATCTAACCACATTGAACCATAAGTCGTAACTCCAAAATAATGTATACCTTTTAACCTCAAACTCATGGCTCATGGAACGTTTTCCACGAGCCAGCTAGACTCCACTGCTCCTTCTGATCCAGCTTGAAGGCCATCTCCTTGGCATAGCTGCCTTAATTCCACTTTACTCCATCTCTTATTCTTAAGGGCCCCACTCGCTGCATATTCCCTTATTTATTTTTCCTGTGGTTAGCACAAGTGTCTCTAACTCAGATTCTACAGTGTTTAAGGACAGACATCATCTCTTGTTGCCATCTCTGAGTCTCCAGGGCACTTTGAATGGACTGTTAACCAGTCTAAAAATAATCTTCTTAAATTTCTACTTTTAAAAATGATTTATTTTTACCAAAGAAAGCTTTTAAAAATTCCCAAAGAAACAGTTTTGTTTGCAATGTACCCAAATAGTGAACTCCCTCAGCTCTACTGCATTAAATACACTTTTTTAACTCCCTTGCAGTTTTATTATTCCAGGTGCACTGCTACCATAAGAGGCTTTTTGGGCTACTGCTATAAATGTCATTCATTCCCATTAAGCAAGTGTATTATATACAAAATGATTGTCTAAATGTATGTTGACCATTCTAGAGTGTAGTAAATCACGTGATACATCAAAATATCTGAGGTCTAAAAATGTAGAAAGCAACTTTTATAATTTGAGGATTTTCATTTTACTGAGCCCAATATATTATATGCTTGCTCTTGCTGTGACTGTAAGACATATCAAAAAAAGCAGCAGCTAAATTTGAGCATTATACAAATAATTCAAACAAAACTCATAGATAGCTATCTCAGTTATGTGGGTATTTTAGGTGAAATTACAGGGATTTGGGGTATTGAGGAAGTTATTAAAAGGGATGCTTTTGGCTCTGAACAAGGAATGTACTCAGTTTTCATTAAAATCTATGGAAGATTTTAAACATGGCAGTCAATTTCAAGGATTGCATTCCTTGACTCATTTGAAGAGAATTTGAAATTAACTAAGAGACTCATATTCTCTTAAAAATTAATAATAGTTATAAAACTGTGATATGCAAACATTGAAAAGATAAATTAACACAAATGGGCATATTTTTATATTATCTCAAACAAGTATACTATTTAACATTTAGGTAAAAAGCAAAAGTGAAAAATGGGCATCTTTTTGAGTCTTCTCAGTGAAAATACATATTCTTATAGGTCCATTCCGGAGATTGGAAATCAATATTAATACTTTATGCAATCATTCTTTCTCATGTTTTTCTCCCCTTGATAATCTTCTCACGTGGCATAAGTGCTTGTAATGTATTAAAAAGTAGGCAGAGACAAGTCATTACTCTCTAGAAAATATTTATTGACACATTTTAATTTTCTTTCCATATTCTGAGAAATAAACAAAATACACAAAATACAGTAAAATGCACTTTTCCCATTTCAAATAAATATACTATACTCTTGTAAAAAATTTAATAATCTGTGTAATTTGCCACAGTATATTAATCAGTGAAATAAAACAAAGAATCTCTAAATTGTCATATGTTTTAATGATTCTCACAAGCATTTTTCTGGAGAAAAAGCACTATTTTCTGTAGAATTTATATTGACTTGGAGACTATTGTTTCTTGTTTGGGAAGGCAAAGATAAGCGCTTTTTAAAAAGTGTTTAGTGTCAAAAAGAGTCTTCATTTGGGAGAAAAACAGCGTACAAGTCCTTTCTGAATCAACTAAGTTATGTGCAGATTTTCTTGTTAATACTTTCTAAAGCCCAGACTACATTCTGAATAATGATTCCTATGTATCACACTGGTAATTTTCAAAATTAGTGGTTAAGTATTTAAATTAACAGTTATATGTGTAATATAAGCCCAGGACAGAATATTAAAGCTCTATTAACAGGAAAGGCTAAAAATAATGATGCTATACAGGACAAATTTTCCTTTTCATGATGGTTATTCTTAACATTATCAGAACTGAAATCGACTGAATTATACAGATTTAACACAGACTTATATACAAATAGATCCCTGATCAGTTTAAGACAATGTGTTAGCTTGTTCTTTTAAGTGGTAAGAATATTTTAGTAACCAGCAAAAATCACATTTAAGTAGTCACCAATATTGAAAGTTTTCTGATATATAATTTATTTAGCATCAAAAGAATAGATCACTGAGTAATAAAAGTTATTAGTATTTTCTAACTTCCTATGTTAGCATTTAATTAGTACTTTATATACTAGTTGGTGGAAGTAAATCAACCTTTACTATAGCTCCAGTCCCACCATATGTGACTCGTTTGCATGGATGCAGAAATGCTAATCAAACCATGCTGCCTCAAAACATAACTGTGTTCAGTAAAAGTCATACACAGGCTACACAGTGGGTATGACATCTGTCTTCTGCATTTTAAGGGCATCAATTTTTGTCCAGGTGGTGACTTATGACATGAAACTTTTCCCTCCTCATTTTAACACATAGAATAGTATATGCTTAGGTGTTATTTTATGGCAACATTTTTATTTCTACATATTTCTGAAACACATAGTATGTACTCAAAAATTCACAAGTCCAATAAAACAGGTTTGTGGTTTTCTTCTGTGGCATTTCTTTTTATAACTCCTCCATCTCAAAGTGTGTATTAAAGCTGTTTGCCATGGATGTGTGTTCAAAGATTCTTGACAGGCTTGGTTTCAACAGTTCTACTGAGGGACATGACAGGTGCTGAGAGTTGTCATTCTTCAAGGACATCATTTGGTCTGTCCCAGGCTCCCTTCTATCATAATACAGAGCCCAGAGCAGAGTAATCGTGAGAATCATGGCCAGGATTTGTGTCACCCCAATGGAGATTCCCAGAAACCTCAGCACCTGCAGTTGTTTGGTTCCTCTCAAAAAGGAATACATTTTCTTCCCACAACCCTGTAAAAGAAATACACGGTCAGCATTACTTTAGATATGTTACAGAAGGCCAAAAATAGTTAATGAAAGCAAACAATCTGTATCAGTTAATGAAATCAGACTATTTGGATCATAAAGTTTAAGACAGTGGTTCTCCTCAGGGAAAGCTGATGAGAAGAAGGAGAGAGGGTGGTGTGTAGCTTTTGAAAAGCCTGTCCAGCTGATTCCGATGAGCCAACCCCTTCTTTTGTCTTTCTCAAAACCTGAAATTGAGACATAAAACCCAACATCTAAAGCAGGGGTTGACAAACTTGTTTTCTTTTTTTAGAGAGCCAGATAGTAAATATTTTGGGCTCTATGGGCCATATGGTCTCTATGGCAACTACTCATCGCTGCCACTGTCACAAGAAAGCAGCCATAGACGATAAGTGAATGAATGAATGTGGCAGGGTTCCAGTGAAACTTCAAACACATAAAAAGGCATTAGGCCAGATCTGGCACACAATGTTTATGATTTAATAATACTTAACACCCGTTTGGTAAAGTCGCTTCTCTGGCCGCCTTAACCTATTTGATACAAACACAAGAAATTTGCACAAACACAGACATACACATACATTCTGTGGGAAACTAACACAGACATCACAAAGACAACTCACTGAAATTTAAGTATTTTTCAAACAGTTCCACTCAAATATTCTATGAGAACTCATTCACCTTAGGTTTATGTGCCATTTTAATAAGCATCTTTATATGACACAGTGATACAGGAGATAGAAATTATTTAGGCAGATAGTGAGGGTAAAAGAGTCCTCGGCGGAATTTCCCTTTTAACAAAAAGCAGCTCCAAAATCATTAAAAGAACTTCCTGAAAAATCGAGCTGTAGACATAGACAAGCAAGCTGGAAGCTTGCACAGGTGAATGCCAGCAGCTGTGCCAACAGAAAAGGGCTTGCTGGGGACCAGTTATGTTCAACATGGAGGCTCTATCATCCCTTGTCTTTGTGTATACAGTGAAGAAACAGGTAATATGGTGCCAGCCAAGTAGAGGACCATCTGCATAATAAAAGATTAGGGTGGGGGTGGCCAGATTTTCATGCGCTATGCGAATGGTACACCTGGTCCGACCAATCTTTCGTGCCCTGTGTAAGTCAGACTCCGCCTCCTCAAGCTCATCTTTAAAACCCGTTTCATTTTGCTGTGGACCAGAAAACACACTCGGGAACCCTCTCTTTAGGAGAGAGCTCTTCTCTTTCTTGAGCCTATTAAACCTCCACTCTTAACCTCACTCCTTGTGTGTTCACATCCTTGATTTCCTTGGCCTGAGACAACTAACCTTGGGTATTACCCCAGATGAACGATGCCACTTCAACAGTATAGTATAATGGTTAAGATCATGAATGGCTATGTGATTTGGGGCCAGTTACTTAATCTCTGTGTGCTTCAGTTTTCTTGTCTAAAAACGTAGACGATAATAGTGCTTACCTGTCTGAGATGCTGGGAGGATTAAATGCACGGACACATTTTAACACTTAGAATAGTGCCTCATACATGTTAGGAACCCAGTAGGTACAATCTCTTGTCTGATATGTCAGTTCGCAGATTAGAAAGTAGAAAGATCAAATTAAAAATAGATGGAAGATCTATGATTAGCAGATATTAATGGAAAAGTACGAGGCACAACACTTCATGAAAGAGTATGAAAACACCAGCAGCACAGCATTATGTCACCAGTGAGTACTTCTGCATAGCTCTACCCTACAAGAGCAAGGTGGCTGCTACTGTTTTACAGGACAATGAGATAACTGTCCAGAATGATTACTTGCTACTGAGATGTTAGATCATTAGCTTCCTGATGAAGCAGAGAAATATTTTACATAGTTTGAGAAGAGTCACCTCAAAATTTGTTAAGTTAAAAAGGTTTGGCTTCAGACATCTGGAAAATTAATTTGCATAGCAACTTCATTTAACATCATTACCAAATAATGTGGCACTATTTTCTCACATCTATCTTTGAAGAAATTGATATAAAACAGCCTTGGATCATGTTTAGCTGATTCCTTACCAATGTGCTCAGTACTTAGTACAAAAATGGATTTTTAGTGAATAAAGAATTAGCATGAATATATTAATATTTTATTAATAATAATTATAATAGATTTCAGAATTAGAGGTAAACTGGCTGGGCATGGTGGCTCACGCCTGTAATCCCAGCACATTGGGAGGCTAAGGCGGGCAGATCACTTGAGGTTTACAGTTCGAGACCAGTCTGATCATCATGGTGAAACACTGTCTCTACTAAAAATACAAAAATTAGCTGGGCATGGTGAATGCCTGAAATCCACCATGCATGCCTGAAATCCCAGCTACTCGGCAGGCTGAGACATGAGAATTGCTTGAACCCGGGAGGCAGAGGTTGCAGTGCGCTGAGATCGCCCCACCGGACTCCAGCCTGGGCGACAGAGGGAGACCCTGTCTCAAAAAAAAAAAAAAAAAAAAAAAAAAAAAAAAAAAGATTTAGAGGTAAACCATTCAAGGATACAAAATTTCAGTTAGGAGGAATAAGTACAAGAGGTCTACAACATGGTGACTATAGTTAATAACAATGTATTAGTTATTCAAAAAAGTAAACCATTCAATAAATATATATGCTGATGATTCAACTCTGTGAAATGGTGTCAGTCAATTACTTGATTTTTACCCTTTCAATAGTCTCTGGGGCTTAAATTGTATCTATATTGGCTTAAGATCTCCTACCTCTTTAGACTAATTCATTTTAAGCTAAGAAACTGTGCCAGAAAAGTAATGTTTCCTTTTCAAATCTGTGAATAAAACAAGGCAGAGGTTGATAATTAAGTACAGTTTATTATGTTTCATATCTTGGCACTGTTTAAAGTCTATTTCAGTTTATCTTAAACAATCACATTTATTTTTAAAATGGTACTGTAAATTCTATCATCTAGGATGGTTGGGGAATGAGACCTATTAATACTGAACACTATAGAATGGGAGGGGTCCTTGGAAGTCATGAATTCAACTTATTAACTTTTAAAAACATGGCAAAAAAGCACTTGTAGAGTGACATAGCAAAACTGGCATGGGAAGGACCTCCAAAGAATCTCTACTCATGTAATCAATGAAAACAATGGCAAAAAACCTGTTAGCATCAATTTTTCTAGAATTCTGGAAATTAACCAAAGTCTTGCAGCAATCTGAGGAGGGTTTATTCACGAAAAGCCGCCGAATCTCATTAGGAACAGCTATGGAATTTTCATTTGCCCTATTCCCATCCCTGCTCCCCTCAGTAGCCTGGAAAGCCAAGAGCCTGCAATCCTGGTGAGAACTGGCAGCCTAGCCGCCACCAGAGGGCGCAGAATGGGGTTGCAGCTCCTTCAAGGCGCCTTTCCCAGACTGTTACTATATGGCTGGTCTGGCCTGGAAGACACCGCTCAGGAGGATGTCTTTATTTGACCGGAACTTGAAGCTCGACTAGGGAACAGCCTCCGGTCCCTCCGTCCCCAGGAGGTTACCAACGACAGTTAGAGGTAACTATTGATCTCTGAGGCTGCCTGAGGCAGTTGGTAACAGTTGTGCACATGGGGGCTTGACAAAGCTGACATATTCGTGGGGATCTCGAAAATTACACACATGAATAGGGCTGTCCTTAGGTTCAGGGGCTGTGCATAGTCCCAGGAAAGACCTGCAAAGATCCTAAGATCTCTCCTCTGGCTGACCTTGAAGCTCTGTGCACCCTTGGTAAAGGCCGGGAGACTCACTGGTTCTAGGCATCTGAGGAAATCTCTGTCCATTCATCAACTGACCACTAAGCTAACTGAGCAGAAACTTCAATGACCACATGTGACAAAGAATACAGCCTTCACAGAATTAGTTTAGAAAATGTCATCGAACCAACAAATAAACACAGCAAACGTTGGAGAGGTGGAAAAATCTGATTTTCAGAGCTGTCACATCATATTATTTAAAATGTCCTGTTCGCTTAAAGAAAAACAGTTATAAGACATGCAAAGAAACAAGAAAGTATGACTAACAGGGGAATAAAAAAACAATGAATGAAATTGCAGTTCTAATGAGAGGGACTCCCCGCCTCACTAGACAGCCCTGTCCACACCAGAACAACACTAATTTTTAACAAGCACTCCCTTGTTGGAACCTGCCTTCTTTGTAAGGATGCACTGGTTCTAACTCTGCTCTCAACCCTTCCCTTTTCCATAAGGTAGAGAGTCATAGCTGAAGAATCAATTATTCCTTTCTCTTTAATTATTCTCCTCTCCAGGCTAAATAGTCCTAGTTTTCAAGTTTTCCAAATATGTACACTTAATCATTCTGTTGATCCTTTTCTAGACTGTGTTGATTCTGTCAATGTTTCTTTGAAAATGACATTGATTTGTAACTTTAAAAAAAATGCAATGAAATATTAAAACAATCAAGGTTATTGAAAATGACTTTGGATTCCAATGACAAAACAGCTTTTTCGGTTGCCCAGAAATGTAGATGTGCAATTGTATTGACACGTCACATAGTTGGGACTTGGTGTCCTTCCAGATCACCGGTCCCTTTAGATTATCTTCACACTCAGGTAGGCAAGTGTGCTTTATTCCAAGCAAAGGTCCTACCTAGTTAGACTCCTCCATTTATATAGCAAAATAGCAGGTGATCATTTCCTCATTTTGTTTAAAAAGCATACAGGTAACTCCTCAAACAAGGCAGAACTTCAGTCCTTAAATTTGTCATCAGAATTCATTAAACTATATTTTATGCTTCTCTATCAAGAGTCTCTCCAAAAGAGATGTCAACTACAGATTATCTAAAAGAAATGAAATCAGTTGACATCTTAGTACTTTACGTCCATCCTTCAAACCAGGTCACCAAAATGTGCCAACTTGCAATATATTAACTTATGCCCTTGCATATTATTTTCCACCAAGGTGTATTTAATGATATGTATTGGAAAACACCATAAGAAACTGCTCTATAAAATTTGTGAAAAATGATATTGAAGATATTTTTTCTCGATAAAGTAGTAGATATAAAATCCCACTTGATAAAATATTTAGAATTTTGCTCCCTTTGAGGTTAGAATGTTTGCTCTCCTAACATTAGAATTATGGTGATGATTGTACCTCCTTTACACCTGGGCTGTCAGAAAGCTGAGAGGCAAACAGGACACTCAACCACAGTAACTGTCTCTCTTCATGTTAAGCACCTCTGCTTACTCTTTCCTTTAACCTTGACTTTCCAATTCTGTTTATATTTTATTATTAATTTACTGTATTTTTGTTGTATGCTGCCCTATATCCTTTAATAAATTCAATTTTAAAAGATACAGAGTATAATTATCTAAGTAAAAGCACAAATTCCTCTATAGTACATGCAATTAAATATTTCTTTGCTGACTCATTAGGCATGTAGAAACTTGCAGCAGACAGGCATTGATATAATTAGTACATTTGTCCCCACCCAAATCTCATGTTGAAATGTAATCCACAGTGTTGGAAGTAGGGCCTGGTGGGAGGTGTTTAGATCATGGGGGTAGGTTCCTCATGAATGGCCATCCTCTTGGTGATAACGGAGTTCTCCCAAGATCTGTTTCTTTAAAAGTGTGTAGCACCACCCCCCATCTCTTTCTCCTGTTCCTGCTTTGGCCGTGTGATGTGCCTGCTGCCGCTTTGCTTTTTGCCATGCGTCAAAGCTCCTTGAGGCCTTCCCAGGGGCAGATGCCATCATCATTTGCCTTTCCTGTACAGCCTGCAGAACCATAAGCCAATTAAACTTGTTTTCTTATAAATTACCCAGTCTCAAGTATTTATTTCTAGCAATGGAAGAATTGCCTAACACAGGTGTCATGCTGAATATCAGTGAATCATTTTCACAAGTACTTAAAGTTAAGAACCAACTTTCCAAAGAATAGTTCTCTTCTTGAGAGGACAGTCAGTATTTTTCCAGATTTGTCTGTATAAGATGATTGACCTCCTCAGTCACTCTGTAAATTCTTCATTGAAATAGCTCCAGGGTTTTCTGTCTGTTCTGAATCACTCTTATTGAAGTAATTCAACCTGAACATAACCCTGAGCATATTTTGTGCCAGTCAAATAATTATGCATAAGGTTTACATTTTTCAGTGTAAACTTGTCTTGAAAAGTAAGACATTAAGTCCAGATAAAAAACATAGATGTGTTTATATGTATTTATTATACTATTTATAGATATTTAGCTGCACAAACCAACATTTCTGTAGAGTAAAAAGAGGAGACAAATGATAAAATTCAAAACTGCGTTTCATTTCACAAAGAGTATTTTATTCAGAATAGGAAAGAACTGAAGTGTACTTATTTGCTTTTCTCAAAATAAAACACTGAATTAATTTTACTTGAAAATGTTTTCTTCCTAAATAAAGCTAAGTTAGCCCTATGTTAATAACTTCAGATAATTCAAAGGTATGCATAAGACACATTGGCTAACCTACTTTACTTGTTACAGTATTAAAATTCTGGTCAACTATTAGCTGTAAATAATAACACTACCTTTATCAGAGAATAATCACAAATCCCCTACATTTCCTGGAATCTATTTGAAGCCATGTCAGGATGCCTCATTTCACTTGAGGAAATTATACACTTGAAATTATTCTCTGATCTATCTCCAAAATGAGTTTCTAAAATTGGAAGAACACCCATGGCTTTTCAGTACTCAATATTCACAGGCCACATCAAAAAGTCGGGCAGCCTTTTAATGTGCTTACGAAGATAATGTATAAATAAAATCTAGGTGCCAATACATGCCAATATTAATGTTTTTGTAAATAAACATGACTCTTGTTTGAAATAACTATATTGATTAGCAGATACAAATATACAATCTACAACCCTCTTTCTTCTAGAATTGAAGTAAATGATAGCAGTTAATGAGCTCACAAGATTTAAACAGGTTAGACCAAAAGTTCTCCGCTGATAATCTTAAGCTCTGCAGGGAAATAATGCTTCCTTTAAAAAAGCAGCAAGCAATAAAATTCATTACAAGACTTTCTGTTCTTTAGCTCTCTCTTAGGAGAACAGAAAGATAACTAAATCTGTGCATAGAAAGTGCAGTAGAAAAAAGTCATCTTATTATTTCTTAATATACGAAAGGTCCTCATATCTCATTTAACCCTCGCAATATCCCTATTACATAGGTAGCATAACGAAATGTAAAAGACTGCATTTACTGATCATTTTTCATTTTTACCAAAAAAATGTAGTTACAAAGAGGCTAGAGTCAGAAAATCTGGAAGGCTCCATGCTCACTAGTGAGGCCAGTTCCAGCAGCCTGAGGGAGCAGAGTTTATTCACAAACCCCTCCTGCAAATATTTTCTCTCTTGGGGGCCCATTTGGGCACCCTAAATTTGCATCTATAAGAAGTTAGAGGGTGTTAAAACAAGCAAAGTGAGAAACTGGACCAAGTCCCAAAAACTTTGACCTGAAAATCTACCTTCAGCAGCACAAACGCACATAACCAGAAAATATACACTTCACTGTCACTTCAAGCAAAACTAAGGACAATTTAGCTAGTTAAAAATCTAATCATAGATCAATAAATTTTCTACTTACTTCAATAAATACCTTAATAAATTGTTATTATTGTCATCAGCTACCACTGTGGTAAGTGGTATACTAACAGTTTCTCATGTCGTATCTCAATTTATCTTTGTATATTACAATGATGTGGGTACTATTAATATCTTAGTAGAGATAAGGGAATTGGGATGTAGAAGAAAAAAATCTCTACACTCAGTTTGCTCTTTACCGTGTAGTCACCATCTCAAAATTTTAGTATCTCTGCCCTTTAAGTGTTGGCAGGTCACAGAGTTCTGTCCTTGGCTGCATATATTGCATCGTTTCCTTGTGTGGTCTTATTTCCCTCCACACCTTCACTGCCTCATGTACACTAATGACACTTGTGTAAACTTAGTCCATCCACTCACCCACCCACCCAGTCTGTCCTCCACTGGATCCACAGTAATTAATGTCTGTATAAGAACATAGCTTCCGGCCAGCCACAGTGGCTCATGCCTGTAATCCCAGCACTTTGGGAGGCTGAGGCAGGCAGATCACGAGGTCAGGAGATCGAGACCATCCTGGCTAACATGGTGAAACCCCTTCCCTACTAAAAATACCAAAAAAATTAGCCAGGCACGGTGGCAGGCGCCTGTAGTCCCAGCTACTCAGGAGGCTGAGGCAGGAGAATGGCGTGAACCCGGGAGGCGGAGCTTGCAGTGAGCCGAGATCGCGCCACTGTACTCCAGCCTGGGCGATAGAGTGAGACTTCATCTCAAAAAAAAAAGAATATAGCTTCCTAGCCAGACCACATTTCCCAGCCTCCCTTGCAACTAAGCAAAGCCATGTGAGTTCCTGCCAATAAAATCTGAACAGTGTTGATGAGTGTAGGCCTTCACGCATTGGGAGTTCTCTTTCTCATTCTCTTTCTGTCCATGACTGGAACTGGAGAAAAACAGGACCAACTTTGGAAGACAAGATATTTAAAAGGCAAAGTTGTCTCATCATTCTGGCCCCTGGATGAACTTGTGCAGCAGAGCTGCCTGGCGGCATAGACTAGGTCACTGGTCTATGAAAGAGAGATAAACTCCCAGCTTATCCAAGCCACTGTATTTTGAGTTAGCACTTTCCTTAATTAGTACACACAAAATCCATATTGCTAGCTGAGTTCTGTCTCTGAAGTTCATATTACCTCCTGGGTTTCTGCACATGGAATACCTGACAAGAACCTTAAATCCAGTATTTCCAAAATGGAACTACTCAACTCCAACCTCTCCCTTCAGTAAATGGCTTCCTCACTGTCAGAGTCCAAATCAGAGTCAAGAATGCTTGCAACTTCCCTGTCGTTCACTCCCCACAGCCAATTTATAACCCAGTCCTGTTCATTCTACCTCTGACATATCTTTCACATTCATTCTTTCCTCTCCATACTAAATGCCACAACCTGAATTCCAGCCCCTACCATCACATGAGTTATCTGCTACAGTTTCCTACCTTAATTTCCCTGCCTTAAGACCCAATCTTCAGCTTAATTTTCCCACCTCAATTCATTCTCTACAATGCCAATAAGCATGATGTTTAAGCTTAAATCTAAAATTGTTATTTTGTAAGGTACTTTTTCAGGTCAAAATATTATCATGGCTTTCACATCCATAAATTTTAAGGGCAAAATTTGCAAGTCTCTACTAATAGAGTCCAAAAGGAAATATTGTTTGAATAGAGAATAGAGAACAGGAAACTCACAATTGAATGATGTTGAGAAAGAGAGTGAAAGAAAAGAAGAATGCATCTGTATATCTGAAACAAAACCGGCAGAATAGTTCAAGGCCTGATTCGATCAAGCAAAGCCTGAAGATAAAAAGGGATCTTCCCCCCTACCAAGCCCAAACTGATCCCGCAGGGCTTTGAACGATAAAACAGATACCACCGCAAGCCACAGTCAACCAGATCCCATCAGCAGCTACTTGCAGAGGAGATAATGAAGTCAGTAGAGAGACAGGAGGGAGCGTCTTTGACTTTATATAAAAGAACGCTGAGAATGGAAATTCTTGGGGATATTCCATCTAAATAACCACTGAGCCTGCAAACTGCAAACTGCCTACCCTTGACTATCTGAGCAGGAGGCTTTATGGATGTTTATCTGAGAACAAAGTTTCATTATTAAAAAATCAGAATCCTATGACTACATTGTCCTAAACCGTCTTTTTATAGTAATGCCTCAAATTCGTGAATATGTTTCCCTTTTTATTTGGCAACTATTCACAGACTTCAGTATAAAATACCCACGTATTATCAGGACATACAGGACTCTTCAGAATCTAACCCCTGCCCTCTGTATCCCTGTATATGTGGCCCTTCTCACACCTTGTGCTCCAGCTGTGCTCTCCTGCTTCCAGTTCTAACTTTGCCCCACTGTTTCTTGGCTGGGAATGCCCTTTTTCGACCCTGTGCCACCCTCATATTTTCTGCACGTGGCTTACAGCTACTTATTCTTTAAGATTAGAAGCCCAAAGAGTTACTACCACTGCTATGTGTTCCCACTGGCTATCTCAATCATAAAGACAATAGCAATTAAGGATTGCCTGCTCTGTGTCAGGCTCCTTTTTTTTGTGCCCCACTTAAATATTTTCTAATTCCTACCTTTTCTTTTAGCCACTGATGTGGGGAATCTGATCTATACAGACTTGACCAACTTCTACGTTGGTGTAACTAGCCAGTACCTAGCTAGAGGTCTAAGCTATGACTTCTCACTCCCTGCCTCGGCCTTCTCTTTTAATACTTGCCCCTAATTTTTTGTTTCAAGTGTGGCAATTTACTTGGTCTGAAGTAGAATCCTACTACTAACCAGAGAGTTGGGTTGTCTGGGAAAAAAACAGTTGACCTTATATCTAGGTGGAGCTTGCCAGAAGGCCAAGCCCGCTCCCAACCATGGCCTTTTATTCCCACAACACTCTGTCAAGTCTCCACTTATGGCTCAGGAGTGATGAGGAAACATTTATGATAATAGAATTTTGTATATGAAAATTACAAAGCAAAAGTTATTTCTATCAGTCAAAACAAACAGACATACTGTATTGGCTCATCTTTCTAATTGGTCAAAGATGTTAGCAGGAAAGGAGTGTTAACAAAAAGTGTTGAGAACTAAAATATCGCCCAGAAAAAATAATATTGGTTATAAAATATCATTTGCCAAGGACAGCAGATTATACAGGAGACAGGTGAGAGCAATATTTCTAATCAGGATGAGGGCTCAGAGTGTGAATTCATGACTCTCAACTCAAACATCATACAACACTCAACTGAGAGAATAAAACCCTCAAACAGCCCATCCCACATGGTTCACCACCGATACAGTTTCTCTCCATGACCAAACTCTATTCAGGCTCCACTGAGCTCTTTTTCAACTAAACCTTGACGTTTGGACTTTGGTGTTTGTCTCTGCATTGTCCAATTTTAGCAAGAATCTTGGTAAGTTGGTTTAGTGAGATTCCCCATTCTTCATACTTGATCATCCTTGATATCTAACTGGCTTCTTCCTTCTCCAACCATCGTCCAGCTGATGTCTGATCACCCTGGCCTGCCTTCAGTACGAATCTTGTTAGGTAAGGTTTGCTAGAATCCCATCCCTCACCACTGTTTCTTCTTAATGATTTTCCATCCTCTGACCCCCAACCTGTTCCTTGACTATAAATTCCCACTTGGCCATGTTGTATTCTGAATCGAGCCTAATCTGTCTCCCCCACTGCAAGACCACACTGCAGTGGCCTTATTCCTATCCCAATAATCCCCGCTGAAATAAAGTTTTCCTTATTTTTTTTTTTTTTTTTTGAGACAGAGTCTCACTCTGTCGCCCAGGCTGGAGTGCAGTGGCACAATCTAGGCTCACTGCAACCTTCACCGCCTAGGTTCACCTCCCAGGTTTAAGTGATTCTCCTGCCTCAGCCTCCCACATAGCTGGGACTACACGCATGCACCACAGCATCCGGCTAATTTTTGTATTTTTAGTAGAGTTAGGGTTTCATCATGTTGGGCTGCTCTAGAACTCCTGACCACAAGTGATCTACCTGCCTCAGCCTCCCAAAGTGCTGGGAATACAGGCATGAACCACCATAACAGGCTCCTTATCTTGTCCTTAACAAGTGTCATTAAATGATTATTTTTATTTAGCAACATGAGCTACCCTCACTTTTAACCTGGAGGAGCACCTCTACAAGTCTGTTTACC
This sequence comes from Nomascus leucogenys, assembly GCF_006542625.1. Classification (NCBI taxonomy): domain Eukaryota; kingdom Metazoa; phylum Chordata; class Mammalia; order Primates; family Hylobatidae; genus Nomascus; species Nomascus leucogenys. Next base: position 69,951,348 of record NC_044393.1, read on the forward strand.
TTCTGTGAGCACTGGTAACCCATACACACTTGTCATCATGAGGTTCTTTTTCCTATAAGCCAAGACTCAGAGAAAAAGGTCACATCCCTTCACAGTCACACCCACTGTTGTTCCCAATTTCCTTTATTTGTGAATGTTTTCTAGCATTGGAAGAAGAAATAAACTTCTAAAGAGGCATAAATGGGTTTGTCAAAGTGGAAATTATTAAGAATATTTAAAACTCAAACCCAACATATGGAACATAGAAAGTCTAAGGGTCTAAAGGAAAACTGTCCCAAAGGCACACAAGTGTGGAGGACATGTCTGTGTCCAGCCCTTACATAAATCTGTGGGAATACTACTTTTCTGAAGAAGCAGCCAATATATCTGAACAGTAGTCTTTCTTCTAACTACTAGACAAAGAAATGTGTCTCTGGAGGTATATTTTAGTTGAAGTTCTGTCCCTATTTGTTTTACATTTTGAGTCAGTCCATTTGAAGCAGGACCTGTTGTGAGCCTGTTTACTTCCATTTATTTTTCTTGAGGTAGCACACGGAGTAAAATGGCATTTCAGACTTTTTGAGGGGCTATTTATGCTAAGTTTCCTATCTGAGACAGTAAGTGCTGCAACTATTCTTTACAACTGTGTTTTCTCATTCTTTTACATATGGAACCCCAAGAAGAGTTGATGAAAGCTATGGCTCTTATTTCCTGGAAAAAATGGTTATAAATATTGAAAACAATTTTTGCAGTATCACTTTTTCCTTGAAGTCCATCCAAGAAGAGCCCCAGTCCATGGGCAAGAGGTTGAGTTCCCTGCTGTCTAAAGACTTATTTTCTAACTGCTGTCTTTTATGCCTTTTATTTATGCTTCTCTTCTCCAGATCAAGACAAGACACTGCACTTCAGTAACTGATATGATGAAAAACTCAGCAGGTGAGAGAAGACAAGAGATACCACAGGCTTGTGCTTTGCCAACTTAAACTCTGAGTCTGATATTTTGCCAAGGCCAAGTCTTACACCTCGCATTTAGAGTGTGGTTACACAGGTGATTCCAAAGAACAGGGGAGTGGGCTGTCAGTAATCACGGGCCCAGACCACCCAACGGTGAGCCTTTATACTTGCAGTTTCCTCGGCCAAAAACACTGTTCCCCAGCATGGCTGCTTCCTTTTCGTCAACTCGTCTCAGTTCACATATTACCTCCTAAGAGGGCCTATTCCTAACAGTCTATCTTAAGTAACTCCCTCACCAACAAAGCTCCAGCACATTACCCTGTTCAGAGTCTTCAAAGTGCTTACCACCACCTGAAATTTACTATTGCTGTTTTTTCTTGTTAAACATATGTATCCATAACTAGAATATAAGTTATATAGGAGAAGAGATTTTTGTCTGCAACACTCTCCACTATATCCCTAGCATTTAGAAGAGCAAATGGAATCCAGTAGGCAATCACAAAATATTCTGAATGAATATTGGTTATTGTATCATCATTTTGAATGAGTGAATGTGACAGATCCAAACTGAGGGTCAGAGATATTTTCATTATAGATTTTCAAACCTATACTTTAATACAAGTTTGTAGCTTATTATGGATATTTGACGAGCTGTGTGCCAAACGTAACAAGGCTCCTGAATATTTCTAAATGTGCAATTGTCACTATATTTCTGCTGTCATTTTTCACAAGTTTCCAAATGCGTCATAAAATATTATTGGGTCAGGGACCATGCAGGCCACCAGATGGTTGAGAATGATTTATTTCTTTGACTTCAGACTACTGAAGAATGATTGCAGGAAGAAAGCCAGTTTTTATCTCTGAGATTACAGAATATGAAAGATAAGAGAGACCTTGTGGTTCATCTAGACTGGATTCATTCTTAATTTAAAAACCCATTCTACGCTACCAATGACATGGTTATCTGACCTTGACTTCAATATTTTTAGTGATGAGACACTCATTATTTTACAAGATAACCTGTCTCACAATTGGACGGATTTTGATGAGCAAGGTCTTCCTTCTATTGATTCAACATTTCCTTCCTGTAACTTCTGGTCCTTGGAGCAACAATGTGTAAGTCTAGTTCCTGTTCTGAATTATGAACTTTGAAATATTTGAAGACATCTCAACTATCTCCCTTCAGCGCTCTCAACTTCTGAATAAACATCCCAAATACCTCCAGCTGTTCCTCACTTATTTCTCCTTTGGAACCCTCATCTTCCTACTGAATGATCTCTGGACACACTGTAATTAGGAAACATATGTTCTCCAGGGCAAAGTGGAATTATGTCTTATTTTTAATTATGGATTTAATTGTACTTATGCCATAAACTACTGAATGATCCTCTTTTGTAAGTCAACTATGCATATAATTGCATACTATATCATTACCAATATCAGCATATGTTATTAGTTGTAAAATGCAAAAGCAGGTTACTCTGATATAATAAGTCCCCATCTTAGCTGGAAGTCTGTGTCTAAAGAACATCTTATGGCTGACAATGCCAGCTTGCTATTAAAATTCTTCAGATAAAAATATGAAAAAATTTCAAAACAATCTGGGCTATCAACTTCCACATGCACAATAGTATGGCTTGTTTCAATTTCAAAATTCATGGAGCAAGTAATTATCGATATCCTGAAAGTAAAGCATCCCTTTATAAAGTAGTATTATTAGTGAAAACAATCTAAGAAAAGTAGTGAAGATGAATTGTACTTTTACAACAATAAAATTATATTAAATGTTTAATGTGGAACAGTCTTCAGCTAAATAAAGTAAAACTGAAGAGAATTAGTCCATATTCAGACTTCATGGGAAGATCCGGTAAGTTGATCTCATGATCAATGGTAGTTATAATCATATCATCAGTATTAATCACTAAAGCAGATACAAATTATACCATAATGTTGTGGCCCAATAATTGTCCATACTGACTTGCTACTGGTAAAAACTAACAAATGGACAATTCACACTAGGAAATTTGGTAGGTTTCAATTTACACATCTATACTTCTAACTATACTGTAGCCATCTGTTCTTTTAATGTCTAATAGTGAGTTATAGTATATTTGAATATCCATAATATGTTTATATGTATGTAATACCACCTCAGAAATATTAGTACTGTTTTCCATTTTATGGAATAAGCAGGAGTTTGCTGCATTTATTAGTTGATGATTCCTACTACAGACACTAGCCAATATTCAGCTTTCACCCAAAACAAAAAAGAACTAGGTTCAGTGCCATAATCACTGAAGAACCTACAGACACTAACCTACAATAACTTTCTGTTCAATAAACTATGTTTTGTATATTCCTTTTCATTCAAAGCCAAATGTTTCTAAACAAAGTATGTATAAAACAATAACATCCAAACATAATGCTTCTCAGCAGTGTGAGCATGACAAAAAGTATTCTGATCATCTTTTAAAATAAAAAGCCTGAATTATTCAATTGTTTGAATAATTCTTGTGATTGGTTGGATTATGTCCTCCAAAAATTGATATGTTAAAGAGCTTAGTACCTCAGAAAGTGATCTTATTGGAACATAGGATTGTTGCAGATGTAACTAAGATGAGGTCCGACTGGAGGAAAGTGGGCCCCTCGTCCAATATGACTGTTGTTCTTATAAAAAGGGAAAATTTGGAGACACACACACAAGGAGAACACCATGTGAAGATGAAACAGATGAGGGTGATGCTCCTAAAAGATGAGGAACTGGGAAAATTGTCAGGACACCACCGGAAGCTAGGGGAGAAGCATGAAATATATTTCTCCTCATGGCCCTCAGAAGGAATCAACACTGCTGACGCCTTAATCTTGGAGTTAGCCTCCAGAACACTGTGACAATAAATTTACATTGTCAGAGCCACTCGGTTTGTGGGACTTTTTTATGACAGCTCTAGGAAATTATAACAATTTTTAAACTCCTAAAAAATACTTGGCACTCTCCTTTGGGGCATGCCTTCAGAGTCCAAAGCACTTTATTTTGGATATCCTTAAATGGTGACATATTCTTGTCCTCTGAGATATGAGTAACAGCCCAGAGTTACTCATATCTAGGACATGAATATAATGGATCACTTGTATAGGTAGTACAGCATTCTTTTAATTAACTACAACGTCCAAATTAATTAATTTACAATATAAATTGACTGCCCATCTCAACAACTGACTTTGGCAGACAGTCTAAAAGATGTTTTGAATGGTAGTATTCCTAGGGATAACAAGTATAACCTCCTAAGATAACCACCCTGAAATATATCAAAATGCAGGTGTTATAAATCCTGAAGTGTTTTGTTTCAAATTTTCATTCTTTATAGCCCTACTATATATACATGAGTTATATTATGAATAGTGTGAGCAGTGCCTTGTGATACCAGGTACTTGACTAAAGATGTATCTGGGGAATGATCCCAACCCCTTAGCCTAAGCAGTTTCCCTTCTATCTGATTCACATTTTGCATTTCCATTCTAGATACATACGGCCTAACAAAACTTTCTGTGATGATGGAAATGTCTTGTATCTGCATTTTCCAAGACAGGGGCCACTAGTCACAAGCGGCAGTTGAGCACTTGAGATGTAGCTAGTGCAACAGAGGAACAGACATTTTAATTTTAATTAATTTTAATTCAAATGGCCACATGTAGCTATTTGGCTACTGTAGAGGACAGTGCAGTCTTAGATTTTAATCTGAAAATAGAATTTTACTGCTAACAAAGTCTGAAAATCATCAGTAAAAATGAATGAATAGGAAAACTTCTGCTAAAGTGGAGTAATTGATTATTCTGATCAATTCTCCCAGAAAACACAAGTATGTAAATTTCCTGGCCACATGAGGATTGACTTCACTGCCACTGAGCATAAAACTTAATCAGTGAACCAAAACTGACATCACTAATCATTAGCCAGCAGGGGGAGCTGGAGAGTAGCACGGTAGCATTTTCTTTGGAGAGGTTCTTTTTTCCCCCTCCTATGTGTTGGTGGTCTATGTGGAGGCTCTTAAAATACGTATTCTGCCCAGGAACTCCAAACCCTGCGTTTCGTGCATATCCAGTGTTAGCTACATACTCTGCCTGTGTCTGTTTCAAAGGATCCCCAAGCGGTAGGAACTTGATTCAAAACAAAACAGTTCAAAATCCAATTAATTACAAAACCTGGTCTTTCCCACATCCCTTTACTAAAATGTGATTAATGTTTAGATTTTTATATATTTTTTAGCTTTCTTCTGCTTCTCCCCATATCAGAGAAAAATTTTAAGGCCTTTTACATTTAGACAGAGAAGGAAAATTTCATTGGCATATTGTTGATTCTTTAAAGTTATTCCTAAGAAAACACTTATCCATAATAAATTAACCATATATGGCCTTACCTCTTGATAAAGGTCACTGAGATCTTCCTGGTGGGCCTGTTTGGAACATCCTGGGAATTCTCTAACACAGCAGGAATCTGGGGGCCAGTCCATCTCTGTCATTTCCAACCAGTCAGTGAAATATACCACTCCACAGCACTTAAACTGCAAAAAAATCACTAATCAGCCTCAGAAACCACAAAAATATTTTCTTAACTTATAGGAGATTAAACATCAGTTTTTTTAAATTTTTGTACCCAGAGCTATATCTGTCATCACCTAATGATATATGTACAGTCTATGTTGATGATAGAAATGTAGTAAAGGAACACCATGGCTAACGATTGCATAATGGAAGAATTCTGAGTAATAATGCCCATAACACATAAAAACAAATCAGGCATGACTGAGACTCACTCCCTAACTGTAAGCTCATCTACAAGTGACTATACATAGCAACAGATTGAACATACACACTAACAAACCCAAGTAGGTGACACCTTATCTTTATCACTAAACCTCTAACCACCAAGGGCCAGTTAATCAAATTTTTCTATTGCCCAACATATTAAAATATTATATTAAAAGTTTCTGCAATCTTTGTAAAAACATGTGTTGACCAAAGCCCACATCACAAAAAGTTAGCAGACATCAATTCCTCAGCTAGTAAAATATCCAAAAACTTTAAGAAATAAACATAGATCTGGCCAACTAATGTTTATTCAACTAAGATTCTTGAAATAAATGTTCATATTCTATTACCATAATCTCAGAAGAAATGGTATGCCTTTAGCTTGAATAAAATTGGATTTAAGAAAAACTATATTGACATATTTTCTTTTTTATCTCATTTCTCCAAAGATTAGCAAAAACTTTCTCTGATCAAGGTTTGGAAACACTGCTTAAGGACCTCTATAGATTAGATTCAGAACAATTAACTATGATGAATAATTTTCTGTCCTTGAGTGGAGAGGGAGGTTGCTCTTTCCCCTCTAGCCAGAAACAAGGACTATGGGAAGTCACTGAGAACTTTGCCAAGAGTGACTGGCTATGCAAATTATGCAGTCCAACAGATCAATCTATGTCCAGGTTTGACATTGCATCATAAAATATCACAATCCCCCACCATTTCAAAATTTAACTAAAATTAATTTTGAAGAATTCTGAACTTCTCATGCAAAAGGAAACAATGAAAATACCACAAAGTATTTTGCGTTGTTACACTGGCCTAAATGTCTGATTTTTAAAAAGAAAAAAAATCATCTTAAGAGTATTATAAATGATGAATTACTGAAAGTTATGGGTAATACTAAAATTTTGAGAAACTTAAAAAATACTTTATATATGTTTTCCCTTTTTAAACTTGCTCTCAAAGTCATGAGTATACTATAAACATCACAAATTTAGTCAATAATTTGACATCACATATTTTACATAAGACATTAAATATCCTTAAATAATATATGTAGTATAAGGACTTCACTTCATAAAAATCATAAACAAGGAAAGGTTAACTTTCCAAGTCCATCTTTTTAAATTCTTGCACTCAAAGAAATCCACTTCTCTCCTTTGCTAATGACATGAGTCCTTTCTGTGCTGGTGACAGAACAGTTCTTGGAACTCTCTAACTCCATCCAGCAAGGAACAGCCTATTTATATGGCTTTGTCAGGAAATAAGATATTCTACATAAATGACTTTCTCAAATATAAGTATATAATGTCCTTTCTCATTATAAGTATATAATGTCCTTTCTCATTATAAGTACACAATGTTCAGTGCTGAACTTACTTTTATTTTAGAAAGCATTTGTATATAATTGTACTTCTTCAACAGAAGATAATGAATTTATTCTGAAACTTTTCCTGAAAACTCCTTTAAGTAAGCCCAACATCATACCAATATATTACTGTGGTCTAGGTCTCCTTGTCATTCTCCTGTCTACTTTAATATCATATTGTGAGATAGTACTACTCTTGCTAATGTGTCAAGCTCTAGAAAATACCATCCATTTGACATATGAATAAACTGAGGCCTTTGACGGTCAAGTAGCTTGCAGGCCAGAGTGCGGCACAGTCTATTCCCAAGCCTATGCTCCAACTACTATGTTAAAATAAATAAATAAACACATTCTGAAAAGTTAGTATTCTAAAACGGATTAAACAAACGTCATTGGGGCGTAAGTGAGAGTCCGCTAAGTTGAAGTATGTGCATGGAATTGCACTGAATGAGAAGCAAAGGAAACTGGCACCTGATAAAGTTGCTTTCTGCAATACAGGTTATTCTAGAATTGGGTTGCCCACCCAAGTTCATATGTTGAAATTCTAAACCCCAGTACCTTAGAATGTGACTGTATTTGGAGATAGAGTTTATAGAGATTGTTGAGTTAAAATAAGGTCATTAGGGTGGGCCCTAATCCAATATGACTGATGTTCTTATTAGAAGAGGGTATTTAAATATATATACATATGGAAGACAATGTGAGGACACAGGGAGAAGATGGCCATCTGCAAGCAGTCATAGCAAACTAATATAAGGGATTTAAAAAAACTCAGGTTCTCAGAGGTCTTCACCATCTCCATTTACATAAAATAGTCTTATGATAATGGAGGAGGAAACTTACCATGTAACAAATCTAAAAATAAGTATGCTATCATTTGCAGTACTTGTACATTGTCCATCTAGGTGGAGCTTCTATCAGAAAAAAACTCACTTTGTTTTTTAACCTGGATTATCACTGTCTACATCACAAATTCCAGAAAATAACGAGCTCTGGGCAGCATCTACTTAGGACAGTAGCTGACATAACTTACTATAAATTTCCTAATGCTTATTTTCTCTTTGTGTTGTTTTTAGCACAAATATACAATAAATAAACAAAGTTAGGAAGCACTTAAATAAACAGGAAATCTGTGTTACAATGATAATTTTTACCATCTCAACAGCTGTACACAGAGAGCCAGATTTGGAGATTGTCCTGGACTTGAACTTTTGCCCATATCCAGGACAAAGTAAGTGAGCAGAGACCTTGCTATCTATCACGTAAGACACTAATTCTCAAATGCTTTGCAGCCTAGCACTAAGATAAATTAAAGGAAACTGAAATACTTCTCCATCCAGGAATGTCACTTCAGTCACAAGGAAAGTGCCTGGAAGAAGAGCTTGGTTTGAAGCAAGATCAATGGTTAACTTCAAGTCACCAAATTTTAAACATCTGAATACAGTCCCCACTTGAGAAGATGGTTGGGTGCAGTGCTACATGGCGGTTAGGTAAGAAATGCTAAACGCACCTATACTTTGTAATGTTATTGTTAATAGCCATAGGCTAAATTAAATCGCATCATTTAATCTTCTCAACAACCTGAAGAGATAGGTACTTTTATTATCACTATTTTACAGGTCAGAAAACCAAGACTTAAGGGAGTTATATAAATTATAGAAGCTCACTTAATAGTAAGCAGCACAGCTATGATTTTAACCAAGGTCTTTCTGAACAGATCATGCCATTAATGATATACTGACTTCAAAGTCCCAAATGAGAACAATCGTTTTTCAAAACTAAAATTATGTTTAAAATATTGAGAGCTCTAAAAGTCATGAAAAAAATCTATCTGTCTGGAACTGGGATATTTATCAAGTTAACTCTCATAAAAAGAAAACTTCACAATAATTTAGCAAAATAGCTTTTCAGAAGTTCTTAAATATATGTGAACCATGTGAAATAAAGGGGAAATGGTATATACGGGAAGAAAATCAGGCCATGAAGTTACTTAAGATATTTTTCAAGAAAGAATTGCACCAGAGGTTACTGAATCATAGGCTTAATTTTTCAGCACAGAGGAAATTACCAAAGCCAAAGCTTTAAACATCTGGTGTGAAGGTGCACCACTTACTTCACTCTCTCTACCTCAGAAATTGCAGCACTTACCTCCCTCTGAAAAAAATTCCAAGCATGAGTAAGCCACCGATATCTAGGTAATCCATAATTTGTCATCCTGGCTTTCAAAGTGACCATATCTGACCATTGTACTGGAACCTGGTGATAAAAAAGCAAAATATCAACAGCTATAACACACACACAGACAGATTGACACACACACACACGTGCAAACACACATATGCACACATACTCAGAATGTCTTATAATTGACAAATACTATTTTAAATTTATATTTGCTTGTGGCCTAAATTTAGCTCAGAGTATTCAATGTAGTTATTGGACAATCTCAATGTGTAGATTTTTGTGATAAACAAAGAGGTATTTTGTACTAAGGAAAAAAATGAGAAATCCCTTTAATGCTCAAGGAAATCACAAACAAGTAATTAACTGTACATCCCACAGACATACTGAAGACTTTCACATAACAAACAACATCTGCAGAGAAATGCCCTTAATTTGATTTCAAAATGCTATGAAGTTGTTGCTGTTTGAAGCAACTGCAGATAATAGTACTAAAACAAAGAAGAAAGAATTAAGAAGGGAAATAATTTGGCTCAAGTCAAGCCTCAGTCTGGGATAATTTTGTCTACACTTTTTCAAAAGTTGTAATTAAGAGGTATATTAGAATTTTAGAAAGAACAGTTCTCCACTTTGATACTGTTGGTGGGAATGTAAACTAGTATAACCACTATGGAAAACAGTGTGGAGATTCCTTAAGGAACTAAAAGTAGGTCTACCATTTGATCCAGCAATCCCATTACTAGTTATCTACCCAGAGGAAAAGAAGTCATTATATGAAAAAGATACTTGCACACTCGTGTTTACAGCAGCACATTTAGCAATTGTAAAAATGTGGAACCAGCCCAAGCCCATCAACCAATGAATGGATAAAGAAAATATATATACTGGCTGGGCACGGTGGCTCACGCTTGTAATCCCAGCACTTTGGGAGGCCGAGATAGGTGGATCATGAGGTCAAGAGATGGAGACCATCCTGGCTAACACAGTGAAATCCCGTCTCTACTAAAAATACAAAAAAAAATTAGCCAGGCGTAGTGGCGGGCGCCTGTAGTCCCAGCTACTTGGGAGGCTGAGGCAGGAGAATGGTGTGAACCCGGGGGGCGGAGGTTGCAGTGAGCCGAGATCACACCACTGCACTCCAGCCTGGGTGACAGAGCGAGACTCGGTCTCAAAAAAAAAAAAAGAAAAGAAAGGAAAAGAAAATATATATACCATGGAATACTATTCAGCCATAAAAAGGAAAAAAATAATGGCATTCACAGCAACCTGGATGGAATTGGAGACCAATATTCTAAGTGAAGTAACTCAGGAATGGAAAACTAAGCATCGTATGTTCTCACTCATATGTGGGAGCTAAGCTATAAGACACAAAGCCATAAGAATAATACAATGGACTTTGGGGACTCGGGAGGAAGGATGGGAGGGGGACGAGGGATAAAAGACTACACATTGGGTACAGTGTACACTGCTCAGGTGATGGATTCATGAAAATCTCAGAAATCACCACTAAGGAACTTATTAGTGTAACCAAATACCACCTGTTCCCCAAAAACCTATTGAAATACAAAAATTAAAAATCATTAAAAAAGAAAGAACAGTTCTTAAAGCATTTCTGTGCTTCTATTCTCCAATCACTTAGCACCATGTCTATTACAGAGTATTTAATCATGACAGAGCTTTAGGTATACAGTACCACAGTCATTGTTGTAATACAATACAATACAATACAACACAACACACTACAATACAACACAACACAACACAACACAACACAACAGTCATTACTGGCCAGAAATCTGGTCAGTATATCAAGCTATGATTTTACTGCAGGGCCATGAGAAATTGAGGCATACAAATGCAACTCTCATTACACACATAGTATTAAAGCAACTCTAGGAACCTGGATGGACGTTCCCATCTGATCTATGAAGTAATATAGACTGGGCTTAGTAAAGCAAGCTTGACATTCAATAAACAACACAAAGATCAAGCACCAAAAAGGAAAAAAGGGAGACGTGAGCAAATAAGGCTCCAACAGAACTAGAGATTAGGATTATTATGAAATCTTATTTTTTAAGATAGTCATAGCAATAGAAGCAGTTTCAAAATTCCTGACCACAGAAAATCTTCATTTTTTTCCTTTGTTAAATTTTTTTTTTGATTACTTGGAAATATACAATAAAACATCCAAACACTTGGGCACACATTTTTTCCCCCAAATAATGGGCTAAATGGGTATACTGTGTGTTCATATGCCTTCAACAAGGTTCAGGGAACTAGTCAAAGTTCAAGCTACTCGCCATAAATTAGTATTATCTCATAACCTTTTGGGCATAAAATAAATGCAAGTGAAATAAATTATCTAGAAATGTATAATCTGAAACTCTATCACTGACAGATTTTATCTAGAGAAGGAATAATGAATAGAAGATGAGCAGTAAAAAAACCACAGAAATAATCAGAAAACGGATTATCTGATGTCAAGTTACTTGATTTAATTAATATATCAATTTTTTAAAATTTTACCTTCTAAAATAAATACAGGTTGTTTCCTTATTGTGACCACAATCAATCTGAGACCAAATGTGGAAGAAAACAGAGACCATTGAGGTTCTGGCACCAATACTGAAGTCTGGTCATAAAGTAACACACAGGTTGATTGGTTCCTTGCATGGAACAGTTAAAAGCACAAAGCCCATTCTATGTAAAGGCTGGGTTCTGCAAAATTTGGCAGATAATAAACTTTAATGGTACTTTTCATTCACACTGCTATTAGTGCAAAAGCAATAAAAAAACCTGACAAACTTTTTTTAAAGAACTGCTTTTACATTTCACTTTTAAACAGCCCTTGCTCCATCCTGGTGATGTAATGGGAAAGATTTACGAAAGCAAAACAGTGATGTGTGCCCTCAACTGGAATGGTAGTGGGCACCTATTTAGTACTGCAGGACTCGGGAGCTATTTGCAGATGGCCTCTTAACAGAATAGAAGAAAGTGTCTAAACACGTATACATTCAGTTCAATTTCCTCATATTTCTTAGAATTACTTTAAAATCAAAACACTTCATTTCAAACATCTTAAGTTAATTCATTTTGAACCTGCTGTATCTTAGAAGATTTACCAAATATGAGTATGGCATATACACTCTAATGCCCATGTTTAAAATCCACAAAAAAGTAAACCAATTGCTAAAATCCTTTTAATTACCAAACAGAACACAATAAAAAGCTGGGGTAACAGGATCCAGAACTAATGATAAGATGTACTCTCTATGGCTTAAATGTCAAGGAGACACATTTATCATTTGAAAACAGAAAAAAATTAGAGAGACAATCTCTTGACCAGTAAACCACAGAAACTGATTCCCTGGAGCCAAGTACTTTTTCACTCCCCTAATAAAGTTTCCAGAGACAGGGAGAAAATATGATTTTCAAAGACAGCAAACAAATTCCTATATTAATGGGAGTTTTCATGTTAATAAAAGCTCTTACTTTATATTAAACTAGTTAGAATCTGAGCTAACTTTTCACCTTTTCAGGAACTCTCTCTACTTACTTAGTGCCATTGTACATTGGAAGCATGAGTGTCTTCACAGAGATACATATGTGTGAGTGTGCCAAAGCACCACTGACATGTAAATTGGAGTGTGTAGAGTAGCCACTAGTCTGTGGTTACTACTTAGTATTCAAAACAGTCTCGAAGCACAATAGTAGATTCACCAAAGAATCTTTGAAGACTACATCAGCACCAGAAATGACTTCTATTTTACTGTTCAATTGCCAAATGACTCCCTTCGCTCTGAAACAAATATAATCTTTCTCTCTTCTAGAGAGTTACTACATTTTAAAATGTTGAAGACGCACCAGGGAACTTGTCACAGATGCAAATGCCCCGTCCTTGCCCTTTCCTCCCCACCTTCCCCTCCATTCTGATTGAGCACATCTGGGCTGGAACCCAATAATGCATATTTTTAAGAATCATCCTGGGTGGCTCCTACTGCAGATGGCCCAAGAACTACACATGGAAAAACACCATTTTACTAAAACAGAATTACTCTACAAAGTTTATGAGGAAAAAGTCTGGCCTCCCTCCATGAAAACCACCAGAATTCACAGACATGCAAAAGCGTTCGACATCACATCACTAGCAATAAATGCACTAATTTCCCTCAATGAAGTAAGCAAATGTTAATAAGTAATAATACCCAATCAGTGCAAGGGTGAAGTGCGAGTGGTAAGCCAAACATGACTAGTAAAAATCTTAAGACTGAGAAATGTTATGCTCATTTATAGCTAGCTATAAAAGTTGTCCCAGCCATTTCAACTGCTGAAATAAAAGATAAAAAATGATGAATAGCTATTTTCAAGTAGCCAAGTGTGGAACTGTGAGAGTGTTTCTAGATTGTGCTAAACACACAGCAATTCTTCAAATACACCTCTTACTTAAGGTGGAAAATGGTTCTGCCTGTTGCAAACAGGAGATGTAGGCTTCCTAGTCATCTGTTCACTATTGCAGTCAGCATTTTATAACGCTTTATGTAGGTGTTCAAGAATTTTCAAACTAATCATTTGTGAATGTGAATCTTTTCTATTATTAACTTCAAAATTGGTAAAATTATTTTAGAACATATACTATTTTTAGTCTACGATAGCCATGTTTAAGCAGCCTGTGGAATTAAAGACATATACAGAGTATACCAAATAAAATTTTACAAATTATGGTTTGGAAATGTGCTTTAGACACAGAAAAGAAAATGTTAGTTTTCAGAAGTATTGGGACTATTAACTGCTATCACGTAGCATAAACATTCAAATTAATAATCACGTGCCTAAATTACTCTAAAATATTGATATGGTTAGGCTTTGTGTCCCCACCCAAATCTCATCTTGAGTCGTAATCCCCTATCCCCATATATCAAGGGACAGACTAGGTGGAGGTAATTGAATCACAGGGCGGTTTCCCTCACGCTGTTCTTTTGATAGTGGGTGAGTTCCCAAGAGATCTGATGGTTTTCTAAGGGGCTCTTCCCCCTTCGCTCAACACTTCTCCTTCCTCCCGCCATGTGAAGAAGGTGTCTTGCTTCCTCTTCACCTTCTGCCATGATTGTAAGTTTCCTGACGCCTCCCCAGCCATGCTGAACTGTGAGTTAACTAAAGGTCTTTCCTTTACAAATTACCCAGTCTTGGGCAGTTCTTTCATAGCGGTGTGAAAATGAACTAATACAAGTATCTAATTTAAAAGGCTGAACTGTCATTTTAGATTGTTATTATATCTATTTTGAACTCACCATAAGTTCCTGTTCATATGTCCAAACGCCACAAGCCAGTTCTACACAGAAAATGACAAGCAAACTTCCAAAGTACTGTAGAAAAACAGAAAGGTATGCTGTTATTATAATACCAAAATAAAGTAGGCTCCTCAAAGACAAACTTGGTATTATGTTTACCTAGTGAACAAGAAAACAGAGGCAAGTTTTCATGAAGCCCCTCAGAGGCACATGGGGAAATTATCAGCAAATTTGGAAATATCTGCAGATAACATTTAATATTCATGTCAGTGAGCCCTAATTTATTAGCTGTCTCCTGAGAAAAATCTTTTACAAACGCCCCTACTTTCATTAGGATAAATAAGAATTTACATGTTCTAGTTTGATAAACTTTAATCAAGTTCTCCAAGAAAGGGAACCTAACTCCTTTCAAAGTGGACGAGGTGAAGTCAAGAAGTTCAATGCTCTGCCCCATGAGCAGATTTTAACTCATTCTTCTAGGCAATGGGGATTGGGGGGATCTCCTTTGCATTCTTAGAAAAAGCACAACATAGAACAAAATCTCAACTACTGTTGACACTTTATATAGTAAGTTTCTATTATGGGGAAGGCACTTGGGATATATAAAAGAATATCAAAATTCTGATAAGGTATGCGTAGGCAAAAAAATAACACAAAGTTGAATACAGTGTCAGAAACAGAAATGGAGATAAAAATTCAAGATTCCTATGAAATAGAGAAATATGCAGTGTTCCAAAAGGTGAAGAGGATTGGAACAAAGAAGAGAAGAGAGAATACCAGGCAAATAAAAGCCATGAACAAGTGTGCAGAGTCAGCTGCAAAGTCAAGCAAAGAATCGGGAACAGGAAACAGATCCATCTAGCTGGAGTGGGGTGGTCAGAAAGAGGAATGAGAAGAGATCGTATGTGAAAGATGGACTGAAGCCAGATTAGGGTGAACTTTGAATAATACACTAGTCAATGTTAAATCCATCATGTAGGCATTAAGGCAGCATCTGTCAAAGGTTCTGAAGAGGGGAATGAAATTATAAACTGATAAAATAAAGGCAAAGTTCTCAATGATTTGGAAAAAGGAAGGCTAAGGGGGACGGTGAAGATCCCTTAGAAGGCAGCACAAGAGGAGGCATGAAGTGAGCAGCTGAACTTAGATGGTAGCCTTGCAAATAGGCAGAAAAGAATCATTTTAAAAGGTATAGGAAAAGAAAATTGACAAGGCATTAGACTCATTGAATTTAGAATGGAGGAGAATGGTGTATTTCACCAAAGCAGGGAAATTGTCAGGGGTAAATAACTCTGTGGGAAGATAAAAAATCTAATTTTATTTGATTAACATAAAAATGTTTATCTAAGTATCAGAAATGTAGATTCGGCTGAGTGTGGTGGCTCAGGCTTGTAATCTCAACATTTGGGTTTTGGGAGGCAGGAGGGTCGCATTTTAAAGACCTCATTTTAAAGATCACCTTTATAAAAAGACCTTCCCTGATCACCCAGTCCAAGGTAGCTCCCAGGAATTCGAGACCAGCCTGGAAAATATAATGAGACCCCATATCTACAAAAAGAAAAAAAGAAGAAGAAAAGAAAATTAGCCAGGCATGGTGGTATGTGTTTGTAATCCTAACACTTTGGGAGGCTGAGGTGGGAGGATCACTTGAGCCCAGAAGATTGAGGCTGTAGTGAGCAATGATCATGCCACAGCACTTCAGCCTGGGTGACAGAGAGAGAACCTGTCTCACAAAAAATGTAGATTTGAAGCCCACATAGCCAAGGGTGGAATTGAAAACCATTATTATGATTAGAAAAAACCAGCAACTTTTGGATAGTGCTGTTTATCAAGTACTTTCACAATTAATTCACTCAAGAATCCTGTGAAACAGATAAGGCTACCTCATTTTACAAACAAGAAAATTAACACAAACAGCAGATAATGTGACTTCCACAAGAATGTGCATAATGAATTTGGGAGGACTGGATCACTGTAGCTGTGTTCCTGTGTCACACCTTGCCCAGTCGTGGTGGTAATTTTACAGAGGCAAGCAGCAAAAATACAAGAAAGAACAAGCTCTCTGAAAATCATCCTACTAACTTCAGCAGGA
Source organism: Nomascus leucogenys (assembly GCF_006542625.1). Classification (NCBI taxonomy): domain Eukaryota; kingdom Metazoa; phylum Chordata; class Mammalia; order Primates; family Hylobatidae; genus Nomascus; species Nomascus leucogenys. The sequence continues at coordinate 69,968,014 of NC_044393.1, forward strand.
ATAAAATTTCAATGAAATTATGAATATTCCATTCTACTTACAGTGGGAGGTCAGGGTGGGAGTACCAGGTAGTGACGATTTGTGAATATGCTCCTTCACTGGACTGAAAGCTCCACTAAGGGCAGGTACTTTCTTGCATTCCTCATCACATAATAGGTGTTCAATGAGTATTTGTTAAGTAAAAGAATAAATGCAAACAAAGCAGAAAAGTATGATAGTGAGTAGGACTGGGAGCTACCTGGGACTGGGTGATCAGGGAAGGTCTTTTTATAAAAGTGATCTTTAAAATGAGTCAGTACAGACAAGAAAGAAGCAATGCTGTTAAGACTTCAGAAAAAAGCAATCCAGGAAGAGGAAATACCAAGTGTGATGTGGCCTTACATGGTGAGCTAGCTAGTTAAAAACACAGTGGTAACTGACACACAGAAAGAATGGAATGGGGTACAGGGTATGCAAGTAGATGTTGTGAGGTGCAAAGAAACAGATCATCCTGAGCCATGGAAAGGATTTTGGATTTTATTCTATGGGTAATTCAAATCCGTTAGCAGGTGGCGTGATCTAACGTACATTATAAAAACATAATTCTGGCAATTTTGTGAAAAAATGGCCTGTAGAAAAGCAAGGTGTGATGAATCTAATAAAAGATTGCAGAAGTAGATTGAAGGCAAGAAAATGGAAAAAGTGGACTGAATTAGGATTATAAGCCATCAGGATTCAAACTTAAAGTTTCTTCGTTCATAATATTTGCTAATAAAAGGGGGAGTGGAGTATAAAATATAGAAAATGGGGCTGATTTTCTACTACCATAACATACCTCCTATGATTTAAAAATATAAATCACTGCTATTAGTTTTAATCTGCTTCCTTCATATTTCTTTCATATAAAAAATAAAGAATATATAACTGCATAATCTCTCAGACAATAACACAGCTTCAAAATAAGTGTTGGTTCAAAGGATAAAGTAGTATTTTGTTAAGGGGCTCTCAGTTTGAAGGCTACTTTTATTTTTGGCATACGCAATACTCATGGTCAGCTTTAATATATTCAGATATCATTTCAAAGTATTGTTATTTCTAGGCCTTACTTTAAAGATTTCAGCCTTAAAAGTATGATTAGAAGAAATTTTGTGAGCATAGTATTTCAAGCCAATTTTTATCCAAACTTTCTTTAATGTTTTACTTAAGAGATTTCTAGACATAAAAAATATTATATTTGCATCTTATGTTACAAAGAGACCAAATGTTCAGTAACTACATACGGGATCACTTTTCTAATCTTTGATAAGAAAAGACCCTTAGAGACAGTGAGACTCCAGAGAAAAATTAAACTATGAGACATTTTTTGATCTCTCAGATTCTTAACCTAAATTTGTTTCATATTAGATGTCTGGCTACAATGAAAACCAAAGCATCCCTGAAAAGGCAAGATATGTTTATCAATAAAACATGGACATAGATGATGATTATAAAGAAAATAGGAAATGCCCTGAGTTTGCCTTGAGGATAACCATGTAAATTTCTTGACCGGTTTTATAACCTTTTAAATCATACTTGAATATTCTCTCATTATCTGCCTCTTGGAGTCATTAATCAGTCTGCAAATGTTGCCCATGATTGGTATGGAGGAGCTAAGTTTCCTATGAGCTGGACACGCTTAACTCTGGGAAAACTCCAAAATGACTGTATCTTTCAGATTTCCAATGGTTTCATATGATGCCAGTTCTCCCATACAAAATAATTTTTTTTCTTTATTCCACTAACACTCAGGAACACTGATTAGTTTGACTTTGAGGTTGAAAAGACAAGTTTCATCAACATTATAACACTTTCTTGGAATAAATTAAATTTAAAATTTGATTCAAATAAAATATTTTTAAAATGATGTTGCAGCTTCACGGTCAGCTGTCTTTTCTTTGTTGTTATTGCTGTAGCCTGAAACATCTAGTCTTCTAATTCCAAGGAAAACATTAAATGTCAAATTCAGCCTTAATACAGGATAAAGAGACCATCTGCATCTACCCCTAAATTTTCTTTTGTGGTGAGATCTGAGTCCTTGATAAAGTGATTCTCGTACTGATTATTGCACTGAGAATCACTCAGCTGCTATTTAAAGAGCTGGATTTGAAGCATCTATAAAGCATGACGTTAATATTAATTTCAGTAAAACAAAATTAGCCCAGAATTAAATAGTTCCTGCTGAGCTGTTTTGTGGTATGAAGTGTACATCCCTATCAATGTCACTACACAAACACTTGTTGTCTTCAACATTACTGGGAACAGGTATGTATCTCCCCTGATGGTGGCAGCAAGTGTTCCTCATGTTTCTTGCTGTCCCAATGCATATGGTTTGATGAGATGGTCTGTACCAGTCTAGTTTGCAAAGCAACTCACCCTCTCTTCTCCTAGTGGGTTTTCTTTCTAGAATGATGAAAAGTGCTCTGAATTTGGAGTTAGATTTAAGTTCAAAACCAGCTCTGAAACATATTGTGTGACCTTTAGCAAACCATTTAACTGTCCTTGTCAGTTTGCCTATCTGCCTGATAAAGATAAAAAAAAAAGAACCCCCTTTTACAGTTGCCATCAAGGTAGATTTGATACATGGGAAAACGCTTTGGAAAATGGAAAGCATTATAAAAAGTGCTATTCTGTACTAGTCTGTGAAACACCATCCATAATGACTTGTCTTCTCTTTCCGTACATAGCCTTCATTCTCTGCAGTGTGCCACAGTGTCTTCCTCATCATTGTTTTCCAGGATTTTACCTCCTATTCTTTATTTTTTTTTACTTTTCTCCCTCCCTCTGTGTGTTGGGGTTTCCTTGTCTGCTGTATTTCAGGTCTCAGAGACTTTGGCTTATAAACCACTTGGCTATCCTACTCAAGTCACAGTGCTCCCTCCACTGCCAGATCATCAGTTCTGGCTGGCAAGGATCTTGTTCTTAAACATTATTTTATCCCCAGTGCCCAAGCAGCACCTGTCACACAGCGGGTATTGGGTGGAATGTCAGTGGAAATAATGACCAGTTTACCAACTAAGACCAATTTCAGTATTCCCTTGGGTTTCTCTAATTTGAACCTTGAGTGTCTTATTAACATTTGACTCCCCTTGATTTCTGCCTACACATTTCTATTGTAAATATTGCCTCTCTTTTACCAGCGTCTTTTCCGTAGATTATGCTATAATAATCCAGTATGCCTTTAAACATTTAACACAATTTACAAGTGAAAGAAAGGGCGTAACGTGCAGACTCTCCCCATCTCAAGCTACTACCATCTAAACATTTTAAGCGAATGAAGAATGAATAAATGTGTGTCTATATGGGAAATTAGAATGTCATTATTTCCATTATAAACTATTTTACTTGCTTTGAAAAATTGTTCAATACAGAGTTCCTGAAAATATCTAATCTCCCCTACTATAGACCAACTAAAACTTGTTTTCCACAAATAAGTTTTATTCCTAAACCTACGTGCATGAAAAAAAAATTGCATCTAACGCAGCACTCTGATAATAGGATACACCCCCTAAATGATGTAATCAATCAGAGATTTTTTCACCAAGTCACTGAAGCTGAGAATAAATAACTTTCAGTTCAAAGATGAGCGCCTTCATGTTTTAGGTAATAGAAGATTAAATAAAACAATGTCCGTGAAATTGTCTTGTTGACTTAAAAAAAATGCTGTAAAAATGGAAGAACATAGGCTTTGAAATAAAATAGACCTGGCTTCAGATTTTGGCTACTTGACATATCCATTGGCTAGTCTTGGGCAAACCACTACACCTCAGTTTCCTCATTTGTAAAGTGAGAATGTTAAAATTACCTTGCAATGTTGTGCAAAATATTCCATAAGGTAAAGTGCTGCTTCCTTGTAAGCACTTCCTAAAAAGTAGCCATTATTAACCATATCATAATCTCTACTAGAATATAAACTCCACATGAACAAGAGGTATCATTGTGTTTTAAATACTTACCACTCTACCTGGCACATAGCAGACACTCAATATATATATTTCTTGAGTAGAGGTAATTAGGATTAGAGGATGAGAATGATGGTGTATAAAATTGCTCATCCTCCTGAGACTATCAGTGTCACCCCCGCAAAAGGGTGTCTAATCCCAAAGGCTATTACATGAACTTTTAGTAAAATCCCTGTCCAGTGAGACTGTATTTGGTATTTTCCAAAACATCTTTATTATAAAACTAAAGCAGGATGGGTGTGGAGGGTGGGGAATGCAACTTCTTTTTTAAAAGTAGTGAAATCAATTTGTCTGTTATCTTAAACAAACTGAGGTTGGTCACAGAATGACCAGAATGACATGTTACTAGTCCCTTTGTCCACTGGAAGTATCTGAGAAGGAAAGGAAGGGCTTGACACCCACCTTCCTATTTAAGCCCTTGGGGATGTGTGGGTAAATGCATCCCCTCGTAGAAACAAAGAGGATTAATTCCCCCCACATTTAAAGTTATTTCACATCACTATATGTACACAGACAAAATAGTAAAATCTCAAAGAAGGCCCTTTTCTTAAAGAAATATTTATTTATAAAAATGATCTGCTTCCCAGATACTACCACCCCCTAGGATTTCCCCCCTAAAGAAAGCAGATTCAACACTTGCCCTTATCACTTCTTCCCTTGAAACTTCACTAAAACAATAGTAAAGGCACATTTTAAAAGGCATAATCCCAGAGAAAACTGAAAAAAGGAAAAAGAGACAACAGCAAGTATATTTTGGAAAAGTGCAAAGCAGAGAGCAGAGTGGCAAATTTCTCAGCAGTCCCCCAAAAGCTGAATGCTAAAGCAATAGTGGGAAAACCTGATTCACATCACAGAGTCCCCAAAATACTCAGGTATTGGCAGCCCTGAGGTGGGGAAAAAGAGAGAAAGACTTGTTGAAAACCCCACTTAGGAAGAAGTTAGACCTCCCCCAAACACAGGCCCCTCTCTCATCCTATGCAGCAGGGTGACTACCCTACCTTCAGCAATAGAGATGCTTGAGGAAGCGGAGACATTAAAATAGAGAGTCAGGATTGGGGACAGCAGGTACAGTAGATGACAAAGTACAGTACTAGAAACACAGAATTGAAGGCCAAATTTACATACCTTTCCTACAAAGGTTCAAGACTCAAATCAAACCAAAATAGCAGTGGACTTCTAAAGGACAGCAAATGAGTGTCTTCAAAATTCTGAGGAAAAAAGTTATTTCCAATCTGGAATTGTATAGCCATCAGAATTAATGCATGAGGGTTTATAAAGCCATTTCCAGGCATATAGGCTTTAAAAAATTTCCTATGAATGCTTTTTCCGGAAATTACTGGAAGACATGCTTCCTAAAATGAGAGACTAAACAGAGAAGGACAATGACTTGGAATCCAGGAAACAGAGGTTCTAAAATAAAAGGGAGGCAAAGGAAATTCCAGAATGGAATATCATGGGATATACTTTTACTACCTGAAGCAATAGCTTCAGGAGGCCTAGGCTGGAGCAGGTCTAGAATGTTCTGATTTATATATATATATAATCAGATATATGTACATATATATGTATATATCATCAGATATATGTACATATATATATATTCGATGAAATGCCCAATATATTTAACTATATAAAGAAAAAACTTACACCAGAAGGAAGTAATTCAGAGTTGAATTAAACATAAATACATAAAACAACAAGACAAAGAAATTGATGAATTTCAAGAAAAACAACAGATCATTCCAGAAAGAAAATGTAAACCCAGTACTTTATCAGACCCAGCTGTAAACAGCATTTACATGGTCATAATCATGTAAACACCAATCTAACCAAAATTATGAAATGTCTGGGTTGAGGTGAGATAGGAAGTATGGTGGGTGAGGCACAGCAGGAAAGGGTGCCAGTTCTTCATCTTCCATAAGGGGAAGCCAATGGATAGTGCCCAAAACTAAAAACTAAAAGAAGAGTTACATAAATATATGATTTAGACATATGGAAGTAAATTCTAAAGGAATCTGCTCAAACAAAATTGAAAGCAATTGCCTCATGGGTGTGGAAAATGCCAGGATGAATTGACTGCAATGTTTTATCATAAGCTTTTTGGAACTAAATTAGCTCTCTAAATTATGTGCTTGGAGCACACTGATAAAAGTAAAAACAAAATTAAAACAAACAATAGCCCTCTGGAGCCTTTGACACCAAAGAGAAAAGACTTGGTAGCTGAAGGACTTTAAATATGTTTTACATAGAAAATTGTAAGTGGCGCAATTATACTTCAGGGTTATGGGAGGCAAAGGAGGTGAGTGGAGATTGGAAATATTCTAACTGCTCAGGTACAGTCTTCCTTTCCCTAAATGTATCCTCAGTAATTCAAAATAGAAATGGTATAACAAAAATATAAAAAATGTATACCCAGGCTAGACCCTGCTTTGAAATGTGAATTTCTTCTGCAATATTGCCCATTAAAACTATACATTTGGGAGGCCAAAGTGAGCAGATCACAAGGTCAAGAGATCAAGACCATCCTGGCCATAATGGTGAAACCCCATCTCTACTAAAAATACAAAAAAAAAAAAAATTAGCTAGGCATGATGGCACACGCCTATAGTCCCAGCTACCAGAGAGGCTGAGGCAGGAGAATCCATTGAACCTGGGAGGTGGAGGTTGCAGTGAGCCAACATGGTGCCATTGCACTCCAGCCTGGTGATAGAGCGAGACTCCATCTCAAAAAAAATTTAAAAAGCCTATACATACTGTTTGCTCAAATGAGTGTGAGTTGAATTATTTTCCATGTTCATTCATTTCAGTCACAAAATCATAGAACCTAGAATTCTGTTATTGTCAATTTCATTCAATGATAGTCTGAATTTTGTTTATTTGTATTCTATTGCATCTCAATGAATGAGAAAGTGAATTTTTTCTTTTTACATCTTTACTTCTTTACTGTTAATAATGGGTATTAACAAACTTTCTAAAAAGACAATATTTGCTTTTGTATTAAATATTTCCAATAATTTTCACTTTGGGGAAAATTGACTTTTTTAAATTTTCATTTCTAACTTTTATTCATCTAATGAAAACAAAAAAGCAATCTTCTCTAACAAAGCCAATCAATATATTGAGTGCCTATATTTTGGAAAGTATTAAACTTGGTAAAAGCAGTTGAAAAACATAAGAAAAGATACCTTCAATTACTAAGAGCATGTTTAGAGAAAATATACTCTCTACACATAAAGCTTAACACCCTCATTCCTTTCACCTTCAAAAAGAAACGACTCTATGATATACATTATCTAAAGAAAACAAAAAACCCTATATCTAACTCACCACAAATAGAAAAGGCAATTATTTTCCAAACTGTTTTTCTATATAAATGCCACTGCAAAAGAATTTTTACATTAAAAGAATTGAAATGTTTTCCTTGAACACCTTTACATAAGTTTTTTTTGTGCAAGCAAGCAGATAATTAACCAAGTGTCACAGAATCCCCCTCAATAAGAATCTGCTACACTGAAAGAAAAGTAAAAAGTATAAACAACATAAAAGTTATTTTAACTTACTGTTCTCTGAATTTATAACTAAAAACTCAGACAGTTTTTTCATAAGTAACATTCAACATGATTTAAAACCACAAAAGTCAGATTTGCTTATCTTGTAAAATTGATACAACCTGTGATTCATCTCTCCCCAACTAAAAGTTATTTCAAAATATAACATACTTTACTGGACATTTTAATATTTTAAAACATGGTGCCTCTTGACTCCTATCTACATGCTACATAGCCAACACTTCTAATAAACAAAAAGTTTGATGAAAGGCCTACATTCACTAAATGATAAATGATAAACTCCAGTCTCTATCCTGTCAAATACTAAACTCTGCAAACTTTCAGTGCTAAGTATCTTTATGGCAGTTGTTTATTTTTCCTTTCCCAGTGATTGGAGGTTTAAAAATATTATGTTACTTACAGTTAGTAAATAAGGGAATTCCATTGCCAAATATTTGTACAAGATAATGGAACAGCCGTCCTTCTATTAAGAATCCATGGGGACTGAAATACTAACAACCTCAAGAGTACTTGCTGCTGAAAACACATATACACACAGAGCCTCTATTTTAGCTATAGCAGATACACACTTGGTAATTTCTGAAGGTCAATCATTCACCATGTCAATATCTCTCTATGGTTTTTTTTTAAAAGTCCATAGAATCAGGTCAGCCTGATTTAGGAAAAATAAATTAGAACTATAGACCAATGGTTAAAGAAATAGTCTTATCTTAGAGACCGTCCCAAGCCCACCAGTATCAATAACTACTCAGGACATACAGAAATTTAAGCTCAGGTTAAAAATTTATGGTCCTTTGTGCATGCTTGTCCTTGAATAAATACTGAATATTTTTTCTAAAATTATATCTTAATTTACTCCCCTTTTCAGTTTCATTTACATTAATAATTGCTGAGCTAATTTCTTATTAAAGATGTTGGTGAAATTCAAACTAGTAAGGGTTTGCTTCATGTGATGTTCAAACTACTAGACAGAGAAATGTGTTATGCCAGGATGTGCCAGTCTAGCTGAGGGCTACAAGTTCCCAGGGTCAATGATGTACATCATGAGAGGTAAGGCATTAACGGTCAGTCAGCAAAACATCGGGGCACACTAGAGAAGTCACCATGTATATGGTGTCTATTGTCTGGTAAGCTAAGTCAGCTAAAATGTGCAAGCTCAGCCCTATCTCAAAAGATTTACAGGCTGTTACTGGTTTCTGAAGAGGGTATCTATACAGATTATTGGGCCATTCCTAAGAATGTGAGACAGGGGTCCCCATTACCAAAACCCATACATGAACATGCAAACAGGAAGGAGCCTTAGCAATATCTCAAGCAACACAGCCAAAATAATACCACACACAATTCTGACCCTTATCGTGCCTCTCACTCAGACCTAACCAAATGTGTCCAGATACTTCCCAAACAAAAGAGGAGAATGAGTTCACTATAGTCAGCATCTTTATTTTTATTAAATTTTTTTCGGAGACAGAGTCTCATTCTTTCACCCAGGCTGCAGTGCTGTGGCATGATCTCGGCTCACCGCAACCTCCCCATCCCAGGTTCAAGTGATTCTCCTGCCTCAGCCTCCCAAGTAGCTGGCACTACAGGCATGCACTACCATGCCCGGCTAATTTTTGTATTTTTAGTAGAGATGAGGTTTCACCACGTTGGCCAGGCTGGTCTCAAACTCTTGACCTCAAGTGATCCACCTGCCTCGGCCTCCCAAAATGCAGGTGTGAGCCACTACGCCCCACCAATAGTCAGCATCTTTATGAAAACACTTTCATAAGACAACAAGTTAGGAAATGAGAAGTTTTAAAAGATGTTTGATTAGGTGAAAGAAAACTCGTACTATAATAGCTGTAAACAACTTTTTAGCTTATCTATAACTCTATGCCTGCAAAAGTATCTCCTTCTAAATCACATTTTTTGCTTTCAAACAAGATAAATATTTTTGTATATTCTCCAGAATGACCACAAACCCTATTTGTTAAAAAAGGGTATTAAAGGAAATAGTTTCCTTTAAATTTTACAAATCCACATATATAAATATGTCTTACAAGTAAACAGCTTGTTCTTTTCATTGATAAATATATTCATGCAAATATACTTTGTTCCTAAACCATAAATATTTTTATTCCCACAGAAAAAAAGCAGAAGAACATAATTATTTGTGAATATTACACTCTGATTCACAGTCATGCTCAATGTTAGGAGAAGAAAAACGATGTATAAACAATGATAAAATTATTAAATCACCGAAGTTGCCAAAACATCAGTAATTCAGTCTAAATGACAGAAGTTTGAATTAACTAAAAATTACAGAATAATTGTAAAGAAATGCACTTTTGTTACAACAAATATTTGAATATAACAATGTTGAAAAGACCTGCTTTTATAAACAAACCAATGATGATGTGAGGAAAGCACATCCATTATCTCTAAGTAAATGTTTTTAATATTCTTGAAAAGTTTATTTGTAAAAATTTGTTCTCCAGGTTTGTCTAAGCAGTCCTACCACAGTCCTCTGACACTAGTTGTTTAAGAAAAGTATTTTCCCTGAGGCTGAAAAATCACTGCAGCGTTCCAAAGAACTAAAGTTGTAACCCTCAGCAAGGTCCTCTTGGTGCTGGCTTGTTTCCCTAAACTCACCTTAGCCCAGCACCCAGTGTCTAGACGCCTAATTTAGCTTAGTCACTATATTTTTAGTATCAAATCTGAACTAAAGACATCTTGATTAATAGAATTTTATTTATAATGACATCTGGAAAAAATCTAAAACATTAGATGGACTTCCCCACTTGAGTACCTTTATTTGCTCATCAGTAAAGGCATATTGTCAGAATTAAAGTATCTTCTCCATTCTCTCTTCTATCATTAAAAAAGGTTATCAAAATGTGATATTCCCTTACTTAGCCAAGAGTAACAAGACCAGGTATCCATTTCTCCGAGGTAAATGAGCAGAAGGTCCAGGATTAGGGACTAGACACTCCTACCAGGGATACATAGCAAAAGATAGATCACATCGTGCTTCTGCTCACAAAACTTCAGATCACAGAGTATGCATGACATTCAATTTGGCACCAGCTCACACAGCCAAGTCTCAGCCATATCTGGTACACATCTACCCTAAGACATACATGTGCCCTTCTCCAAGCCCACTGTGAGCTTTCCAGTTTTATCACAATTGTTCCTTCCACCAGCCTTTGGGTCCTCCAAAGCTCCTTTCTCCCCTGGCCCACTGTCCACCAACCACTCACTGCCCCTTGCCCTTCTTCATCACATCTCAGTTCAAACACGTCCTCAGGTCCCTTTGTTAAATGTTCTTAACAGAAGACAACTATTGTTCCTCAGAGTTTGTTTGTTTGTTTTTTACAGTACCTTTAAAAACACAGAGAGAACTTTTGGAATGAAAATATTTTCCTAATAAAAGGTAAAAAACCCTAATTGTCTCATTAGAAGTTCTCAGTCTGTGCTTCAACTCAGCTGTGCAAGACCTACACAGAATGCAAAACTGTAAAATATTTTAAATGCTTGTTTACTGGAAAAGACACTGCAATGATTCATATTTTACTTAATTAGAAATTATTTTTAAGTTGCTATCATCTAATAAAATTCTGTTATTTTATTAACTCTTTAGAATTGTATTAATATTCTTCTTAAAGATAATGTTTCTAAAATGTCATTATTTTAAGGAAATTTGTTGTTTCTAAAGTTTAAAGTTTTATAACTAAAATAATGGCTATATAAAGAAAATTCAGGAATAACCACTTATTTTAGAATAATTCAAATGCACTGCTTAACAGAAATACAAAGTGATACAACTACAGTGTTAATACATTTTAAATACAATTTAAATTATTGTTTCTGTCATCTAAGCTGAGAAGATTTATCTTAGCCTGAGCATGTAACCTGAGCCTATCACCTTTTCTCTGAAAAAGGGAAAAGATACATGGATTACAATTCTAAAAATGTGAGTTTTTAAAATTTATATAGTTTCCAGGAAAAGCTTACTTTAATTCATAATCTTATTTAGCCAACAACTTCATTAGACATTGCATATAAAGCAAATACTAACCATGATCTTGTTTTCCTTTTTTTTAATGTGCGAATCATATTTATTTTTTTATTTTTTATTTTTTTATTTTATTATACTTTAGGTTTTAGGGTACATGTGCACAATGTGCAGGTTTGTTACATATGTATACATGTGCCATGTTGGTGTGCTGAACCCATTAACTCGTCATTTAGCATTAGGTATCTCTCCTAATGCTGTCCCTCCCCCCTCCCCCCACCCCACAACAGGCCCCAGTGTGTAATGTTCCCCTTCCTGTGTCCGTGTGTTCTCATTGTTCAATTCCCACCTGTGAGTGAGAACATGCGGTGTTTGGTTTGTTGTCCTTGTGATAGTTTGCTGAGAATGATGGTTTCCAGCTTCATCCATGTCCCTACAAAGGACATGAACTCATCATTTTTTATGGCTACACAGTATTCCATGGTGTATATGTGCCACATTTTCTTAATCCAGTCTATCATTGTTGGACATTTGGGTTGGTTCCAAGTCATTGCTATTGTGAATAGTGTCACAATAAACATATGTGTGCATGAGTTACAATCCTTTGGGTGTATATCCAGTAATGGGATGGCTGGGTCAAATGGAATTTCTAGTTCTACATCCCTAAGGAATCGCCACACTGACTTCCACAATGGTTGAACTAGTTTACAGTCCCATCAACAGTGTAAAAGTGTTCCTATTTCTCCACATCCTCTCCAGCACCTGTTGTTTCCTGACTTTTTAATGATCGCCATTCTAACTGGTGTGAGATGGTATCTCATTGTGGTTTTGACTTGCATTTCTCTGATGGCCAGTGATGATGAGCATTTTTTCATGTGTCTTTTGGCTGCATAAATGTCTTCTTTTGAGAAGTGTCTGTTCATATCCTTTGCCCACTTTTTGATGGGGTTGTTTTTTTCTTGTAAATTTGTTTGAGTTCATTGTAGATTCTGGATATTAGCCCTTTGTCAGATGAGTAGGTTGCAAAAATTTTCTCCCATTCTGTGGGTTGCCTGTTCACTCTGATGGTAGTTTCTTTTGCTGTGCAGAAGCTCTTTAGTTTAATTAGATTCCATTTGTCAATTTTGGCTTTTGTTGCCATTGCATTTGGTGTTTTAGACATGAAGTCCTTGCCCATGCCTATGTCCTGAATGGTATTGCCTAGGTTTTCTTCTAGGGTTTTTATGGTTTTAGGTCTAACATGTAAGTCTTTAATCCATCTTGAATTAATTTTTGTATAAGGTGTAAGGAAGGGATCCAGTTTCATCTTTCTACATATGGCTAGCCAGTTTTCCCAGCACCATTTATTAAACAGGGAATCCTTTCCCCATTGCTTGTTTTTGTCAGGTTTGTCAAAGATCAGATAGTTGTAGATATGCAGCATTATTTCTGAGGGCTCTATTCTGTTCCATTGGCCTATATCTCTGTTTAGGTACCAGTACCATGCTGTTTAGGTACCAGTACCATGCTGTTTTGGTACCAGTACCATGCTGTTTTGGTAACTGTAGCCTTGTAGTATAGTTTGAAGTCAGGTAGCATGATGCCTCCAGCTTTGTTCTTTTGGCTTAGGATTGACTTGGCAACGTGGGCTCTTTTTTGGTTCCATAGGAACTTTGAAGTAGTTTTTTCCAATTCTGTGAAGAAAGTCACTGGTAGCTTGATGGGGACGGCATTGAATCTATAAATTACCTTGGGCAGTATGGCCATTTTCACAATATTGATTCTTCCTACCCATGAGCATGGAATGTTCTTCCATTTGTTTGTATCCTCTTTTATTTCATTGAACAGTGGTTTGTAGTTCTCCTTGAAAAGGTCCTTCACATCCCTTGTAAGTTGGATTCCTAGGTATTTTATTCTCTTTGAAGCAATTGTGAATGGGAGTTCACTCATGATTTGGCTCTCTGTCTGTTATTGGTGTATAAGAATGCTTGTGACTTTTGCACATTGATCTTGTATCCTGAGACTTTGCTGAAGTTGCTTATCAGCTTAAGGAGATTTTGGGCTGAGACAATGGGGTTTTCTAGATACACAATCATGTCATCTGCAAACAGGGACAATTTGACTTCCTCTTTTCCTAATTGAATGTCCTTTATTTCCTTCTCCTGCCTGATTGCCCTGGCCAGAACTTCCAACACTATGTTGAATAGGAGTGGTGAGAGAGGGCATCCCTGTCTTGTGCCAGTTTTCAATATTCCATCTAAAAGCTGCTTTCCTAACTGGCTTAAATGACTTAAATCTCTCATCTTTTACAAACGTTATCTGCCCTCTTGTTTTAACTCTCTTTACATTCAGGATACTGTTTCCTGAGTCATCTCCTTTTAAATGAATGTTTTCTAGCTTATGTTTGCCAAGGGAAGTTAGTAGAGAGACATGTGAAGTAAATAAGAAAGTGAAAATGCTGCACAATTTCTGAATTCACCTCAAGGAAGCATTCGCTGAATTGGTGACCAGTATTCACAGGTGGAATGAACATTTCAATAGCATGTGCTGCCAGAAAAATACCTGACTTTGAACTTTGCACAAACTCAGAACAGTCACCAAATCAATGGATATAGAAATATTTGGCTTATATTTAACTAAAATTATCTCAAATGTATATATCTAAAAACAATCTATAATAAGGTTTAAAATGCTTACTGTGACATAGTGCACCATACAAAAACTTGAATCATTCATATTTCAAACCCTGAAGAAAGACGAAGTTCCAATGAACAGCTAAAATCCTGTCATAAAGACCCAACACTAAGGCCATGAATATCACACAGTTGTCCTGGCCCCTGTCTCTGACACAACATTTACTTTTGAAGACATCTGCTGACATACTTTCCTGGGACATCAGAAGCCATAAAATACTTACAAGTAAATTTAACTGAGGAGTTAAAAGATCAATATGCTGAAAATTATAAAATATTGATGAAAGAAATTGAAGATGACACAAATAAATAGAAAGATATCCCATGTTCATGGATTAGAAGAATTAATATTGTTAAAATGTCCATACTATCCAAAGTGACCTACAAATTCAATGCAATCCCAATCATAACTCCAATGTCATTTTTTTACAGACACAGGAAAAAAATCCTAAAATTCCTATGGTACTACAAATTCCCCAAATAGCCAAAGTAACCTTGAGCAAAAACAACAAAGCGCAGGCATCACACTACCTGATTTTAAAATATATTATGAAGTTATACTAATCAAAACAGCATGGTATTAGCCTAAAAACAGACATATCAACCAACGGAAAAGGACAAAAAGCCCAGAAAGAAGTAAACTGACACATTTACACCCAATTGATTTTTTGACAAAGATGCCAGTAACACACAATGGGAAATGGAAAGTATCTTCAATAAAGGGGAACAACTGGATATCCATATGCAGAAGAATAAAATTACTCTTATTTCACAGCATAAGCAAAAAAACAACAAAAATGTTTTAAAGATTTAAATGTAAGACCTGAAACTGTAAAACTAGTAGAAGACAATGCATGAGAAGAGCTCCAGGACACTGATCTGAGCAATGAATTTTTTAATATGACCCCAAAGTCCAAAGTCACAGACAGAAAAAAAGCAGAAACAGACACATGAGAAAATATTAAACTACCAAGCTTCTGCATAGCAAAAGAAACAATTAGAAGAGTGAAACCCATGGATTAGGAGAAAATATTTGCAAACCATATATCTGTTAAGGGACTAATATCCAAAATATATAAGGGACTCAAACAACTCAATAGCAAGAAAGTAAATAACCCAATTAAAAAATAAGCAAAGGACCTGAACAGACATTTCTTAAAAGATGACATGCAAATACCCAACAGAAGACGAAGAGATGAAAAAAAAAATGCTCAACATCACTGTTAGGAAAACACAAATTCAAACCACAATAAAATATCAATTCGTAGCTCTTAGAATGTTTACTATCAAAAAGACAAAAGATAACAAATGTTGGCAAGGCTGTGGGGGAAAAAAATTCTGGTACACTGTTTGAGTAAATATAAATTAGTACAGCCATTATGGAGAGCAGTATGGAGGTTTTCAAAAAATTATAAATTGAATTACCATATGATCCAGCAATCTCACTTCTGAGTGTACATCCAAACGAAATGAATAGGAATGTCAAAGAGATATCTGTATTCTCATGTTCATTCCAGCATTATTCACAATAGTCAAGACATAAAAGCAACCTAAGTGTCCATCAATAGATGAATGGATAAAGAAAATCTAGTCCATATATACAACAGAATACTATACAGCCCTAAAAAAACAAGGAAATTCTGTTACTTGTGGTAACATGGATGAACCTGGATGACATTATGTTAAGTGAAATAAGCCAGCACAGAAAGACAGATACCACATGATGTTAGTTATATGTGGAACCTAAAAAGTGTTGATCTCAGAGGAATAGAGAGTAGAATGGTGGTTACTAGAGGCTGGTAAGGTGAAGAGGAGGAGGGTGAAAGGATGATTAATGGGTACAAAGTTTCAGTTAGATAGTAGGAATAACTTTTAGTGACCTATTGCATAGCATGGTGACTACAGAATGATGTATAAGTTGTATATTTAATAATTATAAGTTGTATATTTCAAAATTGCTAAAATAGTAAACTTTAAATGTTCTCACCTCAAAAAATAAGTGGGTGCAGTGGATATGTCAATTAGCTTCATCTAAGAATCCCACCATGTATACATACATCATTGAAACATCAAATTGTACCCCATAAATATATACATTACTTGAAAATTACAAATAAAAATTTTTAAATTATAACTTCTAAAGAATTCTAGCTAACAAGTCAAATAAAGTACATGTATTGAGTAGATAAGTTTCTATTATATAAAAAAGTATAAATACTGAATAATTTTTCATTTCCTGATGTCAAGCAATACAAACATTACTATCATGTAACGCTTTATCCATAATTCTACCTCAGCAAGGTTTACTGATTTCAGCCACCTTCCTCCAAGTCCCTAAGTCTTACTTAGTTCATACCCTTATCCATGGCTTCTGGGGATGATAATGTAATAACTAACGGGGCTTTCTATTGTCTCCTGCTTAAATGTGAATTATCATTTCATCACAAGCTGGAAACACCCATTGGTTCTTTACAGCCCAAAGAATAACGTCTAACTTTTTGATAAAGACCTTCATAATTGGACTTAACTTCATCTTCTTCTCACTGTACACCAACACCACAGCCACACTGACTTTCTAAGTTTTGCCTAAGCTTGCCCTGTCCCTTCACTCCTCAGTGTTTATACACACTCTTCATGTTGCTGTAAATCTCCTTCCTTCCTCATCTCCACCGGGAAACCCTTATGTATTTTCAACATACAGTTCAAATAAAGACTCTCCTGTGAAACATTCTGGAAATCTCCATTTGCTCCTGATTCTGGGTTCCACAGCAATTATTTATAAATTTAATATTATATTTTGCTTTGTAATTTTCTTTCTATTCACCCCTTTCATCTTTGTTCTCTCAAGTATCTATCACAGATGGGTACTCAATACACAATTAAGGAGGGCAAAAGGAAAGGAAAGAGGAATGAGAGGTGAGGAAGGTAAAAAGGAAAGGAGAAACTGCTTGATTCTTTGACAAGATAAGCAAAAATGATAACTACAGTAGAAATTTTAAAGTTCATTTTATAATAAGCATACCAAAAGACGATATTTTTAGAAATTAAATGACTACTGAATGCCTTGGAGTAATAAATGAAGCACAGTTAAGTCTTCTAGAAACAATGCCAGTAATTAGTTAGATGCCTTATAACAGTACTATGGTGCAGTGACACATGCATGGTCTTTGAGCATAGGCTGCATTTGAATGCTAACAACAACTACCAGCTGTGTATCTTTGGGGATCCTACTTTTCCTCATTTGTAAAACTAGTCTAATAGAGTTGCTGTGAGTATATTTTGAGAAAACAAAGGTAAAATATTGGGCAGGTACTGAACATACGGTAAATGATATGATGAGTCTTCATTTAGAAATAAAGTTTAGGCTATCAACCAAAAATATAAACAAAATAATAAAGACATACAACTTAATAGAATAATTTTAACTTAAGGACTTATGACTAGCTATATAATTATAAAATTCATGACTATGTAAGAGAAGGCCTTAAACTGAGACTCTTTAGAAAATCAATTACTACTTAAATATATTCTGATTTGCATTATGATTTTAAACAACAAACAAACAAACAAAAAACAAAAAACAAGGGGAAATTTCTCCAAGGCCATTAAAATTTCATTTGATTTCCACTAAGGAAAGCATTCAGATCTGGTTCAATCACTCTATATTTAAAGAAAGTTTTAAAAGTGCAAGCACACAATCAATAGTTATATTCAAAGTCGCTGGAAAAATAAAATTTAAAAAAAGCACTTCTCCTTTAAAAATGATTCATTTGTATTAAATACGTTAGGTACGTCCAATTTAATTTCTGACAAGCGCTTGACTACTTGTGGTTTGCTGGCAGTTGAGCATATATTTGCATCACATCCTGACAAATGATGATCTCCTGATGGTGACATTCAGCTGTTGTCAACATCATAAACATGTCTGTTCAATAAGTTTACATTCCCCCTGAGCTGGCACTGCTTTCCTAATGCCTATGTTAATAGCAAGGTAGAACTGCAATAACAAATGAATTTCATTTAGTCTACAGCTAAAGCCTTGGGAAGTACCCATCTAAGGCTTAAAACCAATTTCAATTTAGCTTCAATTTCTCTTTTAAAGGGAGAAGGAATTTCTACTACTGAAAGTACTGTGAAAGCCATGGCATATTCCAGTTTCTTTTCTTAGTCATTTTTGGCTTGTTTTCCCATTATAATTATAATTTAATTATTCTTAAACTCCTCATATAAATACATAAAAATTTCTGTTCTATGACAGTTTCACACTTACTAAGAACAAATCTAATGAGTATGTTTGCCAGATAAAGCAAACAAAAATATATATGTCCATTTAAATTTAAATTTCAATGAATAATGTTTTAATATATGTATATTCTAAACATTGCATGGGACACACTCATATTAAAACATTATTCATTGTTTATCTGAAATCAAATTTAATTGGGCATCTTGTATTTTATTTGGGAACCTTAAATTAGGGTGCTTTAACAACTTACATCTATAAATCTATCATTCAAAAGAAGGATGAAATTCATGACCAAGGTTTCTCAGAAATGTTTTCCAATAGGTGGCCTCTTAGCTCGTAGAGGTTTTCTGTTGCTTTTTGGTGAGGGCTGCGGAGAGGTTGGTTATAAAGACCTGTTTTGAGGGAGGCTCATTTACTTTTTCTTGATCAGTCTGTTGAATAATGGCATTTTTACTTTTGCTTGAACAACACAACAGCCCAGTTGCCAGCTCTTTTTTTTATATATATATAATCATTCAAGAGATATGGCAGCTCTCTAAGATACCAATTGTCTTTTGAAAAATAGCTTTCTCACACTAATCTGTTTTACAGGTCTTAAAAGTAAAACAAGACTTTGAATACAGGGAAATGGACAAGTTGGATGAATGCATTCTGCTTGTTTAAATATTTACATCCAAAATAAAAGGAAGAAACTTCCTTAAAAAATTGTTTTTAATTTGGATAAAAGGTTAAAGGGCACACAAAAAATACTGTAAGTTACTTTGCAAATATTTGCCAAAGATCTTACATCATGTCACATTCTGCACTATTTTACCGCCCACCCCCCATGAGCCATTCCCCTTGTAATCTAACCTTTTCTAACAGCCAAATTCCTCTGTTAAAATCTCACTCTCATCACTGCCTTCCAGGCAACATCTTTAATCTGATGTGCTGGTCATTCCTACTTTCACTATTCTAATTTACTGTCTGTTATTCAATGATTTAAAAAACACTTATTAAAGCAACGAGCAAGGTGAATGGTTCATATTACTAAAGTTGTTTGTAGTCTGGTAGTCTGGGTTGATTATTAAAAAGAAAAGGAAGTTTATAATAAAGGAAATACACTAGGCTTCAAAAGTTGGGAAAAGTCTATTAGAGACATCAGTAAAGGCCCAGTGAGAATGGGCTTTGCAATCAGGAACACCGAGGTCTGAATCCAAGCTCCCACCCTTATTGCTGAATGACTTGTGGCATATTACTGACCTCTCTGAACCTCATTTAATAATTACCTATCTCAGATAATTGTCGTCAGGTTTAAAATGAAAATGTTTTATACATTACAGGACACATTTGTAAACACTTAGGAAAAAAATCAGCTATTATAGAGTAAAATAACAAAATTGTTACAAATATTAGAACTAGACTGCCATGGCCTGAATATTAGATCCTCTCTTTACTAGCTGTGTAGACTTAGGCAAGTCACTTAATCTCT
This sequence comes from Nomascus leucogenys, assembly GCF_006542625.1. Lineage (NCBI taxonomy): Eukaryota > Metazoa > Chordata > Mammalia > Primates > Hylobatidae > Nomascus > Nomascus leucogenys. Next base: position 69,987,946 of record NC_044393.1, read on the forward strand.
CTATGCCTCATTTCCTCATCTATATTAAGTGAATAATAAGGGTAATTCAAAGTTTTAGTCCAATTTTATACTCAGCAGAGAGGATAAAATTGATTAACTCATGTACAAGAACTCTTCATTTAAAACAAATTCAGGTAAAACTCTACAGCATCTGGCACTGTAAGTACTCAAGAAATGTTAACTACTTCAATTATCATCAGTGTCATAATTATTATTTAAAGAGGTAGCATTTCATATAAGTCTTCATGGGCTAGTAATATTTAAATAAAAGTACTGAGAAGAAATTTTTGGCTAAGAAGACAGCAAGAATAAACGTAGAGAAGAACAGAGCAAGAAAGTTTATTCAGGGGTCAGAAAATACAGAACCAGAGAATAATGAAGTAGATAAAAAAGCAAAAAATGGCAGATAAAGGCTCAATTGTAGAAGGGCTTGGTACACATTTGAGGTGTTGGTACATACTTCATTACCCAATAGGGAGTCTCTGCACCTGTCTGAGCAGGAAGTTAGGAAAGCCTGAACTTGGGCATCCCAGAGGAGGATAGAAAAGAGAGGACAACTTCCCAAGACTGTAGAATCTGAACTGAGAGGAGTAGGCAGCTGTTTAGAGGAGGGGGATGTGGGGAGGAAGCCAGAGAGGAAATTGCCTGAGAAACAGACCAGATGCAAATTGGTTGTGAGTGATAGATACATAGGAGTTGAGACCATAGATCATTCTTTAGCAAGAAGGAAGCTGTGTTAGGTCTAGACAGAGTAAGGACTAGAAACCTGCCATGAGAATGGAGGGAATGGAGAACAAACAGCCAAAGGCAATCAACAGGAAGGAGGAACCAAGATGTAAATGTCACCTAGGGACATATGGAACAGCAATGCATAAAAAGGTGCTTTGTAAAAAAGAGTACATCCAGGAAGCAAAGTAGGGATGGAAAAAGGCAAAATCAATCTATGCTTATCATCCTCCCAGAGGGTGGCACTGAACCCTTCGGGCTGAGCTGAGAGTTCTTCCTCTCTGGCCTCAATAGCACCCAGTGCAAACCCTATTAGAGGTCTTATAAAGACAGGTCTGATAGCAAAAATTTGTGGTATATATGATCACTAACTATTTGGAGAATGAATGAATAAGTAAATTAGTGGCCTTTAGAACCTCAGTCCTCCCTGCCACTTTTGCATTATAATGCCCTTTCCAGTATTACAAACTAGACTCTCATTCACAAGTCTAAGATTTGCCCTGCTTCAAGTAGCAGGCCACATTACTTTGTTGCTTGTCATTTTGCATTACTAGCATTTAAGCAGCCTAAGGGAATGCATAAAGAGTTTTCAAAATGTGTTTCCAAAGCCTTTGTGGTTCCATGAAATACCTGGCCCTACTTGCCCTGCCTCCCTCCAGCATCCCACTGCATAGGGACTGTGCAGAGTAAAAGTTGGGAGGAGGGAGGAAATGGCAGTCAGACCTTAATTGGTTATACAGGAGAGACATCATTGTAAGACTGCATTTTAAAAAAGAATTCTGAGGCTTTTTACTTAAAGCTTGAAATACGTTATACTCTACTCAAATTATAGAAGGTTCATGTGAAGTAAATCCTTTTGTTTATGTTTAAATTATTGCCCAAATATCTAAAATTGCAAAATACGATCCCAAACTTCCACCATTCTCCCTTTCACTGTATACCTATATGAAGAGAAATAAAGCAGTAGGCATGTTTACCCATCTCTGAGTGCGGTTTATTTTATTCATTTTTTTTTTTTTTTTTTTTTTTTTTTTTTTTTTTTTTTTTTTTGAGAAGGAGTCTCATTCTGTCACCCAGGCTGGAGTGCAGTGGCGTGATCTCAGCTCACTGCAACCTCCACCTCCCAGGTTCACACCATTCTCCTGCCTCAGCCTCCCAAGTAGCTGGGACTACAGGCGCCCACCAACACGCCCGGCTAATTTTTTTGTATTTTTAGTAGAGACGGGGTTTCACCGTGTTAGCCAGGACGGTCTTGATCTCTTGACCTCATGATCCGCCTGCCTCGGCCTCCCAAAGTGCTGGGATTACAGGCGTGAGCCACCGCGCCCGGCCTGAGTGTGGTTTATTTTCTATAGCATTTTGTGTTTTTCAATATTCAACCTGAACAGTTACCCTCCAAGAAGCTAAGTAATACATTAACACAGGTTATACTGTGAAACTCAAAGCTTTAGTCCAACTTCACACTAAGATTCTGTTTTAATTGACTTGGCATGGGAGCCAGTCAAGCACGAGTGTGTGGGAGCTGGCTCCTGGAGCCAATTTGTACTCATCTGTCCCCAGCTCCACATTCAGTGATTTCATGTTGGTAACTTAAAATTGACCATGCTAGGAGAATTTATCCCACGGAAATCCCCAAATGCTACAAATCTGAGCTTTTTTTCTGCCTAGTGATCCAGCTTACCAGCACACCACTCAAATTGTTTAAGTTCTTTACACGAAATTAATGCACAGCCAGGGCTGAGACCTACTAGAAAAAAAGCATATACTCAATGAATTAGTTTTTCAGCCTTATATGTCTGCAACTATATGTTAGTAATCTCATTACCTGGTGCCACTAGTATATATTTTGCACATTAAGTGCTCTTCTAAAAATATCTATATAAACAGTATTTTAATCAACTCAATTTTTTAATGTTAAAAATGTTTGCCTATTTTTGAATTAAAAGACTAGTCACAGAATTTGAATGGTGAAACTAATTTAAAAAGTACCTAGTGCAACTCTCAGAGTTAAAAAAAAATAAAACTAAGATTATAGAAACTGAGATTCACTTATGTTCTCTAAACTATATAAAGGCAGTGACAGGACTATTACCTACATCTGCTACCTCACAACCTGAATTTCCACACGAGCTTACAGGGTGGATTTGTTTAAAAATAGAAGAGAAAGAAACAGTTCCTTTATGGCTTCTCAGTTCCAGTCCCAAGGGGCCTTTTTGAGTGCTAATAACTACAAGGACACTAGAAAGAACTCATACTTTCAAATGAAAATGTCAACACGCAGCTGGAGTGAAATAATTAAATTGCTTATATACATTTCCATACCTCATCGAGTACAGCAAATATGTGTATTCAAATAATCTCTTGTGAAACGAAAGCTTCCCTTCTTACAGGATGTTGTTACTGCTATCACTGCTCCCTAATCTTGTGAACTGATTAAAAAATAATATATTACTGGTTAATCTTTTTAACTATGATAAAGAGAAAATATAACATCATACCCATGCAAGAAGCAACAGATTTCTTTTCACCGTTCCACAATATCCTAACATCCCCACGATGATAAGGAAACAGCAAACAGCAATCATGACCGGATGAACCACAGGAAAGTAAGTCAAAATGACTGCTTCCTCTACCCTGAAAGAAGAAAAATAATGTATTAGAAATAAAATATAATCAAAATGCACCCAAGACATAGCAGAAGATACAACTGTGATTTGTGTTAATAATTCTTTCAATCACGATGCCTCAAAACTAGTGACTGTATTGTTATTTTCAAAATCACTGTGCTATTGTTTTTATGTTTATTTGCTCGGTTGCTTTATTTTTGGTTTTGCAGTGTTTGTCTTTTTTAATACAAGTGGTAGCTTTCCTACCCCAACTCATTTAATATATAAGATACAGGACCTTGATAAAAGGTCCATCTATTATTATCTCCGAAGCCTTGGCCTAAGTAAACCACATGGGAGCCTTTGCTATTTCCCAGCTGGGAGGAATCTCCTTCCTCTTCTCTAATCTTTGACCCCATGTGCACTACGTTTCTTCTCCCTGACAACTGATCCTCCCCCAAAATGTAAAAGACTGCTATGCAAAGGAAAATCCGTCTACATTTAAAGAAAGCAATAGGTAGAAATGATTTTTGCTAGAACATGATGAAAAATTCATTAACCGAAACCAGTATTAATGATAAAAATTAACCATCATTAAGCTAAGTTCCCCTGTGTTAAGGACTTGAAAACAATGGTTTTCATTTAATCCTTACCACAATTCAGATGTCATATATTATAATACAATCTCCATTTAGAGATGACAGAGTAAAAAATAATTTGTCCCCTGTGATGTTAGTAGATTAACCCTTGAAATTTGAGAAAAAAAAATCATTGTGGTGTATGGTTTTCATTAACCCAAGAACATGAAGGTAAGAGGAAGCTGAAGGTAATTTTCTTAGGGAAAAGTAACTATGCTGGTTCTTTACATGCACCTATGACATGGCTGACGCACAATCAGGAGGACAGGCAACTGCTATTACCATACCCAGAAATGTCTGTATAAACATGCTGCCACCTGATCCCCTGCTAGGACCGGAGGCACACCTTAAGGAGAATTCTGGAGGATGCAAGTGTCTGTGACAAAGGTTGCTATGGGCAGGAAAAACTTTTCCAAAAGATCAAGGAAGAGCACTACCATATAAATAGCTGAGGGCAAAGTTACTTAAAATCTGCATGAAATAATTCAATCAATAATTATAAAGTATACCTCGTTTCTGCAGTTAAAGTGAGAACATTATTTAGGTAGTCCCTCATCCAAGCAGAAACTGCCAACACACTGATGGACATTAACTGGGGAGAAAAAAGTACAAACTGGTTACCAAAGATTTACGTAACATTCACTGCAGGATTAATAATAGGAAAATTAAGGATTTTGTTACATAATGTCTTTCCCAATTACCATTTGCTACATCTTGAAATTTACTATTACTATAAATAACTGCCATTCCATTTTGTAATCATGTCATAGGCACCAAATGGAATACCACCCAAATGGGATACAGAAAACAATACTATTAAGTGGCTGATCCCAGGTTCAGGACAGAAACTGCACAAGGTAAGGAGGCCACAGAACAAATAAATTATCAAACATATAAGATGTGTCTAAAACACATTGTCATTCATAAAGGCAACGAAGCAATTAAATACTATTACTGAACAATTAAATATTGTCAAAAAAGTCACAGGAGTTCATTTAAAACGACTTCTAATGGCTAAAATTCAAATAATTTAAGCATTGAAATGACAGTAATAGTAATAACATTAAATGTAATCCTTTGATTCATAAAGCACTAAAGTATATAAACTCATACTAACACATATATGTGCTAAAGTATATAAACTTGTAATGAACAAAATTCTCTGGTCTTTGTAGAAAGTTGAATACTCAACTCATTATTCAGAAAACTGACAAGAATCTATCATTTCTATTTACCCTACTTTTCCTTTACAAACTAAAGGAAGAACCAAGGACTTGATTAAACTTTTTATGGAAGAATTTCTGTAATATTTGCAGGAAGCATTCTAGAGCATCACCATTTAACAACCTTTTCTCAAATAATGGATCTCTAGAAAAAAAGATCCTCAATGGCTGCAATTTTATCAGGTCATTGGTTCTCAATCCTGTCTGTACATTTGAATCATTTAAGACTCAAAAAAATTACTGAACACAGGTTTATCCTGGACAAATTCTAGGGAGTAGGGCTTGGGCATCAGAGATGTGTAGCAGCTTCACAGATTCTAACAGGTAGACAGGGCTGAGAACCACTACATTAAATGAAAGGCTGGTGGGAAGTCAGAATGGAGAGAGTAGGCAGATGATCCAGACCACACTGGTCACTCCTAGTATCACAAAAAGAGACAATTACACATAATGTGTCTCCCAACATGGTACGGTCAGAAGCACACAGAAATTCCTGTGAAGTATTTTCACCAGAAGGTCAAACTTGAATCAAATCAATCCTCCCGCACTATCAGTCAATAAAAAAAATACATGAAATAGATTTAAACATGTTAAATGCCACCACGGGAAGCAATTAGCAAAATCAAGCATATGAGAAATTTTACAGGAGAAATGACCTGCTTTCTTGAATTGAAAAAAAAAAACTGGCAAATTAAAACAAAAAGGAGAGAAGGAGAAACTCTCTAGTGTAGATTAAAATAGATTTAAGAGATTACCCAATGCAATACATTGACCTGGTTTGGATCCCTATTCAAACAAATCAACCACATAGAAACATTTATGATACAACTGAGGAAAGTTTAACCCTGAATGAATGTTTGGAAATATTAAGAAACTACTTTGATTATTTTAGGTGTGAGAATAGATCGTTTATTTTTTTTAAAGGTCTTTATTTTCTAGACTTACACACTGAAGTAACTTTAAATGAAATATATTGATATCTATATTTGTAAGAAAAAAACAAAACATAATGATGACTGGCTTATGGTTTAATAATTAATCATGACCAGTAGAAGTTAGGTGGGAAGTAGAGAAGGGCATGTTGATAATTGTTGAAACTGGGTAATGAATAATTGGGGATTAATTATACTGTGTTTTTCTACTTTGGTATATGTTTTAAATTTTTCATTATTAAGAAGAAGTCTTCCTGGGAAGCCTTCCTAAAAGCTGCATATTATTAACCCTTAAGTTCTGAATGTCTTTCCTATTTTGATGGAAATCTTTTTGAAAAGCGTGTTTATCTTCTTAAGTACAATGTAGTGAAATTCACCTTACCCTGATTTTTAATAATTTCTGGCATCTTAATGAACATCACTTACCATTACGTGCTACAGCTTTAGCTTTAAATGCTGATATAATGAATATATAGAAGGTAGAAATGAGTCTGCGCTAACTCAACTGGTGGCCATGAAACGTGCTTTCTGCATGAAAGCTCCAAGATAAACAGACTGTGTAGCGCTCTACAGCTTTGAACAGTAAATTATGGCTATCTGCTTGGAAAATCAGCTGGTGAATTCACACTTCCTTCATTCATTACAAATATTTACCCAACAATTACTATGTGTCTTAGACTGGGCAAGATTCAGAGACTGACAATAAATAAGAGAAATAAGATCCAGGCCTTCTTGGAACCTCTTGGGGAACACAGGCAATAATTATACAAAGAAGACAATTACAAACTGTTAAAAAAAATAAAATAAAATAAAAGTGCCATGAAGCACCGAAAAGGGAAATACCCTGTTGAAGGTCTCTCAGATCCTGAGTGGTAGAGCTGGGATTCAAATTCAAGCTGTTGGGCTTCGAAAAGCCAGGGTTAGTCACTGTCTCCCAAGTTTAGAAATAGGCATGGCATGTTTCACAGAGGGTGAAAACACTACCCTACACAGCATGTAGAATTCCTTTTTAGAAAGATGGGCAGTGGGTCTCCTGTAGAAGTCAGGTTCAGTCTAAATGTCTAAACTACTTTCTTTGGTGAATGGGAGCTCAGTGGTTCTTAACCTGTAAATACAAATGTATTTCGATATAATTAATTTCCTTTGTAAGCCAATACATTTTGTTGTGTGGATTAAAATACAGATTAATAGTAATATTATATTAATTATATTAATCTTTTATGGAAGAATTTCTGCTAATATTTGTAGGACGCATTCTAGAGCATCACCATTTAACAACCCTTTCTGAAATAATGGATCTGAAATAAAATACAGATTAATAGTAATTAATTACTATTAATTAATTAATATTACTATTAATCTGTATTTTAATCCACAAATTAGAATACAGTTTAATATTCTGAAAATTATAAGACTGTCAAAGGAGTCAATGGCCTATAAGTTAGGTTAAGAACCCTGGGACCACATTCAAGAGTAGAATTAGGCCAGTTATTATTATTCTCATGTCTGTTAGAAGTGAACAGATTGTAAACCTCATAAAAGTTACAAGTGAGTCAGTCACAGTGAATTAGCCATGTTTCTAGCTTCTTTTGATGCATTAACATCTGTTCTGTGTACATATGCCAGACACATCCTGCTCTGGAGAACCTAAAAATGTGCCTGAGTCACCTTGCCTTGGCCTGCTGCCTCCCTTGTTGCTTGTTCCATCCTCAAGAGGAGATGTTCTCCCAGGGGTGCACTTTTCAAATATAAACCATGCAATCCAGAATCCATACTCCTAAGTACGTCCCTTATGGGGTTCTCCCACTTAGGGGCCACTACACACCTGCCCTAATCACCCCAAGGCCAACTGTTCAAACTGGCCAATCCTAAACCCACTTACCTGCCTCACCTATACCTTCCCATAGAAACCACGATATAAGTACTTGCCCACAGTTCCCGTCTCTCTTTCTGTCTTGTGACTGACCCTAGTGTTTCCCCTCTTGGCCCCCCATAATGAGATGTGTACTCCAAGTCTTGGGATTTACGCATATAATAAACTGTCTTCTCAATGGCAGCCATCTCCTGGTCTGTTGGCCTTAGCATACCTAATTGACAGCAGAACATATTAAAACACACAGAGCTAGCAGAAGACTGTTAGCTTTTTGATGAAATCTTTGGGCACGTGTTCTCCCTCTACTTGGCTATATGTGGGTCCTTAAAATCTTGTAAGTATCTCCAGAACAGAAAAGTCTATTAATGTGGTGTATTAGTCCATTCTCACACTGTTATAAATACCTGAAACTGGGTAATTTATGAAGAAAAGAGGTTTGGTTGGCTCATGGTTCCTCAGGCTGTACAGGAAACATGGCTGGGGAGGCCTCAGGAAGCTTTCAATCATGGTGGGAGGGGAAGCAGGCACATCTTACATGGCCAGAGGAGGAGAAAGAGAGAGCAGAGGAAGGTGCTACACATTTTCAAACAACCAGACCTCATGAGAACTCACTCACTACCAGAAGAAAAGCAAGGGGAAAGTCCGTCCCCATGATCCAATCACCTACCACCAGGTCACTTCCACAACACTGGGGATCACAATTCGACATGAGATTTCGGTGGGGACACAAATCCAAACCATATCATTCAACCCCTGGCCCCTCCCAAATCTCATGACCTTTTCACATTCCAAAATACAATCACGCCTTCCCAACAGTCCCCCAAAGTCTTACTTGATTCCAGCATTAACTCAGAAGTCCACAGTCCAAAGTCCCACTTGAGACAAGTCAAGTCCCTTCTGCCTATGAGACTGTAAAATCAAAACCAGTTAGTTACTTCCAATATACAATGGAGGTACAGGCATTCACTAAATATTACCACTCCAAAAGGAAGAAACCAGCCAAAACAAAGGGGCTACAGGCCCCATGCAAGTCCCAAACCCAGCAGGGCAGTCATTAAATCTTAAAGCTCCAAAATAATCTCCTTTAACGCCATGTCTCACATCCAGGCAAAACTGATGCAAGGGGTGGGCCCCCAGGGCCTTGGGCAGCTCTATCCCTGTGGTTCCGCAGGGTACAGTCCCTGTGGTTGTTTTCTTTCACAGGCTGCCATTGAGTGCCTACAGCTTCTCCAGGCACACAATGCAAGTTGTCAGTGGGTCTATCATTCTGTGGTCTGGAGGAGAGTGGCCCTCTTCTCACTGCTCCACTAGGCAGTGCCTTAGTGGGGACTCTGTGTAGGGGCTCAAACCCCACATTTCCCTTCTGCACTGCTCTAGTAGAGATTCTCCATGAGGGCTCTGTCCCTGCAGCAGACTTGTGCCTGGATATCCAGGCATTTGCATACATCCTCTGAAATTGAGTCAGAGGCTCCCAAGCCTTAACTGTTGCCCTCTGTGCACCCACAGGCTTAACATCACATGGAAGCTGCCTAGGCTAATGGCTTGCACCTTCTGGAGCAGTGGCCTGAGATGTACCTGGGCCCCTTTAAGCCACAGTTGGAGCTGAAGCAGCTGGATCATAGGGAGTAGTGTCCCCAGGTTCTGCAGGGCAGCAGGGCCCTGGGCCCAGTCCATGAAACCATTCTTTCCTCCTAGGCCTTTGGGCCTGTGATGGGAGGGTCTGGTGTGAAGGTCTCTGAAATGCCTTTGAGGCATTTTCCTCATTGTCTTGAATATTAATATTCAGCTCCCCTTTGCTTATGCAAATTTCTGCAGCCAGTTTGAATTCCTTTCCAGAAAATTAGTTTATCTTTTCTACCACATGGTCAAGCTGCAAATTTTCTAAACTTTTATGATCTGCTTTCCTTCTAAATATAAGTTCCAGTTTTAGAACATCTCTTTACTTACATATATGACCATATACTTTTAGAAGCAACCAGACCAAATCTTAAACACTTTGCTGCTTAGAAATTTGTTCTGCCAGATTACCCTAAATCATCACTCTCAAGTTCAAAGTTCCACAGATACCTAAAGCAGGGGCACAATGCCATAAGTCTCTTTGCTAAAGCATAGCAAGTGTGACCTTTATTCCAGTTCTCAGTAAGTTCCTCATCTTCATCTCAGACCACATCAGTCTGGATTTCATTTGTCAATATTGCTATCAGCATTTTTATCACAACAATTTAAGTAGTCTCTAGAAAGTTCCAAACTTTCCCTCATCTTTCTGTCTTCTGAGCCCTTTAAACTGTTCAAATTTCTGCCTGTTACTGAGTTACAAAGTCACTTTCACATATTCAGGTATGTTTATAGCAATGCTCCACTCCTGATACCAATTTTCTGTATTAGCCCATTCTAGCACTACCATAAAGTAATACCTAAAACTGGGTAATTTATAAAGAGCAGAGGTTTAATTGGCTTATGGTTCCACAGGATGTACAGGAAGCATGGCTGGGGAGGCCTCAGGAAACTTTCAAACATGGTGGAAGGGGAAGCAGGCACATCTTACCTGGCCAGAGGAGGAGTAAGAGAGAGAAGGGGGAGGTGCTACACACTTTTAAACAACCAGATCTCTTGAGAACTCACTCTCTACCATGAGAACGGCAAGGGTGAAATCCGTCTCCATGATCCAATCACCTCACACCAGGCCTCTTAGCCAACATTCAACATGAGATTTGGGCAGGGACACAAATCCAAACCATATCATGTGGTATTTTATTTCATTATCTAAAATTATTTTACAGTTATAAAAAACTCCTCTATTTATCACTCTTCAAAGTAATGACTGCTGTTGGTTTCTCTGTTCTATACTGGCTTTATAGGCAGTTTTCAATAACATAGCTTTTAGTTGTGTCAACACATTATTTCATTCTTCACAGTGTACAATTCATTATCAGTGTAGTTACTACACATATTTCTTCCATTTTTAACAAAACAAAGTGTATATCTTTTAAATGGTGTATTCTAAGACATTTCTTATATGGCAGGATGATTAAAAGCCCAGGCTTTGAAGTCATTCTTCCATTCAAAAATCATATATTGGTCACTCTTTGCCAGACACTGTGCTATGTGTTAGGGATACACTGATGAACAGTAACAGACACTTCCTCTGTGGTGCAGTTAACTAAGTGAAGAGGACACGGGTTAATCAACTCATCAGAGATATAAATATGTAACTGAGAACTGTAACAAGCACTGAGAAGACATAGTACAAGTTTCTGTACAAATTCCTTTTGGATGGTCTGACCCATTCCACGGAGTCAAAGGAACTTCTCTAAGAGAGCTAAGATCTAAAGGATAATTATCAAGTTACTCAGGAAGAGGAGGGTTGAAAATAACCTTCTGGTCAGAAAGAACAAAGGCCCCACGAGGGAAGGCAACATGACATGGTAAGCAAAATTGGCACATGGTGAGAAGGAAAAAGCAGGCAGGGGTGAGACTGCATGGAGTCTTGGAAGCCATTTCAAGGTATATCCGCTTCACCATCATGATAATGAGAAACCACTGAATTTTGAATTTCAGCTAGGAATTCTAGCTCTACTGCCTTTTAGCTATATGACATTCAGCTTGATCTTTCCTGTGCCTCAGTTTTCTCACCCATAAAATGATATAAAAATAAGTCCTACTTCATAGAAGATCTACATGACAAAAAAAAAAACCAGACTGAGACTCTCATATACATTACCTATAATTACTGCAAGTCACTTTAGACTTAAGGGTTTTCTCTTAATCTTTCTCAGTCAGTCTGAAAGATTAGATTACTCCTAAATCAATTCAGAAATGGAATCTTCAGCTGTTTGAAGGTCTACCAGAATGACAAGAGAGGAAGCTCTGGGATATAACTATCTATCATACTATCACAGTCAATTTCAACATCTCTAACACTAAACTTATCGCTGTTCCTCCAACACCTGCATGTCCCTCCCACTGTTTTTCCTGTAAATGGTATAATCAATCCTTCAATCATGTAAACTAGAGACTTGGCAGGGAGGCTGAACCTCTCCCTTTTCCTCAGCTCTATATCTAATTAGTCTCAAGTCCTTCAAATTGTTCTGGCTAGGCGTTGGGTGAATTCCTCCCCCTTTTCTTCCATGACTGGCTAGTTCAGGCCTTCATCCTCTTTTGCTATCCAATTATAATTACTTTATAATAGAACTCTTCAGCTCACAGATTTCACCTCCAATTCACCCTTCGGTTACTTTTATAGAACATAGATCAAGTTCTTCTGCTTATAGCTACCCTTTATGGTTCTTCTTCAACTACCATTTATTTAGTCTTCCCTCAACTCCCTCTGAGAGAACAAAGTTTAAACTCTTGAGCAGGGCACACCACGCCCTCTTCTGCTACCCCTTAAACTTTTTCTTAAACCATGCTTCCTGCCAGCTCTTTCCTAGACACATTCTATATATGGAAAACAACAAAACTGCTTGCACATCTCCAAAATGCACCATGCACACCTCCCAGTGCCTATACATCTTCACTCCTGCAGTGCCTTCTGCCTGGAATACCATCCTGCCCCAGCTTTCCTGTTCTCATGTGCTGAGCAACATCTACTTCTCCTTCAAGGCCAGCTTGAACATCAACTAGAGTGTAAAGATTCTCTCTCAACTCCTGCCTTACCTACAGATCTTTTCCCTCTTAATGCTCTTTGTACAGACCTCATAAAGCAGTTATCCTATTGCTCTTGTTTCTGTCCATCCATCTCATCCCAGTAGAGGGCACAGAACATGGCTTATCTCCCCATCACACAGAAAAGTACCAGGCTCAGTAGTGGTGCCTAATTTATGTTAGGTGAGTGAATGAGAAAATAATTAAATTAAAGGGAGATGGTTTCATCCTGCTAGATAAGCTGTTAGAGATTTTTAAACAAATTAAAAGATGTTTTAATAAGAACTGAGCTTTCCATCACTGGAAGTTTTCCAGTAGAAAGATGGTTTCTGAAAAACAAAGTCAAAGATTTATATATCAGATTAGAAGCTGGCTAAAGTGTTCTCAAAAGTACTTTAAACTAAAACTTTGCATTATACTCTGTCCCAATGTTTTTTTCACAGGAGTATACCCAAACATTGCAGCTGTGCACAGAACATTAGTCAAAATAAATAGTAACACCAAGCCTTATTCTATAGAAAACAAGAAACCCTGGGAATAAAACGGCTTTTTCTCAAGGAATTGATTCCAGCAACATTAAATGTCTGAGAACAGTTTCATTCTCAACAAGTGAGGCTTTACTCACTGGGTTTGAGAAAATGATAATAAAAACAAATATAGTGCATGCTTATAGCAAGAAACTGAACTAAAACGAGACTAGGTCAACTCAATAACTAAACCTGATATTAAACCTAGAAGCACAAGTTATGTGAGGAATTCAGGACTCCTTGCTAATCATGTTATTTTCTGCTAATTTTCCAAATTAACTATGAGAATAATCCTTCAAATGCCACTCACATTGGCTAAATTATTAGGAACATTATAGTTATCATATGTAGCTAGGCTTTATAGCTCCTTTTCTCCAGTATTGCAACATGTTACTTGAAGCTCAAGGAGATATTTTAAAACTAAACAAAGTGTTACTTGACAAAAATACATTTAATATATTATTTGGCAGGACATTTGTCACAATGTCTCTTGCAAAATACTTAGAAAATGCTAGCTTTCAACAAATATTTAGAAACATAAAATTTGCAGTGTTGAGGACATGGTCTGCTTTTGCTTGCATCTAATTATATAAAAACAAGTCTTGAATCAAGTTGTTTTCTGAATCAGAATTGTATGTGTATGCGCATTTCGTAAGTGTATTATGAAATGTGTACCTATAATTTCCATAAAATAGTAAGGTCACAGTCAAGAAACAGTCCTTTCTATCTTTCAACTGTCTGCCATCTGTAACATATAGTCCCACATAAGATGACAGTGACACAAATAATTTCTGTTCAAGGATGACAGCTGTCTAAAACCACATACCTAAACTTTTTATGTCAAACCTGTTAGCAAAAAGAGGAACATAAAAGAGAGACCTGAATCTTAGTTACAGCTCTGTCTGTATAGAAAAGGACTTTGACAAATAATTCAAACTTCCATAATTTTTATTGGCTAAACTTGAAAATAGAAAAATTGGACCAGAAGCTTTCCTTCTTTTAAAAAAGGATTTAAACTTTTTTGGTGTTTTTTTCTGTCTCCTAGGCGTGATCATAGCTCATTGCACCTAGAACTCCTGAGCTCAATTGATCCTCCTGCCTTGGTCTTCCAAGTGCTGAGGTTACAGGCATGCGCCACCATACTTAGCCTTTAAATTGCTATTTGTTAAAATGTAAAAGTAAGATCAAGCCTTGATTATTTGGAGGCTGGTCACACAAGGTGAGTCACATGTGTGTTTCATGTTGCCAGGCCTACTCCCTTCTGCCTTTTTGTGAGTCTGTGCCTTCTCAGCTTCCCTCTACCAGTGGATGGGCAGAAGGAAAGACAGCAAACAGGTATCACTATTTGTTAAAGCTGTGAAAGAATAGGCAATGTAAATGATGGCTGAAATACAGTCTGGAGATTACTAGTGGGTATCATTTCAGAATGAACAGCAATTAATTAGAGCTGAATAAATCAATATCACCCTGGAGCTGTTCTGACTGACAGTTTTTCTAGACCACCATGTTTTCCTATAGACAGGGTGACGATGCATCCTGATCTGACCAGAAGAGACACACTATAAGCCTCTGTTGTTTGGTCATAATTCTTAGCAGAAACATCCCCTTTTCTTCAGTCTCCACATTGTCCTGGTTGCCATGATAAAGTATATGATCACCCTATAGTCACTATAGGTAAAAGAAGAGTAAAATGCCTCCTTCTACATGATAGTTTCTATGCAGTCTAACTGCAGTAAACTCCACTTCCCAACATCCCAGCTCAGGACTATTCCCTGAGTGGAGTCAATGAGGGAGGAGCCTATTGCTCAGTATGCAGCAGAATGTGCTGTGAAGAATCTTCCATGTACTTCTCAAAAAACATTCCTTAAGAAGCATGCAGCGGCTCAAGTCTTTGCTCAGCTGAGCCACAGTGTATATATAAAAAAGTAGATCAGTTTTGCTCTGAGACTAAAAGATTTTTTTTTTTTTTTTTGAAACAGAGTCTCACTTTGTCGCCCAGACTGGAGTGCAGTGACGTGATCTTGGCTCACTGCAATCTCCCCCTCCCAGGTTCAAGCAATTCTTCTGCCTCAGTCCCCCTAGTAGCTAGGATTACAGCTGCATGTCACCACACCCAGCTTATTTTTGTATTTTTAGTAGAGACAGGGTTTCGCCATTTTGGTCAGGCTGGTCTCGAACTCCTGACCTCAGGTGATCCACCTGCCTGGGCCTCCCAAAGTGCTGGGATTACAGGCATGAGCCACCGCGTCCAGCTGACTAAAGGAATTTTTTATGGTTAAAATTTATTTTAAAAGACCACAAATACTTGTTAGAGGGCTTTCCACTATTCCTTAGGAAGAGTTCAAAAATACTTGAATACCATTCATAGCATAAAGTTGGGGACACCAATTTAAAATGTAGTATTTTAATATGATTCATAAATGTCCTTCCTGTGAATTCAAACTTCTACTTGCCAAGAATCTAACTCTTCAGATTCTGTGTGGATCAAACACCTAAGGTTCACTACGGATGGCCAGAGAAAAAGAAGGACAGCATTGAGCCTCCTATCATTTCATCTGCCACACATATATCTCAAAAGCATAAACTAAATTTCCTGTCTACTTTTTTTAGACTTTCTTTTATAAGTTACTTTTCATATTTAATCAGGATAGTTCTTCTCTATTGCTATTATCTTTAGTAATGGTAAGTAAAAAACAATGGCTCTTACATAATGGTGAGATATGGGAGTTTATATTATACATTGAGAAAAGTAGAAACAAACACATATTTGATGAATTTTAAATGTTCACCAATGTCAGAAATTTTCAAGGAGAACCATATTTGTTTGTATTTGTAATAACAGAAAATTACCATCTAAGGATGACAAATGACCAAAAAGCTACAGAAACTGTCTTTAAAATGGTAGAAAGCTCTCATTTCTTTAAATAATATGCCATTTAAATTTTACTAGTAATAAAAGCATACAAATTTGAAGGAAAGGTAACCCACATCCTTACTCCAAGATGGAGAGAAGGGGAATCATGGTCTCAAAAGAACCCTCGGACAGTTCACCTACCCACATCATCTCCTATGTGCTCCTTCCCATCACAAACCCACAATACTCGTGACAAACCTAGAAGGCCCAATACTTTTGTGCCGACCCCAGTACAACAGTACTAGAATCTGGCTTCTTCATGATGTGGAAAAGACACTCAACAGATGGCAAATCAAGGTGACTGGATCCATACAATAAAGAGAATGCAGAGCGTGTGTGATCTTGAATGTGCTATGGGTTGTTTCTTCTAAGACACATTTATAGCTTACACTTAAAAACACATCTATGCCTTACATTTTTAAAAAAATACTCAAGATATACTTTTTAACTTAAAAAAAAAACTCTCAGTTTGATTTTTGACTCTCAGACCAGGAAAACAAAATTGAATGGGTTCCCAATGTTTTTGTGATTAAGATTTATTTTTTTCCCTAAAATTCTAGTGGGGTAGAAAAGGTAAGAAGGAACCAATATAGTAAAAATAGATTTAAAACAACTAAGACTACTTAAAATGCCAGTGGAGAGTAAAAGCTTATAGCTTTTCACTTCATGGGTAATGGGGACAAGGTTATCAATCTTGCAGACCCAGAGGGAGGAACAACCGCCCTCTCCATAGTCAGAATGTGAAGTCTGGTTTAAGAAGTGGGGTTCATATGCCACACTGGTTTGTTCTACTTGTAATTCCAACGAGAACTAAAAGCTAGTATTAAAGCCTTGCTCCTCAGGGTGCGACGCTCAGACCAGCAGCATTGGCATCACAGAGGAGCTTGTTAGAAATGCACTCTCAGGTAGAACTCATGACATACTAAATCCAAATCTGCATTTTAACAAGATCTCCAGGTGTGCATGCACTCAGGTTTTAGAAGCACTGTTCTCGAGAACTTGGAATGAGCAGGTGGACAGCTAATCCCTTCCTTCTGAGGATGTTTAATGTTTACTAGACTTCTCTCATGCAAATAAATCCACCACTGTTTCCAGCAATTTAACTTCTACTACACTTGGATAAAAAACAAAACTGGACTTTCAATTCCTGTTCTGCTACTTACTAGCAAGTTATTGAACTACTCTGAGTACCAGTTTCTTTACCTAAAAAAAAAGAGAGAGAGAGACTAAGAAAGAAAACTATTTTATGGGTCTATTATGAGAACTAGATGAGAGTAATGTTAACAATGGCCAGGAATGTCTCCAGCACAGGCTGAAAACGGCTTCTGACTTGCTAATGATAGGATCTGCAAACATTGCCTTAACACTGAAAAAGTAAAATCAGTTTCCCTAAAATTAGCCTATTATACATTTCATACTATTCTAACAAAAATCCCAGCAGAATTTTTTTTTTTTTTAATTTGAGACAGAGTCTCATTCTGTTGCCAGCCTGTAGTGCAGTGGGGCAATCTCAGCTAACTGCAATCTCTGCCTCCCAGGTTCAAGTGATTATCCTACCTCAGCCTCCTAAGTAGCTGGAATTACAGGTGCACGCCACAACACCCAGCCAATTGTTGTATTTTAGTAGAGACAGTGTTTCACCATGTTGGCCAGGATGGTCTCAATCTCTTGACCTCGTTAACCGCCTGCCTTGGCCTCCCAAAGTGCTTGGATTACAGGTGTGAGCCACTGCACCCAGCCCCAACAGATATTTTTAATTGGATAAAATAATCTTAAAGAACATTTTTAAAAACAAACCTTAACCAAGTCAAGAAATGCAGATATATATATATATATACACACACACACATATTTATATTTATACATATATTTATATTTATTTTTATACATACTATATTCATACTTATACATATAAAATCCTGTAGAAAATTATATTACAGGCTGGGCATGGTGGCTCACACCTGTAATCCCAGGACTTTGGGAGGCTGAAGTGGGTGGATCACGAGGTCAGGAGTTCAAGACTAGCCTGGCCAATATGGTGAAACCCCATCTCTACTAAAAAATACAAAAATTAGCCGGGCATGGTGGTGCGCACCTGTAGTCCCAGCTACTCAGGAGGCTGAGGCAGAAGAATCGCCTGAACCCGGGAGGTGGAGGTTGCAGTGAGCTGAGATTGTGCCACTGGACTGCAGCCTGGCGACAGAGTGAGACTCTGTCTCAAAAAAAAAAAAAAAAAAGAAAAGAAAATTATATTACAAAGAATATAGAAAAGTTTGTTTATTGTATAGAAACAGATAACATAAATGAAATTAACACTTAAAATATAGGGCAAACCTAAATGATAAATATGAAATAGTTAATGAATATGAAATGAAATGATATATATGAAAAATATATATAAAATGATGCTCCTGCACACTGGTAGTGGGGTAGGTACAAAATAAAGTAACAAGGAGATAATACTTTAAATGCTTCAGATTGGCAAAAATTTAGAAGTGCCATATTACCAACAAGATGGCAACAAATATTTTTGTACATATAATGGGGTAATTACTGCTTTTATTTCTAGGGAACAGATTCCCAGAACAAGATTGCTGGGTCAAAGGAATTGCAGTAGTGGTAGCAATAGTAGCAGTATTAATCATAACAATAACAATTACTATGATTAGTACCATAATGATAGTAGCAATGCACCTCCTGGTAATCTGATAGAACATCATGATTATTGTAGTAGTTATGGTAATAACTGCAATACTGCTATTGCATAGATAGCACTCATTATGTGCCACTGTTCTCAGCACTCTATATATGTTAACTCTAATCCTCCTCACAACAACTCTAAAAAATAGGGAACTATGATTCCTATTTTACAGGCTAGGAAACAGACACTAAATGTGCCTGGCAAACATAGTAAGAGGCGTTAGCTATTTTGTATGTTAGTTAGACTATAGGTTGGCTACTTTTGTTTTTGTTATCACATAATTTTTTACATAGCAATTCCACTCCTATGACTGTAACCCAAATGAGAAACTAATTTAACAACAAAAAAATCAAGAATTTACATGTATAGTATTGTGTATCTGTCGTGGACAGGTATGAGTAAATCTATCTTTGTATGAAACAAAATACAGAAAAATGTACACAAGATGCTTAACCTGGATTATTTTGTTGAAGCGTAGGTGATATTGGGAGAAGAGGAGGGCTGGAGAAAGAGGGAAGCAACCTAAGCAAGTCAGTAAATCAGAATACACTCACACACACACACCAAACACAAAGATAGAAAGTTAGAAGGTTTAAGTACAGGGTAACAACAAAGAAATAACATTTACATTCTCTGGGGACACAAAGAGCCTTGGAAGAGTTTCAGGAATAGGTGTTTTTATGCAAATTTCATTTCCAAGAGGAGTGATACTTTTGTTGAATAATTTGATTCTTTTTTTCCCATACAATATAAAGTATTAACAAATTTTTCAAAGCTGTATTCTTTATCAAACAACAACAACAACAATCTCAGTAATTCTAAGGTTCAAAACTCAGTAAGGGTCAAGTTAAAGACACTGTCTAGGGGCAAGAAAGCTGAGTTCTGTTCCTGGCACTGCCACCATTGGACTATTTGATCTTTGGCAAGTCACTTAATCTGCACTTAATTTCCTCACTCACAAAGGAAGGAAGTTCAACCAGGCCATCTTTAAAGCTCCTTTTAGAAGTGGAATGTGATGATTCTATAATTAAAAAGCACAATGTAGAAAAGTGAAAAACTAGTAAATAGGAGGGATAATTATCATATATTTTAAAGAAATGGAGTTTAAAATCTTAATATCTTTTAATGATCCAGGTAGTTTAATGATTCACTTAAAAATCGAACTTTTAAGAAGTATAAACTACAATAAGATCAACTTGTGATTTTACATTTCCAAATGGTGAATTTAACCACCCAATGCTTTAATTTTGAGAAATTAATGCTTTAATGTTGAAAAAAGGAATGCTGCCATTTTAGATATTTTCAGATTACTCACTGAAGTAAGACTTAATTTCTCCTTTAAAATGGGGCCATCTATAAGGTGCAGTTCAACCAAAATGTCATCTTCTAGAGACCACATGTAATAGCCCTGTGAAAATAAGGCTGGGCAATGCCAGCCAGTCAGCATGCCAGCTAGTCAGCTACATAAATAAATTGCACAATAAAATTTGTAACAGAAAATTTTGAATAAAATTATTAATAGAACACAAAAAAATGGAAAGAACAATTTGCTTAAGAATGGCAGCCTCCTGAAGCAACACTCACTGTTTAAATTGTTATATCTTCCTAAGTTTTATAAGTAATAATACGATTATTAATCATACTTTATTAAAATTTAAAGCATAAAAAGTCATTAACTAATAGGGCATAAAGATTTCCAAGAGCTTGTTACATTTTATGTATTTTATTTCCTTAAATGGTTACAGGATTTTCCAAAAGCATACACACAATTCCTTAAACTTTGCCAACTTAGAATTAGTTACATAAAAATCACCCTTCAGACCATATGGAATCTCCTAGACAAATCTACTCAGCCTTTCTATGATAGGTTATCTGGGTGTGAATTCCACCCCTCCCCGCCCCCGCCCACAAAAAATATATTAAGACTTGGCCCAACTAGATTTTACAGGCGACAGAGATGTAAAGAAACAATTTATGGCTTGCACAATTATCTAAAATTCCCGCAAACAAGCGGTTCCCTAAGTAGTATGTCATAATTTTCTTATCTATGAGTAGAAGCACGTGCATTTATTTATATCCCTAGATTAACTTCAAGTCTAATTTTACTGCCAGTAGTATCCAGGGGTGGATTTCTTTGTTCTAATTACAAATGGAACTTGAGCTAGATCAAAGGCATTTTAAGAAGGTCAAATTTTACTTCTCTGAAAAATAGAGGGTGTTATCCCATGTAATTAATTAATGCTTAGCCATGCCCTTTGGCGCATTATCCGGTGGCTGCAGAAAACCAGAGCCAGCCGTCCCCACCTGTTGGTGCAGTGAAACTTACCCAAAAGAGCAGATTGAGGGCGTAGAGCAGGCAGCGCAGACACTTCACGGAATCTTCTCTGGCCATTGTGAGCCCCGTAAGGGAGAAGCCCCATCCTTTCACCACATCCTACTCCCAAGGGCAAAACGGCAGCGATCTGCAGGGGTGGGGGAGAGAGAACAGGGGACATCTCACCATCGCGCTTCCCACCGCCTGCCCGTCCCTCCTCCACCAGCCCTCAGCAGGGTCCAGAGGGTCCCGAAGCCCAGTGCATTCGAGACATCGCCTCATCAAAAATCATTTGTTAAAGTCATAATGGTAACTAAACTCCCAAAATTTCCAAACCGGGTTCAGATAACACCTGCTGGGAAAAGAAAAGAGCAACTATCCGGATGAATGAAGTCGCACAGTAAACTCGCGTTCTCAGGGGACACGCGGCGGAGCCCTGTGCATTCTGATGAGTCGCTCTTGAAAACCTCCCTCACTCCACGCCCCTCCTCGGGGACAGCTCTGCTCGGAACTGTCCTGAAGGTGAGAAACCACACTGCCCCCTACCCCGGACACGTCAGAGGCGCCACCGGCAAACCCGTGAGCATGAGCGCCCTTCTAGTTAAGACAGTTCCTGGGCAATCCAACTCCACACCCCTCTACCCTGCCCTGCAGCTCGGGTGTGAATGCAAGGGACTGGGGCGGCGGGGCGGCGGGGCGGCGGGGCGGCGGGGCGGCGGGGCGGCGGGGCGGGAGGGCAGCGCGGAGTTGAGATTCCGCCCGGCTACTAGGGTTTCTCTGGGAGAACATGAGCAATGATGTTTTCGGCCCCAGAATGATGGATTAGCCTGGGACAGTGGGCGGGGGGCGGGGAAGGGGCGCCGGGGAATTAGGGCCGATGCAGCTGTGCAGACGCCGGGTTAGTCATTCAAACCCCGCTTCCCCCGCCCCGGCCGCTGCCGCGACCCCTCGCTCAAAGCCGCCCGCGGAGCACAAAGCGAGCGCGGCCACAGACGCAGCCATCGCGTCCGCGCGCCCCCGGCAGGGCGCGAGGGGAAGCGCCGGCGGCAGGGAGCCCCAGAGCCAGCCCTTAAGTAGTTTAGCACACAGCGCGAAGGGCAGCCGCCGGCGGGCTGGCGGGACAGCGGGAAGGAAAGGCGACAGACGCGCGGCCACTTACCGTCGGCGCTGGGCCCCGTGCCCCACGCCCGCCTGGGGATAGTCGGGGACGCACGGCGGGGGCTCATTGGGGCAGGGACCTTCTTCGCGGAGAGCCGAAGGGCTGCATTGGCTTCAGCTGGAGACGCTTCTTTCTCTTCCTCTGCCCCCGCCGCCGCCGTCGCCGCCTCCTGGGAAAAAGAAAAAAAAAAAAAAAGTCCTGGGCAGCAGTTGCTGGAAAGTCTCTGCTAAGCCACCTCCCAGCGCCGCTGTCCCTCCCAAGCCCTCTCCGAGTCCGGACGAGGCAGCGGCGGCAGCCAGGGCCAGCTGCACAAACTCTCAGCGCATGCTCGAGCCGCTGGCTGCCGGGGTTGGGTCCTAGTGGGTGTTTCTTGTCCCTCTCACCCAGCAAGAGTCCCCAAAGGGACGCTTCACCTCTGCAGGATAGGGTCAGGAAGATAATGCCTAGGAACTTGGGAGAAGTCCATGCAGTAAATCCCTTTAAAATGGTGGTGTCGAAGGAATGGAGGCTGGGTTATAAGCATAGAGAAACAGGCTTTTATTATATGACAATATTTGTGTTTGAGAAGGGGGGGTGAAGGGGTGGCCCAACCCAATTCCTGCCATGAGAAAGTTTTCACAACCTTTATGGAGCCACCTCCTGTGATTTGTTATTAACATGGTGCTCTATGATCCTTCTTACTGCTTCGTTGCTCTCCCTGATTTTTTTTTTTAAGTTCTTTTCCACTTTCATACTGCACTAATAGCATTTACGGAAACATCAGAGTAATCATGTCCAGTCTGACATGCAGAAGGGGAGGAAAGAACATTTTTAACTCTTAGAAGTAACTCAAGCTTTCCAAAATTTCTCACAATAAGATTGTTTTGAGTTAACTGGGTGATTTATTTTGAAATGTGTACATAGTAGTGGATCTTTGGAAAATCTAATATTTTTTAAACTAGAAATTCACGAAGTATTACACAGCAGGAGACCATCCTTCCAAAAGAATCTTCCCTTTTAGAAGATAGCAGTTTCACACTAAAAAAAATGCCACTGGATCATATCCTCCACATAAAATGTGGATGTGTTATGCTATGCCTCACAATACTGCTCATTTCTAGGATTACTTTTGTGGGCACTGCGTGACAAATAAAACTTCACCAACAAATATGAATTACCTGGAATACGAGCAACATCTTTGACCTAATAACTGGAGTCCTTGGATTTCCTTGCAGAAAAAAAAAAAAAAAAATTGGAATCCTATGTCCATGACTGCCTGTCTAGAGACAGTTGCTGCATGACTGGAGTGACAATAAGACATGCAGTCTCATATGGAAAGAAGCAAAGTCAAGACCAAAAGACAACATGGTTGTCCTGGGTTAGGCTAGGAAAATTATTGGTAAGCAAGTCACTAAGCAGTATGTAAGACAGCAACCCAAAAGAATATAAAGAATTATAGCCATGCACAAAAAAACACCAAGAAAAATGTCCAGTTATCCATCAGATGACTCCAACTCTGATAATGAAGCAGCTTCTAGAATACTGGGGAAGAGCAAAGAAACCCACTTTTATCCTCTGCCAGTTTCTTCTCAAATTAGGGTGCATGCCTGTTTTAAGCAAAGGACTGCTGAAACAACCAGCCATCCAAATGCTGTTGGTGCCACACATTCCCTGGAGAGATATAAACATCCCCGCATTGAAAGGAGTCCATGACTGCTATTAAAACTGAGAAAAAGTGCCAACAATTCCCATGTGTCAAAGCAGAGATCCTTTTCTACTCCTAGGAGGTAGTTAAGTGCCCTTTCCTTAATTCATAAACCTTTAAGGGTCAACTGCCTTAAAGTAATAAAATACTAGAGGAAGTTACTTTAGAAGTATGCATGTCCCCTTCTTCCTGGTAAACAAGAAATATAGATCCAAGAGAAATTAAAGTAGTTGCTCAACGTCACATCTTTAGTCCAACCTAGATTCCAAAGTAAAAACCAGAATAATGGCTCTAACTTAGTACACTAGTTTAGTGGTTCTCGAAATTGTACACGAGAATCACTTGGAGAGCTTTGAAACAACCCTAATTCTCTGGCATGCCCGATACCACTTAAATCGGAGTCTCTGCAGGTGAGGCCTAAACACACAGGTTTTTCCAAGCTCCCAAGGTAATTCTAGTTTGCAGCCACTGCAACTAGGGCTTTACAGCTGGCTAAAAACTAGCAAAAGGGTCTCTTTAGATTTCGTTGGATCAAATCCCTCTCCTGTGAGTCGATAAATTGGGATTATTATCCCCATTTTACAAGTTAAGAAGAAAACAGAGCTGTAGTTACTGCTCTAATATTCCTGATAAATGGTCATCGGAGACAGTGAATCAACATTTCAGTAGAGGAGACCTCACCACATTTGAGACATTGCAGTAATGGGCAGTTTTTATTGCTTAAACTTGACCATACCACCTTTTAACTTCTACCTTTCAACCTTAGTTCCACCCTTGGAGTCCATAGCACGAGCAAGCCTTCCTCCCATATGACAGCCCTTCAACTACTTGAAGGCAGCTGTTCTTCCCTCCCTCTCCAATTCTTCTCTTCCCCAGAATTATAGAAGCACAGTAAGACTTGACATCACAGCTGTCATTCTGAGGGTTCTATATTTTTCTCTGTGAGATCTGTTTTTTTTTTGTGTATGAACAAAAGGATAGAAATATAATATGCACATAAAAATTTGAATATATAATAACATATTAGGAAAATTGTGTGGTCTATTTACTACCCATTAGTCAGGAACCCAATTCTGTGGCCAGGTGTGCTCCAGTAAGTATCATTTCAGTGGTGGTACCTACTGTGCCTCATGCTGAAGATACTAAGACAAGTTCTTACCCTCCAAGAAAAGGCAAAACCATCCTTTCTTATTATATAATAATAATGACATCAAAAAATAATAAAATAAGCATTTACAAGGAATCACATACATGTCAGTCCCAGTGTCAGGAGTAAAACTCAGCTATACATTAAGAGAATACAAGTTCCTCACTCCGTAAGGCACCTTGTTTGTTCATATCTTATTCTATTCATTCTGCTCAAGTTGTGGAGAGAAAAAAGAAAACAGGAGTTTGGATGTATGAGTTGCTATTCCTTCTTAGTACAAGACCCTCACAAGTACTCCTAAGCCAGTTCTTTATAATTAATATGGGATAGACACCTAATATGTTTTGAACAACTTATATGTGTCTGACATAATAGGTGCTTCTCACAATTTATCTTATTCATTCCTTATAACCATATGTTGAGATACTTGAAATCAATTCAGATAGCTGACTTTTACCAGACCCACACAGGTAGTAAATAAAGAAGCTGAGATTCTAAGATCTGTCTGATTCTTTCCACTGTTAATCTGCATTACAATAAAATTTCAAATCTGGTTGGACAAGACTTAAGAGGAAAATTTTCGAGCTTTTTAAAGTTAGTTTTCGAGAATATGAAGCTGAATTTCAAATATGTGTACTTAAACTATGACTGGTAAATCTACTTTCACCTCACTTCTAAAAGAGTATACAGACCTACTAAGACCTGAGAAAATCCTTTCATTACTGAATTAAGTAGACTGCTCTCTACTGTAAGCTTAGGGTTGCCAGATAAAATACAAGACACCTCATTAGATTTAAATTTCAGATAAACAACAATTTTTTATTTTTTGGTATAGGCATGTCCCAAATGTTGCATGGGACAAATATTTCATTAGACATACATATACTAAAAAATTATTCAATGTCTACCTGAAATTCAAATTCAATTGCAAACCCTACATTTGTATTAGTTGAATCTGGCCTCCCTATGCAAACTAGCAAATGCACTCAAAGAGCCACAAAAACAAATATGTTTCACATAACAATAAGTCCAGGAATAGTGATTCATCTGCCCAGTAGTGATATCAAGGAATCAGTTCTATTTCCTCCTTACTCTCCTGACACACACCATGAGTCATCATACTATCCTCAGCTACCTCCTCTCATGGTCACAAGATGGCTGTGCAAATTCAGGCATCATTTTCAGTTACCATTACTTCCAAAGGAAGAAGGTATTTCCTCCTATGAGTCTCTCTTAGGATCAAGCAAACCCCTCCCAGGAGTTCTGCAGCAGATTATCCCTTTGATTGATTGGCTAGAACCTGGTCACATACTCATATATCTACCAGTTATTCACAAGAACTATGGTTCTACCATAACTGGTTTGTTTTGTTTTGTTTTGTTTGAGACAGAGACTCACTCTGTCACCCAGGCTTGAGTGTAGTGGCTCCATCTTGGCTCACTTAACCTCTGCCTCCTGAGTTCAAGTGATTCTCATGCCTTAGCCTCTCGAGAAGCTGGGACTACAGGTATGCACCACCACGTCCTGCTAATTTTGTCTCTGTAGAGACGGGGTTTCACCATGTTACCCAGGCTGGTCTCAAACTCCTGTCCTAAGGTGATCCACCCACCTCAGCCTCCCAAAGTGCTGGGATTACAGGCGTGAGCCACCATGCCTGGCCAGGTTTTAAACCAATCAAGATGTATTACCTGTGCCTGGGACAGCCCTTCTTTAAAGCACAGGGCCAAACAGAGGAGGGTAGATAACTGAACACAGCCAGATTTTTATTCGAACTGAGGGATAGAGAAAGGAAAGCATAGTACCATCCTCTCTCCTGTTCACTGCTAGGACAACCGAGCTCTCAGCCAACCATTTTGGGGCACTACTTAGCAAAGTTTCTTAGTTATTGAAAGAACCACTGAAGCAGGAACCTCATGGCAATAGCAAAGAACCCTGAGAAAACTTGTATCACATCATTTCCATCCAATGCCATAAGCTTACTTTCAGCATCGTCATCTGCATTTATACACCAGGTAATTATTTAAAGAAGTGCCCAAATCAGTACCCTCCTATGAAATCCTAGAACACTTTTCTCTTAAACTTTATCGAAACCTGACCTTCATGCAAAGTTTAGAAATTTGGACTCATTTCACCCACAGATTTAATAAATATTTATTGAATTGTTACTACAAACTCAGAACTGTGCTAGGAGATACCAAGAGTTCTACCATAATTTTAACTCTCAAAAATTTTTAACTTCATTAGCATGCTTCCTCTTCAGAAAGCAAAATGTATAGAATATAAGAGATCTTTTGGCCAGACTTGGTGGCTCATGTCTGAAACCCCAGCTCTTTGGGAGGCTGGGCCAGGAGTTGGAGACCAGCCTGGGAAACATAGCAAGTCCCCTGTCTCTACAAAACATAAAAACAATTATCCAGATGCTGTGTGCTCACCTGTAGTCCCAGCTACTCAAGAGTCTGAGATGGGAGGAGCTCTTCAGCCCAGCAAGTCGAGGCTGCAGTGAGTCATTATTGCACCGCTGCACTCCAGCCTTAGCAACAGAGCAAGACCCTCTCTCTCTCTCTCTCTCTCAAACAGCAACAACAACAACAACAAAGAACTCTTTCTCTTAATTTTCAGTTATTTGAAACAAAATGTAAAGAAAAGGAAGGAATGCACGTCCATTTACAAACAGCTGCCAATTTCTACTTTTCTCAGAAAGATCCCTCAGGAATTATACTGTTATTCCACTACATCAGCTTTTTGTCACGCCCACAATACAACTGGGGAAAGATAATCAAATAGCTACCAAGAATATTAGATATTTGTCTTCGCCTGCTGCTCTTTTCATTTTCTTGGTGTGTTT
Source organism: Nomascus leucogenys (assembly GCF_006542625.1). Lineage (NCBI taxonomy): Eukaryota > Metazoa > Chordata > Mammalia > Primates > Hylobatidae > Nomascus > Nomascus leucogenys. Next base: position 70,015,879 of record NC_044393.1, read on the forward strand.
TAAAACTTCCAGCTTACTCCAATGCTGTACTAAATAAAACACTTGTTTTTGACACTAGATAAAATCTTTTGTTTTTAAAATTATTTCCAGCTGGCTAATCCGAACTCACAAGTGTCCTCATCCTACCATGTGTAAAACAACCATTTTATTATTATTTGTGTGTATGTGTACTAGCAATAACCATGTATGGAAAACTGGAGATGTTGTAAATTCTCATTTCAAATTTCACGGTTTGAATGTAGAAATGATTGACTGATGAAAAAGAAAAAAAGTTAGTGTCCTTGGTTTCTTCTAGAAGAATGCATTTCTTCTCAATGCATTTGTTTTCACTGCAAAGAATTATTATTTCTAGCAATTGCCATTATGTTCTATTATCTTTGGTCAGTTTTGTAGAAAGCAATGTTAACTGATTACTACTCACAGCAATAAAGGAAGATATATCATGTCAGCAACATAAGACACCCATAAATAACTCATACAGTTAGTTTTATTGACTATACATATTTCTATAATTTTAATCTATTTCTTGGCTTTATCAGCAATATTATGCTCTATAACTGACTAGAGAAAATACTTGGGATATAGTATGTTTGATTTAAGAAACATACATATTTTTCCAAAATGACTGCTAGAAATTATATATTTTGTTGTGAGTTTTATATTGGTGGTGTTTTATGAGTCACTGGCTCATAGAGAAGAATCTTTCCAATTCTGCCAAAATGGAGATGAGCTGGTTCTCACTTTGGCTTAAAAAATGGCAGCAGCCAGCTTGGGCAGCAAGGCTGACCATATGTTGACTTAATTAACTAGGTCTTAACAGCTCTTCCTCAGGTGAGACATAAAAACTGAGAATATAGCTACCAAAATCATGTTACTCAAGTCGGCTCTCTTTCTTGATCTTTTCTTCCTTTTATTGTCACCAGCTTGCACATATGCAAATGACATCATAAATCATTTCCCCTTTTTCCTTTTCTCCACAACTTTCCTTCTGTTCAGACCAGTGTTCCCAACTATCCCATGAATTTATCACATTTGCTAGACATCCAAGTTTTTACAAACGTGCCTTATTCAGTTATGGGAACAGGCATGGATGGCCAGAACCTAAAAACTAGACCAATCAATTAGGGTATGACTGGAATTTGAGTGAAGACCCATCAAAAGGCAATGTAAATTCAGGCAGTCAAGCAGAACCAAGTATGATGGGAATGTGTTGGCAAGCACCAGGTGGAAATTATGGCAGGAAGACAGATGGCAATGTCACAGAATCCCAGCAAATGGTAACAGAACTCAGTGGCACAGGAATCAGGCAGCAAAAAAACATGAAAAGTGCCACGCAAGTAAGGAAAGACCCCAGTCCATGTCAAGATGAATTAGCCAGTCTCTGCCAACACTTAGTTGGTGAAGTTGATCCAGGGAGATGAACTTAGGTCCCTAGAAAAGCAAGATTCAAAAGCAAAAAACACCATCCCAGAGAAACTTCTCTAGACCCTACTTTTAAGAGTGGTAATGTTAAGATTTTAAAAGTTAGAGGTTTCCAGATTAAGGAAGATCTTAAAGGCTGGCCTGAGGAGTTTGCAGTTTATTCAGAGGCAATGACAATCCTGAAACATGTTGATATGAGCAGAAGAATGACATAAACAAACAACAGCAGGAGTTTGAAGTCAGACCTGGATTTAAATGCTGGCTTTACCAAATGTTAGTAATGGGATTATGAGCAAATGATCTCATGTCCACAATCTGCAGTTTCCTTATCTGTGTACCTACCACCTAAAGTGGTCATGAGTAATATGTAATTATGAGCCTAAATTTAGCTGGGGTCACACTGCCCTTTAAGGTTTAAATAGAATAGGCCAGCCTCTTTCCCACAAGCAGTGGGTGAAAATGTTTTCCCCTTGCAATCCCTCTGGGGATTCTAGAGATGGGGAAAGAAGGAGGAAACACTTTTTCTCCAGTTCTGAATCCATTTATGGATCATCTTTCCAACTCATACATGCTGTTCTTTTCTCTAAAGGGTGAACAGTCTTCAAGAAAAGATTTCTTCCCTGTCCACAAGCCTATGTTCATAGCTGCCTTTGAGTGAAGGCACAAAGAATCTGAAAGTATTGCTGTAGCAGCACCGCATACAACTCAAAACCAAATATCAGAAATTCTCTAGTCCTACTTTTTTCTTCCTTGTAGTTGTTCCCTGCAGGTCCCACATTGATTGGCTGCCTTTTCTCTGATCTCACTCACTGTTCACACCCCAATTCTAAATTCCTGGTAACTTCTCAAGCAGACAACATAGCTATCTTTTTTGTTTTGCTGTCTTCTTTCAGTCTAGGCCTCAGAGATCTCATCTTTCACATAATTCTCTCCCTGCAAGAAATTCTGGTGCTTTTTACTTAAAACAACAGCAACAAAAGAAAGAAAAAGAAAGAAAGAAAGAAAGAAAGAAAGAAAAAGAAAGAGCCACTGTTATAGTGCTTACTATATGCCAATACTATATGTATTCTAAGAGCTATACATATATTAATAATTTAATCCTCGAAAAAGCCCATATTATATATGAGAAAAACAAAACAGATCATGCAGTTAGTAAAGGTCAAGCCAAAATTCAGTGTGGGGTATTGTAGCTCCAGAGTCTTGTGATAGCTGATAGCACCAAACAAGTGCCTAGAAATAAATGGTTGTGTGATTATTAGGAAGATTATTCTGATAACCATATGTAGGGTAAACTGGAGACAGGGATAACAGTAGTGAGACAATTATTTGGCAATATTTAACAAAGAAGATTCTGTGGAGCACTAAACTTTTGAGCATTCTATAGGCACCTGCATTTAGGAAATGCTATTATATTTGCCTCCTAGAACTTTTGCAAACTCTAGCATAGAAGAGATTCTGAGAACTCCTATGAGAAAGGAATTTCTTTCACTTCGTATAACCCAGCACTTCCTAAATACATTTGATCAAGTAATCTCTGTGTATCTCTGTGTGTGTTTGTGCCTGTGTGTGAGAGACAGAAAAAAAGACAGAGAAGTTCTTATTAATAGTGAATAGACCTAATACTCAATTGCACATATCTTGATAAATATCAATTTCTACAAAGAAATATGGAGCTATTTCAAGGGACTTAGCAGCTAAATAGATGTGAGGCACAAAGATATAGAAATACAGGGGAAATATAAGTGATATATAGTTTCAATGTATGTTTCTGTCAAGTCTCATGTTGAACCATAATCCCCAGTGTTGGAGGTGGGGTCTGGTGGGAGGTGTTTGGATCATGGGGACGGATCCCTCAAGAATGGCTTGGGCCATCCCCTTGGTGATAAGGGAGCTCTTGCTCTGAGTTCACACAAGATCTGGTCATTTTAAAGTATGTGGTGCCACCCCACCTCCTTGCTCCTGCTTTCATCGTGTGAGATGCCTACCACTCCTTCGGCTTCTGTCATGATTGTAAGCTTCCTGAGGCCTCTCCAGAAACAGATGCTGGTGTTTTGCTACCTGTATAGCCTGCAGAACTGAGAGCAAATTAAACCTCTTTTCTTATAAATTACGCAGTCTCAGATATTTATTTATAGCAAGGCAAGAACGGCCTAACACAATAAGGAACTTAAATTTGACCGCAAGCATTAAAGTACCTCCTCATGTCTACCGTGCCTTACCCCAAGGTCCAGTTCATTCACTTGGAGGATCCAATGATCACTATCAAAGCCTGTATAATATACATCTATTTTAAGCCACTGTCCTCACTTCCACACTCCATTACAAACTTGAAGAAAACAGACACTCCACAACACCGAAGCACTTTTGCAACAAGTTCTTCATGCTTGAATATTTTTCAAATCCTTGTTTCCCTGCCTCAATCATTATTTGTTTCTTTTTCATCTTCATTTGATCTTTGGATTTGACACTAGGCCATTTCCTTAACAACAAGCTTTATTCCTGTCTTTAGTCACAGTATTTATTGACTCCCCCAAGCCATCATAAGTGACCATCTTTCCTAGTCTGGGCCAGCCCCAGAATTGAACCCCCCAAGCCCAGCAGTTCCCAGCACTAGCAATGGTGTCCTTCCAGACTCACCCTAGAAGCTCATGTGACACAGTCATAGAGCAAAACTGCATACTCAGGAAATTATACTATATTTTTAAGAGTATAATAGGTTATAGAAAGAGATTTAACTGAGAGAGAAATATAGGTAGCAAACATTACATCTACTTTGGCAAGGCTAAAGATCTCATAAGAAGCTCATAAGAAGCCTTGTCATCACTGGGCTTAAAAGTAGTTTCACAAATGTCAGAAGGTGTAAAGACAAGATTTGGGAGGGCAGGAGAATTCCTGAGACTGTCTGTGCTTAAATTGCTGCATTTCCCCAACATATTCCTTCTTTAAAAAGCAACCTCCTTTGGTACATATCCAGTGGCTTGGATACCTAACACAAACTAGAAGTAATTAAAAAACAAAACAAAGCATATTTTTTTTCTTCTCAGGACCATATTCTCTTACATCATGCCAATGACATCCTATCACCTTTCTCTTCCTCTTTCAGACTCATCCAGTCCCTGAGTGTGGTGCAGTGTGAATACTGGGTCTCAGTCACCCTTGCCCAGTCACCTTTGGCCCAGTCACCCTTGCCCAGTGCATGAGATTAACCAATAGATTCATGCTAAGAAAGGCAAGCCAAGAGGACCTCAGGCTATTGCCTCCCTGACTCATCTCAGCTCCTGGAGTATGAGTATCATTAAGAGAAGTTTACCATTGTCCTCATCCCCATCTCCAGAGCTCTGCCTCAGAGATTTTGCCTGGGGGTAGAAGTAAGACATAAAACAGACAGCTTCTAATCTCTTTCCAGAGGAACTGATTTTATTTGCAACAAAGCATGGACAAGTGTAGGAAAACAGCCAGTTGCATGGAAAGAATGACACCATCTTGAATTAAACCACCATGATGACAGATATTTGACTCCTGCATACCAATGTATTCTACAGCAAAATGTTTAAACGATGCTTGTAGCATAGATAAGCCCTCATAGAAATGCTTTCTAACTTCCCCAGTGGTCACAAGTTTCAGCAAGAAAGTCTGAAGTGTGACCCCTGCACATGCCTTTTCCCTAAAAGCTTGCTATATAAAGGATACTTTCTAGGCAGGGCGCGGTGGCTCACTCCTGTAATCCCAGCACTTTGGTAGGCCGAGGCCAGAGGATCATTTTGAGGTTGGGAGTTTGAGACCAGCCTGGCCAACATGGTGAAACCCCATCTCTACTAAAAATACAAAAATTAGCTGGGCGTGATGGAGGGTGCCTGTAATCCCAGCTACTCAGGAGGCTGAGGCAGGAGAATCGCTTGAACCCAGGAGGTGGAGGTTGCAGTGAGCCGAGATCATGCCACTGTACTCCAGCCTGGGCGACAGAGCGAAACTCCATGTCAAAACAAACAAACAAACAAACAAAAACCAACTTTCTAGAGGGCTGAACACAGCCTCAATCTTCTTGAAGCTGCCTGAGACATTTCTTTGGTTCATAAGTCCCTATTAAATATTTCTTGCTGAGAAACTGGATTTGTCAGCCTTTCTTCAGCTTTCCAAATTCCTTGGCCTTTCTGGGTAGGTTTGTGTATATCTGCTTACCAGGAAACAGGAAGTTAGAGCCTAAGGCTGCTCTCAAAAACAGTGATGGTTGTGATAAAAGGCACTCATAAATCTAATGAAGGTACAGCCTAAACCATATGGTCTAGGCTGTACCTTCATTAGATCCATGAATGAAGAGAGAATCGGGGTTTTAGACAGCTGGGCAGAGTCATTCTGCAGTCAGAACAAATATCAAACACTGACCTCAGAACTATTCCTTTGAAGATGCTACATTTTGATTGGATTAATTTGTAGAGGAATATATGACAGAGGCGTTGTTGAAAATGATACAACAATCAGCAGGCAACTTTCATTTATTTTTAATTTATTCATAGGCACGATCATAGTGCACTTCATAGGCCTTGAAATCCTGGCCTCCTCAGTTGCTGAAACTACAGGTGCATGCCACAGCACCAAGTTAGTTAGTAGAGTTTAACAGCTGACTGTAGTGAGGGAAAGAATAGAAGAGCCTCCTATTAGGACCATTGTCATCCCAGGATGACTGTGAAAAAAAACAATGCTGTGCTTCCCTACAGAGCAACCTCAGAGGCTTCACAGTATAGGAGAAAATAGATTTCACAAAAATAATATGGCCAGTTACTAAAAAATAAACAAATAATAAAAAGCCCCAAAGGGGAAAAGAGGACCAATATCTAGAGTTGCTAAAATATATTATCTAAAATGTGCAGTTTCCAATAAAAAGTTTTGAGGCCTGACAAAAAGTAAGAAAGTATGACTCATAAAAGACCTAAAACAGACAACAGAAACTGCCTGTGACAGTGACCTGCTGTTAGATCGAACAGAAAAACATTTCAAAGTAGCCCTCATCAATATGTTCACAGGTCAAAAGAAAGCATGAGTAAAGAAGTCAAGGAATGTATGATGGCAATGTCATATCAAATAGAAAATCTCTATATGGAGATTTAAACATTACAAAACATGACAAAATTCTGGAATAAAAAAGTACAAGAAGTTAAATTGAAAAATTCACTGGACGGACTCAACAGTAGATTTGAATTGGGAAAAGAATTAGCAAACTTGAAGGTAGATCAGTTGAGATTATATAGCTGAAGAACAGAGGGGAGAAAAGAATGAAGAAAAACTAACAGCACCTCTGAAAAATATTGGAACACCATTAAGTGCACTATCATACAATAACGAAAGTGCCAGGAGGACAGGAGAGAGAGAAAGAAGATGGAAAAATATTAGAAATAATGATGACTGCAAACTTCCCATATTTATTAGAAAATAATAAAATACATGTCCAGAAAGTCCTAGTGCATTTCCAGAAAGCACATAGGATAAGTGCAAAGATACTCACAAACAGACACAGCATAGAGAAATCCTAAAAGTCTAAACATGAAGGAAATCTTGAAAGCCAAAAGAGGAAAATGGCATGTTCTTTACAAGGAAACCCCAATAGGCTTAACAACTGACTTCTCCGAAGAAACAGGAGAGTCCAGAAGACAGTGGGATAATATATTCAAAGGGCTCAAAGTAAAAAATAGTGAACCAAAAATTATATATCCAGTCATGCTATCTTTCAAAAATGAAGGCGAAGTAGAGTTTCCCAGAGAAACAAAAAATTGAAAGAATTTGTTGCTAGCAGACCCTCCTTATAAGAAATACAAAAGGAAATTCTTCAGGCTGAAGATGATAACAGAAAGTAATTCAAATTCACACAAAGAGCACCAATAAACGTAATATTGCGTGATTATAAATGACAATTTCAATACATATTTTTCTCTTTTCTTCTCTCAGTTGATTGAAAAGCAACTGCATAAAATTATATCTATATACTAAGAGAGGGCAAGAGAGAAAATTGTTAGGCTTATAACGTATAAAAACATAATACATGTAAAATATATTTGCCAGTAACAGTACAAAAGAAGTGAATGGGAGCAAAGTTGTAATGGGCTAAGAAATGACTACAGAGGATAAAGTAATAACTAGAAAGAAAAAGAGAGAGAAAGAAAAGAAGGAAGAGGGAAGGAAAGGAGGGAGGGAGGGAAAGGGAAATGGAAGAGATGGGAAGGGAAGAAATAAAGGAAAAACATTGCCCATGCCTGCTTCATCAAATAATGCCAGCCCTTATCTTTCTTAGCAGACACTTGCTAAGTTCCTGATGCCCCTCTTCTGCACGCTGAAACCCTGAAACAACCCTGATGCTGTGGACAGTATAACAGGAAGGACAAGCCCACTTGCTGCCAGGCCTTCCTAGAATCTCTTTGTCTCCCAGTTATGGCTTGCCCTATTTGCCCTACGCTATCGGCCAAAAACTAATTATGGGCTCCTGCCTCTACTTTCCCTGCCTAACACTGCAGTTTAGAATCCTATTTGGAATTAAAAATCTTTCCCAAATTCCATCTGCTTGGCTAAGCCTCATTACTATTCTTAATGTTTCCCTCTAGAGGGTAGACCTTGCTCCCTATAATTTAGTTGTCTTCTTACTTTGCAGGGACCTGTTGAGAAGGGACCTTTAAACCACTATAGTGTTACCACTTGCTTAGTGACAATTTTTGAATGTTGTCTACCATCTGCCTCCACAACTATGACCACCCTTCAACACACACACACACACACACACACACACACTCCTCTCTCTCTCTCTCTCACACTCAGTGTTTAATCTCCTTGGATACTAAAACCTGCAAGAAGCAAGCCAGGGTCTGCTTTGACCTTTCTGACATGTCCCTCAAGCCCTACAGCTGGGGTATTTTCCCAGCCTACATGAACCTGTGGAGATTAGCATGGTTTTGTGACTTTGTTTTTGTTTTGCCTAAATGTACCTGAGTTTTAACAGTGAATACGTTGAACTGTTTTCTCAGTATTAATCTCAGAGCTGATGAACGTGAGTGGCTTATCAGCTTCTCTAGTAAGTAAATTTATAATATAATTTTCTGTATCCTCACTCTCAAGATTTTGCTGATTTATTATTTTTGCTGATCATAGGTGTGCTTGCTGCAAGCTACATAGCTCTCCCCTTCCCTATCCCCTGCTCTCTTTCTTGCCAAAAGCAAAGGAACAGATTTTATAATCTACCTTGGACAGAAAATCAGGAGAACCAAGATGATAGAATAGAACTCAAAGTCAGAAGAAATACACTCTAATGAAAGTCTTGAAAAATTAATGAGCTTTAGTGTAAGGATTCTGTGATGTCTGTTTTTGCATAAGGGTTTAAAGTAAAAATATTGTGTGGGTGTGTGTTTAGTCATCTATGTTTTGTGTACTTAAGGTTCTAAGATAAGTGGCTTCTGGTCATTAAAGAATTATTGAGCTAACTTTCTGAGAAAAGACTGAGAAAATCTTTCAAGGAAGTTTTACTTTTAGCAGATCATTTTATTTCCAAGTCTAATTTTGTATCTGAGCTACTTCAAGTCTATAGTCAGCGAAATGACCAGTAAACTGGGAAGAAAACGAAGGTTCTAATCTGGCTTTTTCCTCAGCCAGGAAACCTAGAGTGTTTAATAGCTCTCCATCCAGAGGGATAAAGAGCTTTTCATTTCTAACATTCTATTAACTTATTTAATTGTATTAATATAGTTTCAATTTTGAGAAATTAGATCACATATTTAAAATTCTATACCTTCTAGGTGGGAAAGATAATTTTTTATGTAATTTTACAGTATCATAGTAATTTTTTCAGAGGTAAAATATCCATGACCTTACAGCCTTTTCTCAAATCTAAACAGTAAGTGCTAATATGGGGAATGTCCTTTAATCCTATTGATAAGAGTAGTTCAGTGTTTTGAAAATGACAAAGTACATCTCAATTTTTAGGGGTCAAAGTTAGGTTTATAATACTAGTTTATATATGTTCTTTGGTCAAAAAATAATACTAAAATCAAACTCCTGTTTCTAAGAGAGCTTTGGAAATAGTCTATGTGTTATAAAAATCAAATACTCAAGTTTCCTCTGGGTATATCTAGATTAATAAGTGTTAGATTTGCTTTCCTTATTTTTATTTTTTTGGTTTTTCAAGTTTGAAGACGGTTGTGATTAAAACATACAATTGTATTATGAATCCACATTCATACGTAGTCATATAATTATTTTGTACATTGAACCTTCATTGCAGGTGCTAATTGGTAGCCACTAATTTCCTTTGTTAACCTGGATTCAGGCCCATAAATCTCGATGCATTTAACCTATATTCTTTCATTTGCAGAATAAAAATAACAATATTTTATGACTTACATGACTTGATAGTCATCACAAAACAATTACTGTGTCAGTAAATCAATAATAACTCTGTACAAGTATTGCAATTCTCAATTGAATAGACTGAGTGAAAGGTGTGATTTTTCAAAAGACATGTTTTCTACTAACAGTAGTGTCAAATGTTTTAGAAATTTTTGTAATGCAGATAATGAAACTGCGATGAATTCAACTAGAAATACCAAACTCATTTCAAATAGCTGGCTCATTCTTAAGAGTCACATTCCTCACTTTGCACTTTGCATTCTCCACATGAATACTGCAAAGGAAACACTTAACACGCCCTGATGAATATAACAATTATAACACAAAAGAGATCATTAATGCATCAGAACAGAAGAGTATGGTCTGTTAGTGTCTAATTAGGCTTCTGCTGTAATTATCCTCCATTTGATAAATTTTCTTCATGTAAAAATGATAAACCAAATCATGGGTATTCACTTAGTTTAATTAGTTAGCAACACTAAGACAAATTTAGTTTAATCTGTACCCTTTTATGTACTTTTTTCTAAAGATCTTAACTATAGAAAAGCTGAATATTTTAATGGTTTAAGTCTTTCACAATACCCACATCATAAAATATTTCCTACACACCCTTACCTGCTATCCCAAACAAATTCAAACATTGTGCTTGGTTATATGTATTGAAACATTATCAAGGGGAGAGAGGATTAAGGAAACATTGTGTGACTGGATTTAGAGAATAAAAGGCGAGGGGAAGAAAGGAAGAAGAAAAGGGGAAAGGAGGAAGAGAGGAGTGGGGAGAAGAACAGATACTAAGAAGGAAAGAAAGAGAAGAATAGGAGAGTGGAGGAAAGGCGAAGTTAGGGGAGGAGAAGGGAGGAAAGGAGAGGAGATTTAAATAAAGAAAGGAGGCATCAGAAAAAGAAGAGTTAACGAGATGACTGGAAGGGAGAGAATCAGGAACACAAAGATTGTTTTGCATTCATATCACTCATTGGTGTCCAAGCCTGATTTTAAAAAATTATCTCTCTAGCTATCTTGCTAGCTAACCAGCTAGCTACCTACTTACCTACCTATCTATCTGGCAGTGGAAGTTGTTTTGTTAAATCATCTTCCTATCTCTGAGAAAAAAACACGAGAGAGGACTAAATTCTGCCTATAATTCTCCAAAAGAGAAAATTCTTCAAGTTCCCTAACAATTTTTTCTCTTCCTTCTGTAACTTTGGGCTATCCAATTGGACTGATTCAGTCTTACATCCCAGGATCAGAAGTTCTTGCTGCCCCCTGGAAAATGTGGCCTTTGATCCCCAAGAGGGTTGCACAAGGGAAGAAGCAAACTTCACTTTGGTGCTGAAAAGCAACATATGTGTACGCTTGATTTGGGATGGTTGGGACATCTGCTCCATCTGGACATGCTGGAAGGAATGATAAATGAGATCAATTCCGGAAACAATGCATCTGTATTAGTCTGTTCTCACACTTCTATAAAGAACTACCTAAGATTGGGTAATTTATGAAGAAAAGAGGTTTAATTGACTCATAGTTCCACAGGCTTAACAGGAAGTATGACTGGGAGTCCTCAGGAAACTTATAATCATGGCAGAAGGGCAAAGGGGAAGCAAGCACCTTTTTCACATGGTGGCAGGAGAGAGAACGAGCAAAGGGGGAGGTGCCACATACTTTTAAACCATCAGATCTTGGAAGAACTCACTCACTATCATGAGAACAACAAGGGGGAAATCTGCCTCCATTATCCAAGAACCTCCCACCAAATCCCTTGATGAAAATTGAGAATTACAATTGGATATGAGATTTGGGTGAGGACACAGAGCCAAACCATATCAGCATCCAACTGGATTTCCTTCCAACTTGTTTGCAACATGGAAAAAAAGGTCAATCTTTCTCATTAATAATTTTTAATAATTTATTATCAGCTAATAGTTTATACGCTATTTTGACTGTCTTTTTTAAAACTGCTTGGAAAGGCTATGCTAAATGAGTTCTTCCCAAATATTTATGTAGAAGGATCCTGAGATATTTCAAATGCATATCTACATTAAAATGTTGTTTCAATACATACATGGAATTTTGATTTGTACCTCTAAAATCCATTTGATAGTAAGTCAATTTTGATTATAGATCTGAGATGTAAAGAAAATAGTGGCTCTAAAATCTCTTCTACTATCAAAATTAATGTTTAGTAAAATAAATACCTGATAAATGACCCAGGATGCATGCTGAGATACATTGATTGAACTAAGACATAAAAAATATTATGCACACCATTGATTCAAGTTTTCAAGAAGGAGAAAACATTTGGGAACTGCTATCTAATTTTACTAGAGCTTATATTCATCTCGGAAGCATTGACCTGGCCATAAATGTCTTTGAAGTATTGAATTCTGAATTCTTGGTAAATAGCTGCTGCTCTGGGTCCGCTGACTCCCTGGTTACTCTGTCCACTCTTTCAAAATCTTTGTGCTATCTAGAAAACAAAGCATTAATGTTGGGACACCCTGAGTCTTGCAGTATCTGTTCCAATAACTTGGAACATCCAACCTAAAATTGTTGGTGCCTGGACCATAATGGTATCAAATATGTTTTAATAAAACTCTTGAATAGAATATGTATTTCAGTTTCACCAACATGAGAGAATATGTTTTCAGGGATGAATGGGGTTATTGAATAACCATGGTTTTTTGATTATTTGTTGGTTGATTGTTTTTAAACTGCAAGTTTTTTTATACCTTTCTTTTCTTTGGCAAGGCCCAGCCTATCTCATTCAGTCTCTAGGCATCATTAAAGTTTGTTTTACAGACACAGGTGCCAAAATAGTGACTCAACTTCTATTCCCTCCATTGGCCTCCTTTTCTCTGGTGATGTAGGCAAATCAGGGCATTTTGTCTTCTTTCTTCCATGGTCTTTTCCACCTCCCTCAGTAAAAGAAGAAGGATGTATAATGTGTAAGCTGGTCCTCCTCTAACCAGCACAGCAGTTCTTTAAATAGGTTAATGAGCAGAGAGGCTGAGGATCCCAGAATTTTCCTGTACAAATTTTGGATGTAAATTATTCATTTAGTTTCCTGGGGCAAACTTCCTTTGGATCTGGGTTGAAGGTACCACAACCAGCAGAGATCAACCCTTCTCACTAATAATTCCTTTCACAGCCCTAACATTGAATAGCTTTACTCTCCCCTTTTCACATTGAATCTCCTGAAACTAAGACCACTGTTGAGAAAAATCACTCTGCTCTAGAGCCTCATCCCAAAGCCTCATTTCAGTTTAATGTGCTCAGACATCATACATCTTCTAGGAGATAAATAAAGCCTGCGGGTGCACCAACCACCACCTAGGCCTGAGATGATGCCCAGGAGATGAAAAACCAACTCCATCTCCACCACAGACACACAATGGAGCTGGCTACAAGCATGTACATCCTTTCCTGGTTTTCTTATTAAATCTAGCATCTTCAGTTTCGTTATTATCCATAATTATTTCATCCTAGTCAAAAACATATTCAAAATAATTGCATGAGTTTATATTTTACATTAAAAAGTACAGAGGTGCTGAATAAAATAGCACTGTCTATTCTTTCTGCATTTTGTGAAAAGAAAAAATATTTTGCTGATATAAATTCTCCTCATTTCAAATTAGTTACTTTGTTGTCTCTCTCTTCTCTGAGTTAAAACGGCTTCAGGTGAGAAGTGATGGAACATTGATGTGTCATATGAAACTTTCCCTTTTCCACTCAGCACTAAGGGAAATATTTGTCTTCTACTTAGCGAACAGGTCTTTTCTTTAAAACTTGCTGAACTTGTTTTTTAAGTTAGTAACTTCAGTGTGAACCAAAACAGGGATGTTTTAGATTTTCATCTCTTTCATGCCTAGGAAAAAAGAAAGAAAAAAAAGTTCCCAAGCTTACAGGCTAAATAAGTGGAATGAAGAAAAGATTGTTAGTTCACAAAATGATCATTTAAAACTATCATTGGCTTATTAAATTATTGCTTTCCAATAAATACCTACCAAAAATCACTATCACAGACATAATATATGTAAACTGCCAATATAATTTCACTTTATTTAACAATAATGTGTAAAGAACAAATAGAAATGATCATTCATCATTAACAGATATATAGTGCTTTTACATTTTAATAGTAGTATTTGCTCATTATGCTAACTCAAACTGAAGCATATGGCAAATCCAAGTTTTTTATACTCTAAAAACATTTCAATTCTACCTGAAAATACCCTTCTGTAAATCCACCCATGAAGTTTTAAAAAAAATTGGTAAGGCATAAAAGTATACAAAGTTGAGCATAAGAATATTATAAACTGTTTCATGTACTCAACAAAATTGTGCAATTGAAGCTAAATAGTTATCGAATTACTACCCAGAAGAGTCAGCAGCTGCATCTATTTAAGGCTTTCATATATGTCTTTGCTGTTCCCTCCCTGCTCCCCCAAATTAACCCAGGATTAATTTCAAGAGCTCCTTCTCCCTGTAGGGCACTGGGAGATGATGGAATGGGGAGCAGCTGCATTTTCTGAGCCACTTTGTCCCTTCTAGCTATTTCCCTTCCTTTTCTTTCCACAGTCTCTCCCTTCCCTTGTACAATCTCAATTAGTTCCCAAGCTTTAAAATACATTTACTGTATATCCTGATGATTCCTGAACACACGTCTCTAGCCTGGAATCCCTCTACTGCGAACTTGAGACTCTGTATCCAATCAACTATAGGAGATCTCAAGCTGAATGTGCACAAGATGAAGCTTTCCTGGCTGGAATATCACACAACTTTTCAGTAAGTCAGGAATAGCATCTCCTTTCATTCAAACCATTCTTTCAACCAGAAACCTAGATTTTATCCCTGATTCCTCTTTACTTATTTCTATGCTGTGTTCACGCTAATGGAAAATTCTATCAATTCTGCTACAAAACATGCTTCCAATCCATTTCATTCTCTGTCTCCATTGCCACCAGCCTAGTCAAGAAAACTCCCATCCCACCACTGGACTACTTCCGCAGGCTTTGCTGCATCCATATCTGCTCTGATTAGTTCATTCTCCATAAAAAAAGTACAGCAATATTTATAAAATACAAATAAAATCAGATAATGTATGTACTTAAACAGTGAAGCATCTTTTCACTGTATCTAGAATAAATTGCAAACTGCTCCCTATGGTTCACCCTGCATGAAACTGTCCCTATATATACCTCTAACATCTTCCCCTCAATCACTGTACTAGAACCTCACTAGTTTATTCTTGATTTCTCAACTGTATTAATCTCTTTTCTGCCTGGGTTTTTGATATGCTGTGCTTTTTGCCTGAAATACTCTAGCTGCTGACCTTCTCATGACTATTTCCTTCTAATTTTCAAAGCTTCCTTCAAGATATCATGCACATTGACCTTACCTAAAGTAGGTCCCATTCCACAGCTACTGTTTACCTCAGCTGTTATATTTTTTTCCAGTAAACAACTTTTACTTATTTCACATGTACTATCTCATTTAATTCTCCTAAGTATCATGTGCAATAGATATTATTGAGCTCATTCGACAGGTAAGAAAACTGAGGTTCCTGATGGCAAATAAATTTGCCCAAGGTTGCATGCCAATAAACAATAGAGCTGGAAATTTAAACCAGTTGAACCAGCTCAGAAGTTAAAAAATCTAACTCATTTCAGATAACTAGAAAATGGATCTGGCTAGTTCTATTTAAGAGTTTTGAGTTCTTTTTACTGAACTATGCTGCTGCTGTATATCTAAAGGAATAGTGGCTAGATAAATACTTTTCATGTCCCCCAACTTAAAACAGACCAGAAAACACACACACACACACACACACACACACACACATTTTCTATATATTGTAGACACTATCAAAATGGTAAGAGATTATGGGAGGGGGAGAGCAGAAGAGAGGTAATATGATTTTATTGTGTCGTCCATAATTTTCTGCACTTTTCAAAATTTACTACTAAAAACATATCCTGTCATAATTAGAAAACCACAATAAAATGTTAAATAGGTCTGATTATATCAAAACATAATTTAAAAAGTAAGTTAAATGGAAACATCTGATCCTTTTATGTTAATTTTATGACTAGTTTTTCACTGCTTTCATATGTTTTATTAATTTATTGGATTTTTTTTACTAATTTTATAGATTGTGTTATCAGAATTAGTCAAAAGGCTCCATACAACTGAGATTAGAAACTATAATCTTCTAAGACTGCTGCCTCTGTATATTTTCCTGAGCCAATTCATCATCAACATTTTTTTATTAATTCTAAAACCACCCTAAGTAATATTTATATTTAAATTGTATGTTCCTGTATGCCCAAAATTAATTATAAGGAATGGTACATTATTTACACAAGTGACAAATGCTTCTCAGAGATATTTCATTTTTTCTGTAGTTGTGACTATTCCCTAGAGTTCCATTTATAACCTTTACTCAGTCTAAAATTGCTGCACCATAAATCCAGCTTCCTACTGACAACTCACTGGCATTTCTACAACAATAGGCCTAAAAGAAAACTCTTTACAGCCCCAAGCTAAATTAAGTGCCCCTCAGTGATGCTCCCTTAACACCCTGTGTAAACTTCTTTCAGCATGTACATTGTATATCACAGTTATTTGTTTGTATAGTCCTCATTAGATGATAACCTCCTTAAATGCAGTCCTGTTGTTCATCTCCTTAGTATCTAGCAATGTCCTATAGGCACTCTCTCAACATATTGTTGGACTTAAAAAATTGACTTCTTTAAAATAATATAATAAAAACCAGTAGTCTTTCCTCAATCAAAATCTACATCATAAGAAGTATAAAGTTAGTCAATAAACAGATGTTTTATCCCTAAAAGATTCAGTTAACTGTAGGCCAGATTGGGAAAAGTTCATTGGAACAGTTGATCAGCTGAAAATTTTTGACTTTTGGTACACCAAACAGAAGATATCCACAAAGCGTATTTGGGATGATGGTCAAGTGTTTGATGTCAGTGTTCTTTTACTGCATGGAATTGGTGTCAGTTTTCTTCTGTTATTCATTAGATTCTATCTCTGTTATTCCATTTAAAAGGTGTGTTTAGATGTACAAAGACTTCATTGAAAAATAGTGAATTTCAGTAAGGCTGTAAGTGCAGGAGATATCTTTCCATATTTATATAGTTCCAAAAAAAAAAAACCTCACCCTTTTTGCATCCAGATCTTGTCAGCATCTTTGATCTTTGCTCTCTCTCTCTCTTCCAGGTCATCCTATTTGATTCTTTGAATGTTGTTTAGAGTTGGGGTCTGATATAAAATGTCACTTTCAGAATTTCATCAACCACGACAGTAAGTAGAAGATAATGTTTTTAGAGTTTCCAGAGAGGAGATTCAAAGTCTGATGCTTTGCCTGAAATAGTCATAAGGACTGGGGGCACAAGCATCCACTGGCTATATGAACAAAGGAAACACTTGAAAATATGGCTGGTGAAAGAAGGAGATCCTAAGGAATTAAACAGACAGCCCAAAATCTATATAGACAATTGTGTCGCTTAGGGGTGTAGGGTATGCAATCTCTGGAAGGTTGCATGAGGCCAGAACTTCAACTCTATGACTTAGAGTTCTGGCAGGGTATTATTTACATTATGTAGACCATTGGCTAACTTTGCAGAAGGGTCTTTGGAGCCTCCATTTGGCTGCCAGCCATGATTCACTGCAGCAGCATGTTGTCAAGGCAGCTAGTCTTTCATCCACACACACACATGCTGACCCTTTTGCAGAAACTAACACTTTCTCACCTAACAACACAAACAACCTTATTTTCACACTACCATTAAGAATCACATCTATTATTTATAGGTCGTTATGTAACAATTCTTTTCATATAATACTTCTAAGCTTCACCACAACCCTATAGTGTAAGTATTATCATCCCCAATTAGAAAAGTAAGAGGTTACATGTCTTGCCCAAGTTCTCAAATCTAGTACAAGGTTGAACTGGGATTCAAACCAAAGTCTGTCTGGTTCCCCAACCCCCTTGTCACTGATAATACTAGTGATCTATTCCGTCATCACAATAAATTCTGGAGAAGGGACAAAAGCCATTTTGAAGTGCAAACTCATGAAAAAATCATTAAATAAATTACATTATTAAAGTTACAATCCTGTCTTCATTATTAGTAGAACTGACTTGCTTATCATAAAAACTTATGATTATCACTTAAAGTGTGTGCTTTAATCTTTTTTTTTTTTTTTTTTTTTTTACAGACGGAGTCTTGCTCTGTAGCTGAGGCTGGGGTGCAGTGGCGCGATCTCGGCTCACTGCAAGCTCCGCCTTCAGGGTTCACGCCATTCTCCTGCCTCAGCCTCCCGAGTAGCTGGGACTACAGGCGCCCGCCACTGCGCCCAGCTAATTTTTTGTATTTTTAGTAGAGACGGGGTTTCACGGTGGTCTTGATCTCCTGACCTCGTGATCCACCCGCCTCGGTGTCCCAAAGTGCTGGGATTTGTGTGCTTTAATCTTGATGATATGTTGTATTTTTAAATATTTAGTTATTTAAAAGATAATGTATTTTAATGAGGCAATAAACAAGTTATATTACTTTTTTTTTTTTTGAGACAGAGTTTCGCTCTTGTTGCCCAGGCTACAGTGCAGTGGTGCGATCTCACTCACCGCAACCTCCGCCTCCAGGGTTCAAGCGATTCTCCTTTCTCAGCCTCCCAGGTAGCTGGGATTACAGGCATGTGCCACCACGCCCGGCTAATTTTGCATTTTTAGTAGAGACAGGGTTTCTCCATGTTGGTCAGACTTGTCTTGAACTCCCAACTTCAGAGGATCCACCAGCCTCAGCCTCCCCAAGTGCTGGGGTTATAGGTGTGAGCCACCGCACCTGGCCACAAATTGTATTAATTCTAAAATGGAAGGAATTGCTAATAATGCTATCAGAATGTGGTACGTTAAAGGTCAGTTGTCTGCCTCCCCAGACATCCTGGGTTAGCATTATCTTGATGAACTCCCATGGTCTGATCTAGAAACCTACCTCAATTTTTTAACATCAGAAACTTGATTTGTCTGTATGCTAAAAGTGATTCCTATTAAATGAGAGTTTTGTTTCTACCAGACTAATTTTTATGTCGTAAAAAATTATTAACAGATTATGTTAGTTTCTTTATTCAATTTATTCATGTCATAATTAAAAATGATTACTTCTTTTTATGGTTTTCAGTTCATTTTATAAGGCTTATTACTCCATTTACAAAGCTAGCAAATTTTCAATCACTTTAAAGGAAGCCCTTAGTAACTATCTAGAACCAATTATAAACTTTGTTAATTAAACTCCTTTTAACATTTTAAACTACCTTAATACCTTTATATATTCAATTTCTTTCTACACATACATTTATCTAAAAAACTTTCTCAAGTATTAAGTAATACTTATAAAATTAATAAATAAAACTTTTAAATGATTTCTTTTAATTTTCCTTAAATAATCAAATATCACATCTATACTTAATTGTATTCAGTCTACACACACATTTCTAAATCAACTCTCAATTAGACATTTTAAAATGGTGTTACAAGCTTGATCTGTTATTCTAACAAAGTCTTTAATACATTATGGATGCTTATTATAGCAAATACACGCATGTTAATTAATGTAAAAATAGTAATATTACATTTTGGTTGCCTTAAACATATCTACTATTAATTCTGAATCTCCCCAGATATAAAAAATGCTTTTCCGCAAAGGAAACATACCATCTCACAACATTTTGGGGGTTATATCCCTACATAATTTTTGGAGGTGCCTTCTCAGCTTTTCAATGATCAGAGGATAGTTGAGGAACAAGACTGGATCCTGTCTCTGATATGGATGGAACATATCAACTCCTATAAATTATAACACACTGTTAATAAGGACTTCAAAAATGAAAGAGAAACATTTCATGTGGCTCATATCCACTAAAAATGAGTTACATTATTATCTAATTTTCAAGTCAGGTTAGAATCTATAACTTCCACCCAGGTGGCCATATCTTTTAATTGGATTTTGTTTTCCTTAGTTCTTAAGGTAAGTAAATGTATTCACACCTAGGGGTAAAGACATTTGAGTATAAGGCAAACCTACCTTTTCTCACTTTAATCAAATCATACAACTCTTCCTAATATTAAACGCATATTGGATTGTAATCTGAACTCTCTTGGAGTTTTGTCTATTTTGATCATAAATTTCAAGGTCATTCAAGTGATAGATCTATCTCTAAAGGGCAGATGCATATTAACCAGACTCACAAAAGTATCAAAACAAAATGCCAATGTATTCATTTATAAGGAAAAATATAACAGCTAAGGAGGACACGCACTTAAAAATATTTTGATGTACACAAGATTTTCCTATAAACAAGCCTCAAAAAGTGGCAAGTTATTATCTGAAAGCTGCCTGGTGAGTATGGAATCAGAATAAGAGGAGTTATGTATATTATTTGGATAATTAATGACCTCAGCATGAAATAATCTGACATATCTGCCAGAGTTTGGAGGACACTAATAGACAGCAGCCCTTCCTTCCCTGCCAAGTTTGGTACCAACTAAAAGGCAAATATGGAGTTAAACAGATGGCGCTCAAAGTGTCAGCTTTATTACTGATTAAGGCTGGGTTAGAGACACAGCTTTGACAATGCAACTAAATGAACTTGAAAATATTTCTTCAATAGATTAGATTACTAACCTTGTTATGATACAACTCTTCAAACCCAGTTACCTCCCTAGCCATGCCCCTGACCACAGGGCAGTAGAGGACCAAAATGCATGTAGCATCCCACCTGTGCTAAGAGACCATTTTCCGGAACGGGGTGGTGAGAGAGAGAGAGAGGGAGAGAAGACAGAAACAGATAATATGAGACAGAGAGAGCAAAGAATGTCATTTTTCTTCCACAAATTTCACTAATTAGATAAGACATTTATTCTCTAGTGGGAAGGATTAAGAGGACTATTTCTCTTACGGAATCCTTTCACAGAAGGAATGAAGAATAAATGCCTCCTAAGTCCTATCAACATTCTTCTTTACATAAAGGATATATATGCCAAAGGGTCAGGAAAGAGTTGTGCATCTGGATCAGAAGTGCTTCTACCCACAATGGAGTCAGGATGAGACTGCTGTTTATGCCTCTGTGATTCTCAACTTTCCATGCTTCTATTGCAGTCCAATCCCTTCTCTCGTTTGCAGTTTTTTTAAGTTCTGTTAATACATTAATCCAGATTGGTGTCAAGTTTTGTGAGCCTGGAAGCTATCTAGCCTCTCTAAACAGTCTTTGCATGTCTCTGCTTTGATCCATTATCTATATATCAATCTAAATTCCTTCAATTCCAAATTCATGAAGGACACTCCCCATAACTCCGCCAAAAAAACTCTTACTTAGTACTTCTATTATAAGTACTGAAAGTTGTAATATAGAGAATATGTCTGAATAGAGTGAAAATATGACCAACTACTGATCATCTAAGAACTAATTATCTCATTTGCACTCTAAGCATGCGTCTTAGTTCTTTCATACCTCCTCCTTCTGTGCACATTTTAATCAGTTATTTTTAGACTGTGTTTCTACCATGTAGGAGAATTCATGAAATATTTTACATGTTTCTTACTAGAATGACTTTTAAAAGGTATCTTTCATATAATTTATCTATATTATTTCTGTTCCTAATAGCAGAAACTCCAAATGTTGTATTTATTGAACTCCTGTTGATACATAGAATTCCATAGCATGGGTTTAATTCCTGAATGGTTCCTAGCTGTTGCTTTACTAGCAATTCTTTGAAAAAGGAAACAAGGAAAATAGATTTAAAAATTGGATGATAACAAGAGATGAGATCTGTGTTCTCATTTCCATTCAACAACAATTTACTTATGACATTTGAACCCACTATGAGATCGTAATGTTATAATAACAAAAATGAATGTTTTATATAACATTGTGTCTCCCAAATGAAGTTCCACTGAACACTAGTTCTAAGGATTAAACTATGTTACATAAAAACAATTTCTTGATCAAATAGGTTTGGGGAAGGGGTAATTAGACATACTATTTTTTTTACAAGGCTTAACAGCAACTTTAATGTTCCATTAACAATACTGTATTTCATTTACCCTGACTTCCTTTCAATTGTATGATGAAGAATTAATTTATCTTCCATTAATAAATGAAAAATACTGCTAACTAAAACATGGCACTGGAGTCAGGTACCTTGGCATGCACCTGTAGCCCCAGCAACTCGGGAGGAAAAGGCGGGAGGATCACATGAGCTCAGTAGTTTGAGGCCAACCTGGGCAACATAGCAAGGTGCCTTTCATGCGCATCCGTGTGAAGAGACCACTAAACAGGCTTTGTGTGAGCAATAAAGCTTTTAATCACCTAGGTGGGCTGAGTCCAAAAAGAGAGGCAGTGAACAGAGATAAGGATGGGTCCGTTTTATAGGATTTGGGTAGGTAAAGGAAAATTACAGTCAAAGGGGGTTGTTCTCTGGAGGGCAGAGTGGGGGTCACAAGGTGCTCAGTAGGGGAACTTTTGAGCCAGGATGAGCCAGGAGAAGGAATTTCACAAGACAGTGTCATCAGTTAAGGCAGGAACAGGCCATTTTCACTTCTTTTGTGGTGGAATGTCATCAGTTAAGGCAGGAACCTGCCATCTGGATGTGTATGTGCAGGTCACAGGGGATATGATGGCTTAGCTTGGGCTCAGAGGCCTGACATTCCTGTCTTCTCATATTAATAAGAAAAGTAAAACAAAATAGTGGTAAAGTGTTGGGACGGTGAAAATTTTGGGGGGTGGTATGGAGAGATAATGGGCGATGTTTCTCAGGGCTGCTTCGAGCGGGATTAGGGGAGGCGTGGGAACCTAGAGTGGGACAGATTAAGCTGAAGGAAGATTTTGTGGTAAGGGGTGATGTTATGGGGTTGTTAGAAAGAACATTTGTGGTGTAGAATTATTGGTGATGGCCTGGATACGGTTTTGTATGAATTGAAAAACTAAATGGAATAAGAGAAGGAGAAAAACAGGTATAAAAGATCTAAGAATTGGGAGGACCTAGGACATCTGATTAGAGAGTGCCTAAGGAGATTCAGCATAGTCCTGCCAGCAAAGATTATTTATTTACTCCAAGAGTTTAGAGTGGCAGTTTGGGGATAGCACCAGGAGATATCAGCTGTGATGGCTTGGAGAAACAGTGTAAACTGGCAGTGTAAACAAGAGCAGGGCATGTATGAGTAGTTGAGAACGGTGAATAGGAGTATGACTAGACAGAAGATAGTAGGGGTGACAAGGTTTTTTTGGGCACAGTCTAAGTTGGTCTGGTGTCTGGAATGAGACTGGGGCCTAATAAAAAGGAGCGTCTATACAGGAGCTCAAATGGGCTGTACCTTGTAGCATTCTGAGGACAGGTCTGACTTCTGAGAAGGGAAAGCGGTAAAATTATTGTCCAGTCCTTTTTAAGTTGGTGGCTGAGCTTGGTGAGGTGTGTTTTTAAAAGACCTTTAGTCCATTCTACTTTCCTTGAAGATGGAGGACCGTAAGGGATATAAAGGTTTCACTGAATACTAAGAGCCTGAAAAACTGCTTGGCTGATTTGACTAATAAAGGCTGGTCTGTTATCAGACTGTATAGACGTGGGAAGGCTAAACTGAGGAATTATGTCTGACAGAAGGGAAGAAAAGACTGCGGTGGCCTTCTCAGACCCTGTAGGAAAGGCCTCTACCTATCCAGTGAAAGTGTCTACCTAGATTAAGAGGTATTTTAGTTATCTGACTTGGGGCATGTTGAGTAAAGCTAATTTGCCAGTCCTGGGTGGGGGCAAATCCTCGAGCTTGATGTGTAGGGAAGGTAGGGGGCCTGAATAATCCCTGAAGAGTAGGAGAATAGCAGATGGAACACTAAGAAGTTATTTCCTTGAGGATAGATTTCCATGATGGAAAGAAAATGAGAGGTTCTAAGAGGCGGGCTAGTGTCTTGTACTATAGCATAGCCTGCCTTTGCTGGTGTGTGGCGATTAGGCCTGGTGGAACTGCCATCAATAAATCAAGCGTGATCAGGGTGAGGAACAGGAAAGAAGGAAATATGCTGAAATGGGGTGAATGTCAGGTGGATCAGAGAGATGCAGTCATGAGGGTCAGGTGTGGTATCTAGAATAATGTGGGAGGCCAGATTGAAGTTCGGGCCAGGAACAATGGTAATTGTGGGACTTAACAAAGAGTGAGTACAGCTGAAAGAGCCGGGGAGCAGAAAGTATATGCATCAGGTATGAGGAAGAAAATAGATTTTGGAAGTTATGAGAAATGTAGAGAGTGAGTTGAGCATAGTTTGTGACTTTTAGGGCCTCTAAAATATTAAAGCAGTGGCAGCTGCTGCACGCAGACATGAGGGCTAGGCTAAAACAGTAAAGTCAAGTTGTTTGGACAGAAAGGCTACAGGGTGCTGTCCTGGCTCTTGTGTAAGAATTCTGACCACACTAACTATGCTTAGGATGGAAAGGAGTTGTTGTTTTGTAAGGGATTGAGGTTTGGGAGATTAATCAGACATGATCAGCAGGGAGAGCACGTGTGTTTTTATGAGCATTATGCCAAGATAGGTAACAGATGAGGATGAAATTTGGGCTTGACTGAAGTAATGGGGGCTATCTGCAAAGTCTTGCAGCAGTACAGCCTAGGTAATTTGCTGAGCCTAATGGGCGTCAGGGTCAGTCTAAGTGAAAGCAAAGAGAGGCTGGGATGAAGGGTGCAATAAAGAAAGCATGTTTGAGATCTAGAACAGAATAATGGATTGTGGAGGGAGGTATTGAGGATAGGAGAGTATATGGGTTTGGCACCATGGGGTGGATAGGCAAAACAATTTGGTTGATAAGGCACAGATTCTGAATTAACCTCTAAGCCTTGTCTGGTTTTAAGACAGGTAAAATGGAGGAATGGTAAGAAGAGTTTATAGGCTTTAAAAGGCCATGCTGTAACAGGCAAGTGATAACAGGCTTTAATCCTTTCAAAGCATGCTGTGGGATGGGATATTGGCATTGAGCAGGGTAAAAGTGATTAGGTTTTAATGGGATGGTAAGGGGTGCATGATCGGTCACTAAGGAGGGAGTAGAGGTGTCTTATACTTGTGGGTTAAGGTGGGGAGATACAAGGGGAGGGAAGGAAGCTTTGAACTGGGGGAAAAGGCAGCAATGAGGTGTGGCTGTAGCCTAGGAACAGTCAGGGAAGCAGATAATTTAGTTCAAGTGTCTCGGCTTAATAAGGGAACTGGGCAGGTGGGGATAACTAAAAAGGTGTTCTTAAAAGAGTATTGTCTAAGCTGGCACCAGAGTTGGGGAGTTTTAAGAGGTTGAGAAGCCTGGCCGTCAATACGCACAACAGTTATGGAAGCAAGGGAGACAGGCCCTTGAAAATAAGGTAACATGGAGTGAGTAGCCTCCATATTAAGAAGGGGACAGACTTACTTTCTACTGTGAGAGTTACTTAGAGTGTCTGTGATGGTCCTGTAGGCTTCTGAGGTGATCGGGCAGTGTCAGTCTTCAGCTGCTAAGCCAAGAAGATCTGGGAAGGAGTCAGTCAGAGAGCCTTGGGCCAGAGTTCTAGGGGCTCTGGAAGTGGCTGCCAGGTGAGTTGAACAGTCCAATTTTCAGTGGGGTCCTGCATAGATGGGACACGGCTCAGGAGGAATCCTGGGCTGTGGGCATTCCTTGGTCTAGTGGCCAGATTTCCAGCACTTGTAGCAAGCTCCTGGGGGAGGAGGTTCTGGAGGAAACTTTGGCAGCTGCGGTTCAAGTGTTTGGAGTTCTTGTGTGCTGGAGATGTTGGCTGGGGTTTGTCTCACAGTGGAGGCAAAGAATTGCAACTCAGAAATATGTTGCTACTTGGTGGCCTCTACTCTATTATTGTACACCTTGAAGGTGAGGTTAATTAAGTCCTGTTGTGGGGTTTAAGGGCTGGAATTTAATTTTTGGAGTTTTATTTAATGTCGGGAGTGGATTGAGTAATAAAATGTATATTGAGAATAAGACGGCCTTTTGACCTTTTAGGGTCTAGGGTTGTAAAGTGTCTCAGGGTTGCTGCCGAAGGAGCCATGAACTGGGCTGGGTTTTTCATATTTGATGAAAGAGCCTAAATGCTTACTGATTTGGGAGAGGTCTGATAAAGAAAAAGGAGCATTAACCTTGATTATACCTTTAGCTTCAGCCACGTTTTTAAGAGGAAATTGCTGGGCACGTGGGGGAGGGCAACTCACGGAATGAAACTGTAAACCTGACCAGGTGTGAGGAGGGGAGGTGATAAAAAGATTATAGGGTGGAGGAGCGGAGGCTGGGGAAGAATTGGGACCTAGTTCAGCCTGGCGAGGAGCAGCCTGGGGAGGAGGGGAGAGGTCAGATGGGTCTGTAGAAAAGGAAGATTGGAAAGACTCAGTGACGGTTGGGGTTGGGACTGAGGGGACAGGCGGGAGGGAAAGAAGGAAGATTTGGGACGAGTTGCACTGGGCACAGAGAGTAGGGAGGGATCGATGTGTAAAAGAATGCCTGGATGTCAGGCACCTCAGACTATTTGCCTATTTTTTGATAAAAATTATTTAGGTCTTGTAGCATGGAGAAATCGAAAATGCCATTTTCTGGCCATTTAGAACTACTGTCGAGTTTGTATTGGGGTCAAGTGGCATTGTTGAAGAAAATAAGGCATTTAGGTTTTACGTCAGGTGAGAGTTGAAGAGGTTTTATGTTCTTAAGAACACAGGCTAAGGGAGAAGAAGGAGGAATGGAGGGTGGAAGGTTGCCTATAGTGAAGGAGGCAAGTTTAAAGAAAAGGGAGAGTAGAGACACAGAGGGAAGCAATTTGGGGGTTCTTACTTTCCAGAAAAGCGGGAAAGGAATTGGGGCACAGAGATAAGAGGTCAGGGTGTGAAAATAAGGGATAAGGGTGCAGAGATATAAGAGGTTGGGGCACGGAAATAAGTGATCGGGGCACAGAGATATAAGAGGTCGGAGCGTGAAAATAAGGGATCGGGGAGCAGAGATACGAGGTTGGGGTACTTGCCCCTCCCCCAGAAAAAGCAGGACTTGCCACTAAGGGTGCAGGAGAAGGGGTTGGGGGTTTCCGGCCCCCTAGAAAGGTGGAGAAGGGGTAGAGACATGGAGAGAAGGGGTTGGGGTACTTGCTCCACCCCCAGAAAAGCGAGACTTGCTGCTAAGGGTGAAAGACCAAGGCAGGTGTCCCTGCGTGGTCTGACACCTCTGAAACCTGGGTGAATAATCAGAGAGGTGTCCCTGCAATGATTAAACACCAAGGGAAGGCTGCCTTCCCTAGTCCATGACTGGCGCCGGAGTTTTGGGTCCACGGATAAAATGTGTCTCCTTTGTCTCTACCAGAAAATGAAAGGAATTGAAATTAAGAGAAGGGAGAGATTGAAGTGTGGTGCCAAGATTGAAAGGAGAAAGAGGTTGAGGGATAGTGAGGGAGGCTGGAGAAGAGAGTAAAAAGAGGCCGCTTACCGGATTTGAAATTGGTGAGATGTTTCTTGGGCTGGCCAGTCTGAAGACTTGAGGTCATAGGTGGACCTTTCTCATGGAGCAAAGAGCAGGAGGACAGGGGATTGATCTCCCAAGGGAGGTCCCCCAATCCAAGTCACGGCACCAAATTTCATGCACATCCATGTGAAGAGACCACCAAACAGGTTTTGTGTGAGGAATAAAGCTTTTAATCACCTGGGTACAGGCGGGCCGAGTCCGAAAAGAGAGTCAGTGAATGGAGATAAGGGTGGGGCCGTTTTATAGGATTTGGGTAGATAAATGAAAATTACAGTCAAAGGGGGGTTGTTCTCTGGCGGGCAGAGTGGGGGTCACAAGGTGCTCAGTAGGGGAACTTTTGAGCCAGGATGAGCCAGGAGAAGGAATTCACAAGACAATGTCATCAGTTAAGGCAGGAACAGGCCATTTTCACTTCTTTTGTGGTGGAATGTCATCAGTTAAGGCAGGAACCGGCCACCTGGATGTGTATGTGCAGGTCACAGGGGATATGATAGCTTAGCTTAGGCTCAGAGGCCTGACAATGCTATCTGTTGAAATAAAACTGACACTGTTATGCAATGACCTTCTTAAAGATGAAGGTCTCTTAAGTCTCAGTATTTTTATTTTATGCTTACTAAAAGAGCCTCCTTAGACTTATTTAGGCAAAGATTTCGAATACATATCTTTCTTGTATTTACATTAAAAGGAAAATAAACCATATAAGACATTCCCAATACAATTGACCTTTGAACAACATCTTGCAAAGTCAAAAAATCTGTATATAACTTTTGATTCCTCAAAAACTTAAGTACTAATAGCCTGCTGTTGACTGGAGACCTTACTGATAACACGAACAGTAAATTAACACATATTTTGTATGTTATATGTATTATATAATGCATACTTACAATACAGTAAGCTAGAGAAAAAATGTTAAGAAAATCATAACGAAGAAAACATATATTCACTGAGTGGAAGTGGATCATCAAGAGGTCTCCATCCTTCTCATCTTCACATTGAGTAGGGTGAGAAGGAAGAGGAAGGCTTGGTCTTGCACAGACAGGAGTAGCAGAGGCAGAAGAGATGGAGGAGGTGGAAAAGAGACAGGAGAGGCAGGCAAACTTAGTATAACTTTATGGAAATACATTTTCATTCTCGTCTGACTTTTTTGCTTTTTCATTTCTTTAAAAATATTTCTATATGGTGCCAATCCTTCTTCTACCATTTGCTTTAGTTTCAGTGCCCATATCATAGAAGGGCCCATGTCTTAGAAAGAAGTCAAGGCTGTCTTGAATCACTGAAACTTCTTCCAGATTGTCTTGTTTTCTAGCACGGTTTTTTCTACAATTTCTCCCTCTTCATGTGGCACTGATTTAGAAACACTTATCTCCATCAAGTAATCTTCTGTTAACTCCTATGGCGTGGTGTCTATTAGCTCTTGAATTTTTCCAGGATCTGTATCTTAAAATCTCGCACTTCTCACCTTTTTTTTTTTTTGGCCATATCCACAATCTCTTTCATGATTTCCTTAATTTGATCTGTCATAAATCTTATGAAGTCATGCAGAACATCTAGATACAGTTTACTCCAGCAGGAATTTATGGTTTGGGGCTTGATGGCTTTCACAGCTTTTTCTGAAACGATGATGGCATCCTCAGTGATGTAATCCTTCCAGATGTTCAAGATGTTCTCTTTATTGGGGTCTCTTCCATAGCACTGACAATCCTTTCCATAGAATAGCCCTTGTAATGGGCCTTAAAGGTCCTTATGACTCTCTAATCTGGACTAAGGCTAAATTATATGTGTTTGGGGACAAGCATATCACGTTGATGCCTTCAGTGTTTAACTCATGGATTTCTCGGTCACCAGGGTTATTGTCCAATATCATAAGAACTTTAAAAGGCACTCCCTCACTGGCAAGGCACTTCCTGATTTCAGAGACAAAGCATTGGTGGAACCAATCCAGAAAAAAAGGTTCTCATTGTCCAGGACTTCTTGTTGCACAACCAAAAGACTAGCAGCTGGTGTTTATCTTTTCCCTTCAAGGCTCAGAGGTTAGCAGCTTTATATATAAAAGTAGTCTGGATTATAAACTTGACTGCCTTTGTGCAAAACAGTAGAGTTAGCCTGTTCCTGCCTTAAATCTTGGTGCTCACTTCGCTTTCTTACTAATAAACGTCCTTAGTGACATGTTTTTTTTCTAGAATAGGGCACACTTTCATCTTAATTAAAAAGTCTTCAGACAGATATATTTTCCCCCTTAATCATTTTCTTAATAGTGTCTGGAAACTCACACATTCCCTCTTGGTCAGGAGAAGCTGCTTCTGTTATCTTGACATTTTTACTAAAAGTATCAAGCCATCCTTTGCTGGCACTAAATTCTCCAGCTTTAGATCTTTCACCTTCTTTTTGCTTCAAGTTGTCATATAATGACTTTGCTTTTTCTCGAATCATATTAGAGTCTAAAGGTATGCCTTTTGTATAGAAATCCTGGACCCACATAAGAGCTGCATTTTCAATGCAAGATAAAAAGGTATTTTGCAAAAAATGCATGATTTTTGTGCCTGCTGACATAGCTGCAGTGACTTTATGAATTTGTTTCTTTTTTTTACAATATTCCTTACAATGGATTTGTTTATCTTGAAATAGCAAGAAACGGCATCTGCAGACCTCAATCTAAAGTACATGTCAAGCAATTCAACGTTTTTTGTAATGTCATCCTTTTCTCTTTTTCTTGGGAGCACTTCCAGCATCACTAGAGCACTTAATATGGGTCCCATGGTGTCATTCAAGATTTAGGATATTGCACAAAACATGATGAAAAATGCACAAGAACTGTGAGGGACAATTTTTTAATGTGATGTGCAGTTTGCTGGAGAGATGAATGGCTCACATGGAGATGATTAGCATCACATGGCATTTTAAGCAGATACTACCAAAACTGGAGCTCACTGCCATAGCAACAGGAGATGCCTATGAAATTATTACAACATTACAGTATGCCTACAGTTAATTTTATGCAGTTATGATTTAATACTGCATCTTTACTTTTTTTTTCATTTGGTACCATGGTATGTATGATCTGTAAGGGATGTGTGTAAGTTTTGATAAATTTTAACTATTTATAATAGAGCTGTGCATATTTTATGGTAGTAAATGATAAAAATAGACTTGTGTCTACATGTATTTGATGCATTTATGACATACATAACTTTTTCTGAATATTTTCTAGATTTCTAGGCTAAACAGTTTGCATGGTTTTTTTTTTATAAATTGTTACAAATCTCCAAAAATTTTCCAATGTGTTTATTTAAAAAATACACAAATAATTAGACCCATGTAGTTCAAATTCATGTTGTTCAAGGGTCAACTATAGTATTTTATACTCAAAGTTTAACTATACTAGGTCACTTTTTGGCCCAGTGTCATTGATACTCATGTTGTTCCACATATAATGTCCTCTGTTCCGTCAACAGCATCAAGGCTGAAACGTTTCTAAGGAAGGATCTAAGATTTTCTTCCAAGCCAATGACATTTCTTAGTTTTGATGATGTCACATGATATGGTTTCACTGTGTCCCCACCAAAATCTCATCTTGAAATCCCACTTGTTGTGGGAGGTACCCGATGGGACGTAATTGAATCATGGTGGTGATAGGTGTTTCTTGTGCTGTTCTCATGATAGTGAATGTCTCACATGACCTGATGGTTTTAAAAAGGACAGTTTCCCTGCACAAGCTCTCTTCTCTTGTCTGCCACCCTGTGAGACATGCCTTTCATCTTCCGCCATGATTGTGAGGCCTCTCCAGCCATTAAACCTCTTTCTTTTGTAAATTGCCCAATCTCAGATATGTCTTTATCGGCAGCATGAAAATGAACTAATACAGTAAATTGGTACCAAGAATGGGGTGCTGCTGAAAAGATACCCAAAAATGTGGAAGCTACTTTGGAACTAAGTAACAAGCAGAGGCTGGAACAGTTTGGAGGGCTCAAAATAAGAAAGGAAAATGTGGGAAATTTTGGAACTTCCTAGGGACTTGTTGAATGGCTTTGCCCAAAATGCTGATAATGATATGGACAATAAAGTCCAGGCTGAAGTGGTCTTGGATGGAAATAGGGAACTTGTTGGGGACTACGGCAAAGGTAACTCTTGCTGTGTTTTTGCAAAGAGACTGGTGGCATTTTGTCCCTGCCCTAGGGATCTGTGGAACTTTGACAGAGATGATTTAGGGTGTCTGGCGGAAAAAAATTTCTAAGCAGCAAAGCATTCAAGATGTGACTTGGGTGCTGTTAAAGGCATTCAGTTTTATAAGGGAAACAGAGCACAAAAGTTTGGAAATTTGCAGCCTGAAAATGTAATAGAAAAGAAAATTCTATTTGCTGAGGAGAAATTCAAGCCAGCTGCAGAAATTTGCATAAGTAATGAGGAGCCGAATGTTAATCCCCAAGACAATGGAGAAAATGTCTCCAGGGCATGTCAGAGGTCTTCACAGCAGCCCCTCCAATCACTGGTCCAGAGGCCTAGGAGGACTAAATGGTTTTGTGGGTCAGGCCCAGGGTTCCTATGCTCTGTACAGCCTGGTAACTGGGTGCCCTGTGTCCCAGCAGCTCCAGCCATGGGTGAAAGAGGCCAACATAGAGTTCAGGCTGTGGCTTCAGAGGGTGCAAGCCCCAAGCCTTGGAAGCTTCTGTGCTGTACCTGCCAGTGCACAGGGAACCCCTGTCTAGATTTCAGAAGATGTATGGAAATGCCTAGATTCGCAGGCAGAAGTTTGCTGCAGAGGTGGGGCCCTCATGGAGAACCTCTGCTAGGGCAGTGCAGAAGGTAAATGTTGGGTCAGAGCCCCCACACAGAGTCCCTATTGGGGCACTTCTTAGTGGAGCTGTGAGAAGAGGGCCACTGTCCTCCAGACCCCAGAATGCTAGACCTACTGAAAGCTTGCACCTTGTGCCTGGAAAAGCTGCAGACACTCAACACCAGCCTATGGAAGCAGCTGGGAAGGTGGCTATACCCTGCAAAGCCACAAGGGGTAGCTGTTCAAGACCATGGGAACCCACCTCTTGCATCAGCATGACCTGGGTGTGAGACATGAGGTCAAAGGAGATCATTTTGGAGCTTTAAGATTTGACTGCTTCACTGGATTTCAGATTTGTATGGGGCTTGTAGCACCTTCATTTTGGCCAATTTCTCCCATTTTGAATGGCTATATTTACCCAATGCCTATACCCCAGTTATATCTAGGAAGTAACTAACTTGCTTTTAATTTTACAGGCTCACAGGCAGAAGGGACTTGCCTTGTCTCAGATAAGACTTTGGACTGTGGGCTTTTGAGCTAATGCCAGATAAATTAAGACTTTGGGGGACTGTTTGGAAGGATTGGTTTTGAAATGTGATGATATGAGACTTGGGAAGGGCCAGGGACAAATGATATGGTTGGGTTGTGTCCCCAACCAAATCTCACCTTGAATTCCCATGTGTTGTGGGAGGGACCTGGTGGGAGGTAATTGAATCATGGGGGCAGTTCTCTCCCATGCCATTCTTGTGACAGTGAATGTCTCAAGAGGTCTGATGGTTTTAAAAAGGGGAGTTTCCCTGCACAAGCTCTCTTCTCTTGTCTGTCGCCATGTGAGATGTGCCTTTCACCTTCTGCCATGATTGTGAGGCCTCCCCAGCCCTATGGAACTGTAAGTCCACTAAATTTCTATCTTTTGTAAATTGTCCAGTCTCAGGTATGTCCTTAGCAGCAGCATGAAAACAGACTAATACAGCCTATTTTTAATTTTACCAAATATGTCAAAGACATGTTTGCATATAGCAATCAGGAGTCATATTCCTTCTCCCAAACGGTCTTGGAGTGGTTTGTTGACTGACACACTCATGGGTTTGAGTTGTCACTAACGCCAGCAGGAATAAGAAGCAGGTTCAAGTATGTGTAGGTAATGAAAAGTAAGACCCTACTGCCACTCAGCCAACATCAGAAGATGCCACCGATTAAAATTTAATGGCACTAAAAATGAAAAAATATGTGTCCTAGAATTGATAAAATGTGATGTATACTAAGTACCTACTCTTTACCAGGCATTGTCCTGCATGATAGGGGAGCACAATAATGAGCAAACCAAAATCCTTACCCTTATACAATTTTAAGGCATTTCCCAAGTATATTTAACCATTGAATACTTTTGCATGGAGTTATGTTTCATAGAAGACACTACAAGAAATATTGGTAGAGGGTTTTGCAGTTTACAAAAGCCTTTCTCTAATGTACTTTCATCTACAAATAGAACAATGATAAAAAATTTGCAAAGTACAGAAAAAGTAGAAGGAAAAATCACCCAGAGTCTAAACCTAGAAACAATTCCTATTAAGATTTGGTGTATTTCTCTTCAGTCTTTCTCTGCTACCTCCCCCCACCCAACCCAAAGTGTGTCTGGACATAGCTTAAATATATCAAATAAGTGTTAAAAATTGGTTCCTAATTTTTTATATAGAAAAATGGTTTGGAATCTCTAATACATGCTTGAAGATTTATGGAAGGAAGCTAATGATAATCTATAGCCTATTTTTAAAACATTTCAGTGTCAATATTTAAAAGACTATTGGGTTCCAATTTAAAATGAGATAACACAGGTATTTAATTTTGTTACCTTCCTTACACTTTGCTAAAATTAAAGGAAAGAAATTTTTTAAAAATTAAATCCACAAGAAGGGAAAGAACAGAAAAATACACACCTGGAAATAAAATAACAATTAGAAAAGCAAATTGATGAGTAGATGCTGATTTAGTAAACTGAAGAAATTACAAATCTCAAACAATGAGAAAAGCTAAGAAACCCCAATTTACATTTCAGGGTACTTAAAAATACAGGATCTCCCAACAAAAAATACCTCTGGGACTGGACTAAAATAAGCTCAAGTGTCTAAAATAAGAATCAATGGACAGTAGCTATTAGAGCTGCCCTAGTCCTTAGTTCAATCAATACTCCCTTCTCAATTCCCAAGAACTGGGATGCTGCCACTCTGCCATCCTAGCTGAACAGTTGTTCTGGAGAGGCACAGTTGAAAAAGCAAGTCCTCTACCAAAAACAGGAAGATTAAAAGGCTATGATGGAACTAAGTGTCAAATATAGAGGCTCCCACCCCAGTCTTCCAGCATCTTTTCCTTACTGGGCTCTCAGAATGCTGACTCTAGAATCCCACGTAGGCCACTAGGAGATTCTTCTCTGAAGAATCTGTCCAGCTTAAGAGAGAAGACTAAAGATTCTGTTGTGAAGATTGTATTGTGAAGGATTTCTGAAAAATTTGTGCAGCACACTCTACTGTAGAGGTCAATATCAGCAAACCTGTATGTGCTCAGAGTTTCCAACTATATTTTTAGTCTCCCAGTCTTAAGGTAACCAAATCATACTGGTAACATTGCCAGATTTAGCAAATAAAAATACAGGATGATCAAATTTGAAGTTTGAATAAACAATGATTTTTTTTTGTATAAGTAGATGTCATAGTTATTTGAGACCTATTTACTCCAAAAAAAGTATATATTTATCTGAAACTTAAATTCAAACAGGCATTTTATTTCCATATAAAATGTATCCATTTTATTTGGAAACATTACATAGAGGTTATCCAAGAAAATACTATAACATGGAAGGGAGACAGTATAACAAAAAGAAAAATGAAACAATAATATCAAAA
Source organism: Nomascus leucogenys (assembly GCF_006542625.1). Classification (NCBI taxonomy): domain Eukaryota; kingdom Metazoa; phylum Chordata; class Mammalia; order Primates; family Hylobatidae; genus Nomascus; species Nomascus leucogenys. The sequence goes on from NC_044393.1 coordinate 70,050,884, forward strand.
TCCTGATGGAAAATTATTACCAATCTAGTGGTCTAAACTCACTGAAGTATCAACTGGGAATGAGAACAGAATGTTTTCAGTTTCCATCAAGTCATCAAAATGTTAATGGCAGATCTTTCAAGATACTAATGTTTCAAATGGCTTAATAAGATTTTGACACAGAAAGTCAAAAACAAACTGTTTGTTTCTTTCTGTGTAAATCAGTGTTCATATGATATGCATATAATTAGAAAAATCAATAAAGCTCTTTTCATTTTGAATAAAAACTCCTATACACAAAAAGTCATTAAATGAAATTATGTAGGTAGCTTTATTTTTCCAAATTGTTATTAAATTGTATTCCTACACATTTATTTTTCTCTAGCTAAAGTTAATACCCAGTATATTGTGTGCTGCATGAGTTCAAACCCCATTCATAATCAAAATCTGTATTATTTTTCTGAGTCTCAAGAGCCTTTTTTGGACTTCCATCTAAATACTAACCAGGCCTGACCCCGCTTAGCTTTCAAGATCAGGCACATTTGGGGTGGCAGGCCCATGTATTGTTTTTCTGTTGTAGCTGTAACAAACTACCACAAATTCAGTGGCTTAAAACAATACAAATGCATCATCTTAAAAATCTGGAGGTCAGAAAGCTAACAGGTCTCACTGGTTTAAAATCAAGATGTCGGCAGGACTACTCTAGGGATGATCCGTTGTTTTGTCTTTTTCAGTTGGTAGAGGCAGTCTCTATGTGTTGTATTGTGGCGCCTTCTTCCATCTCTCTGACCATTCTTCCCTTGATTATCTCTTTATCCAGAAGGTTCTTTTAAGGATTCATGACATTAGATTGGGCCTACCTAGATAATCCAGAATAACATCTGGATCTCAAGGTCCTCAAGATTAACTCCCATCTTCAAAGTCCCTTTATTCATGTATGATAACAGATGCCAGGAATTAGAACAGGGATACTTGGGTGGCCATCATTCTGCCTACCATATCTGGCTTGTAGATACAGAAATATAGTTCTGCATTTATACATATACAATTTTCTCCTGATTTTAAAAACATATAAATGTATTTTAAACCTCAGGAAGCATATTGTCAAGTATGAACATAATTTATTAAAAATAAGTTCTAAACAAAAAATGGAAAACATTGCTATGATAATGATCCAATTAAAAAAATAGGTACTTTTCAAGATTTGTCAAAGAAAAATGCAATCATGTAAATACTAAAAGTAAATAATTTTGGGTTTTTTAAAAATAGGAGTTTTTTTCAATAAACTTTTAACACACACTATAAAATTATACTGCTACAAAGGAGGAGTAAAAATTATTTTACATACTATCTGTATCCCTAAACCAGGGTCAGCTTTCCAAACAAGTGAAATGAATGGCAGTGGGAGGCAATGGGTGCACACTATCCCACCTACTTCTGACCCTCCACGTATTATCTGTGTTAAAAGTTCCTCCAACAGGAATTCATTCCTTTGGATTCAAATCCTCTATTAAAATGCTAGTCTCCAGAATAAAAGCTAACTATTAGCAAAAACCTTGGCCTGGATTTATTCAAAACTAGGATAACACTTGACATTTGAGGAAGGATATACATCAGAAGAAAGCTACCAGAAGCTAGCAGTGGGCCACTGAAATAGAAAATACAATAATCATACTTCCTCTTATTTTCCATTTTTTAATGCACCACCCTCTACCAATAGTAAGACAAGTCATGCCAGCCGGCTAGTGAAAAACAAAATATATGGATATGGGAGGTATTTTTATTAAATTAAAAAAATTAACGTCTTGGCCAGAGTGGATATTGACAAGGGATTCTTGATGAAATAATATGAAAGCTAGATATAATTTTAAAGAAATGAAAACACATACAGGCAGCCTATAATAAATCATTGATCGTATTTACACCTCATTTTTATAACATTTCCTGCAGCAAACATTGTTTACTCATAATAAAAAATAACCTGAAATTAATGCCAAATGCTCAATGAAAATATTGCAAAGGACATTACTTGTAAGATTATTTCTGCTTCTGCTCAAAAGCGTTTGAAAGCTTTATATCACTTGGTGGCATATTTCATTCTAAGCAGCCTCATCTACTTTCATCTCTGTGCTACGTATATCATACTGAACTATCTTCATAAGATCACAGGGAAACTCACTGTACTTTATTTACAGAGGCAAATTTAATGCGTAACCAGGGTACTTATTTTACTAAACTGACTAGTTCCTTTGAACTACTGTCTTCACTGATCCACAGACCATGCTCTAAATGTGGAGAAGGCTTCCTTGACTCTGGAAAATGTTCTTAGCCTAATTGGGGTACTTCCTTTGAACTCCCTGCCATGAGTTTTACTATGCTGTAAGTGCTCAACAGAGGTTGGTTCAGGAGGCATGACTGCAAAGCCCTTTAGAAAACAAAAAAATAAAAAAATAAAAAATACAACCAATGCAACAAAATTGAAAGTATCTTATCTCACTATCAATAGTGAGTAAGAATGACTCATTTCAAAGTACATAATTATAATATTAGTGGTGCTTACAATAACTGGTACACTTCTGTTTATCTGGCTATGAAATAACCTATTATGCTCACTTCTGCATTGATCGAAGCAGGGAATATACTTGCTTTGTGTGTTACATTAATACAAATATGAAAGAAAATATATGTGAAGTGACATGATGCAATGGAAAGAACATAAACTTAGGGTCTTTGCATTCCAATATAGCATTAACGAGCGGTGTGATTTTGCCCAAGTTGTTAAATGTTTCTCTCAATCTGATATTCTTCACCTTCAAAGTAGGAAGCCACATTTTGTGATAGACATCGTGCTGCTCACCAGTATTTCTGGCTCTCACGCCTTGAGCCAAAACGAAGGAATGTTATTCTCTTCCCCACTGAGTTTATGCATGATGCCATAACTTGTTTTGGGCAGTGAGGTATAAGTGGAAGTAATATGTCATTTCTGGAAAGAGGCATTAATTGGCATTGTGAAACTTTACAGAAATGTCTCTTTTCTGGAACAATTTTGGAAGCATGTGTTGATATGATACAGACTTGCAAGGCTGTGCCACCAGTGAAGGACAAGTGCCTATGAGAATCACCTGGATCTGTAAATATTCTATTTTAAGCTACTGAGATTGGCTTCTACAGGATAACCTACCTTATCCTGACTGAACATAGCTGTAGGATTAATGCAAGTTTTAAGTGAAATAATGTACATAAAGCACATAGCTGACTGCTTGGTAATGCTGATTAATAGTGCTGGTTCTTTTTCTTTAAGATCTTGTGCATTAAAAGAAAAAAGTGAATCTGCTTACAATAATATAAACTTCATAAGGTTTTCCCCTCACTCACTCCATTCTTTCCTATGACCTTGGTGCCTCTCCTACCTTTTCCCCTGGCTCACAAAAACCAGCTATTATAGCCAGAGGTAAATATAAAATAAAATAAAATAAAATAAAATAAAACTTTATAAACATTTCCTCATTCCTCTTAGTGGCAGTCTCAAGAACTTACAGATGGTTAAAATCACCTGGAATTGCATTTTTGGCCCCCAAAGCTGCAAGGGTAGTCCTCTCTGGATTAGCTTCCTTCAGTGCCATGACTTGTTGAGGGACTGTAATCCTGTGGTACGGATACTGGGAATTGGTTAAGAGTATGGACATTGCAGTTGAACTCCTTGGACACTCGTCTCTGCTTACTTCATTATGAGTTAGGGATGTTGATGAGTTAGTTTCTCTAAATTCAGCTTCACCATTCTTAGATGCAGGGCCTATTTCATAGAAATAGGCCACTTCCCAAGAACCAGAGCAGTTCTGAAGAGTATTTTCTGAAGAGTGTTTTCCATTATGTTTACTTCAAGTTCACAATTTCCCTTGGTCTAATTAGTCTGAGAATTAGCTATATATCTGTTAAACTTATTTTGGTCTTAAATAAGTTTTCTTAAATTTATTTGCAGGACATAGGAAATGAAAGCATAGGTGGTCCATTCCAAGATGGCCAAATAGGAACAGCTCCGGTCTCCAGCTCCCAGTGTGATTGACATGAAAGACAGGTGATTTCTGCATTTCCAGCTGAGGTACATGGTTCATCTCATTGGGACTGGTTGGACAGTGGGTGCAGCCCATGGAGGGCAGGCCAAAGCAGTGGGGGCATCACCTTACCTGGGAAGCGCAAGGGGTCAGGGGATTTCCCTTTCCTAGCCAAGGGAAGCTGTGATATAGTGTACCTGGAAAAACGGGACATTCCCACCTAAATACTGCTTTTCCAATGGTTTAAGCAAATGGCACACCAGGAGATTATATCCCATGCCTGAATCGGAGGTTCCTATGCCTACGGAGCCTTGCTCACTGCTAGCACAGCAGTCTGAGATCAACCTGCAAGGCAGCAGCCTGGCAGGGGTAGGGGCATCTGTCATTGCTGAGGCTTGAGTAGGTAAACAAAGTGGCCAGGGAAGCCCAAACTGGGCGGAGGATACCACAGCTCAGCAAGGCCTGCTACCTCTGTTGACTCCACCTCTGAGGGCAGGGCATAGCTGAACAAAAGGCAGCAGAAACTTCTGCAGAATTAAACGTCCCTGTCTGACAGCTCTGAAGAGAGCAGTGGTTCTCCCAGCATGGCGTTTGAGCTCTGAGAATGGACAGACTGCCTCCTCCTGACCCGTGTAGCCTAACTGGGAGACACCTCCCAGTAGGGGCCGACTGACACCTCATACAGGCAGGTACCCCTCTGGGACAAAGCTTCCAGAGGAAGGATCAAGCAGCAATATTTGCTGTTCTGCAGCCTCCGCTGGTGATACCCAGGCAAACAGGGTCTGGAGTGGACCTCCAGCAAACTCCAACAGACCTGCAGCTGAGGGACCTGAAAGGAATAGCATCAACATCAACAAAAAGGACATCAACACCAAAACCCCATCTGTAGGTCACCAACATCAAAGACCAAAGGTAGATAAAACCACAAAGACAAGGAGAAACCAGAGCAGAAAAGCTGAAAATTCTAAAAACCAGAGTGCCTCTTATCTTCCAAAGGACTGCAGCTCTTTGTCAGCAATGAAACAAAGCTGGACAGAGAACGACTTTGACGAGTTGACAGAAGGAGGCTTCAGAAGGTCAGTAATAACAAACTTCTCTGAGCTAAAGGAGGATGTTCAAACCTATCACAAGGAAACTAAAAACCTCGAAAGAAGATTAGATAAATGGCTAACTAGAATAAACAGTGTAGAGAAGACCTTAAATGACCTGATGGAGCTGAAAACCATGGCATGAGAACTACGTGACGCATGCACAAACTTCAGCAGCCAATTTGATCAAGCGGAAGAAAGTGTATCAGTGATTGAAGATCAAATGAATGAAATAAAGTGAGAAGGAAAGTTTAGAGAAAAAAGAGTAAAAACAAACAAACAAAGCCTCCAAGAAATATGGGACTACGTGAAGAGACCAAATCTACTTTTGATTGGTGTATCTGAAAGTGACGGGGAGAATGGAACCAAGTTGGAAAACACTCTTCAGGATATTATCCAGGAGAACTTCCCCAACCTAGCAAGGCAGTCCAACATTCAAATTCAGGAAATACAGAGAACACCACAAAGATACTCCTCGAGAAGAGCAACCCCAAGACACATAATTGTCAGATTCACCAAGGTTGAAATGAAGGAAAAAATGTCAAGGGCAGCCAGAGAAAAGGTCAGGTTACCCACAAAGGGAAGCCCATCAGACTGACAGGAGATCTCTTGCAGAAACTCTACAAGCCAGAAGAGAGTGGGGGCCAATATTCAACGTTCTTAAAGAAAAGAATTTTCAACCCAGAATTTCATATCCAACCAAACTAAGCTTCCTAAGTGAAGGAGAAATGAAATCCTTTACAGACAAGCAAATGCTGAGAGATTTTCTCACCACCAACAGGCCTGCCTTACAAGAGCTCCTGAAGGAAGCACTAAACATGGAAAGGAAAAACCAGTACCAGCCACTGCAAAAACATGCCAAATTGTAAAGACCATTGATGCTAGGAACAAACTGCATCAACTAATGGGCAAAATAACCAGCTAACATCATAATGTCAGGATCAAATTCACACATAACAATATTAACCTTAAATTTAAATGGGCTAAATGCCCCAATCAAAAGACACAGAATGGCAAATTGGATAAAGAGTCAAAACCCATCAGTGTGCTGTATTCAGGAGGCCCATCTCACATGCAGAAACACACATAGGCTCAAAATAAAGGGATGGAGGAAGATCTACCAAGCAAATGGAAAGCAAAAGAAAAAAAAGCAGGGGTTGCAATCCTAGTCTCTGATAAAATAGACTTTAAACAAACAAAGATCAAGAGACAAAGAAGGCCATTACATAATGGTAAAGGGATCAATTCAACAAGAAGAGCTAACTATCCTAAATATATATGCACTCAAAACAGGAGCACCCAGATTCATAAAGCAAGTCCTTAGACACCTACAAAGAGACTTAGACTCCCACACAATAATAATGGGAGACTTTAACACCCCACTGTCAATATTAGACAGATCAATGAGACAGAAGGTTAACAGGGATATCCAGGACTTGAACTCAGCTCTGCACCAAGAGGACCTAATAGACATCTAGAGAACTCTCCACCCCAAGTCAACACAATATACATTCTTCTCAGCACCACATCACACTTATTCCAAAATTGACCACATATTTGGAAGTAAAGCACTCCTCAGCAAATGTAAAAGAACAGAAATCACAATAAACTGTCTCTCAGACCACAGGGCAATCAAATTAGAACTTAGGATTAAGAAACTCACTCAAAACTACACAACTACATGGAAACTGAACAAACTGCTACTGAATGACTACTGGGTAAATAATGAAATGAAGGCAGAAATAAAGATGTTCTTTGAAACCAATGAGAACAAAGACACAATGTACCACAATCTCTGGGACACATTTAAAGCAGTGTGTAGAGGGAAATTTATAGCACTAAATGCCCACAAGAGAAAGAAGGAAACATTTGAAATCGACACCCTAACATCATAATTAAAAGAACTAGAGAAGCAAGAGCAAACAAATTCAAAAGCCAGCAGAAGGCAAGAAATAGCTAAGATCAGAGAAGAACTGAAGGAGATAGAGACAAACCCTTTAAAAAAATCAATGAATCCAGGAGCTGGTTTTTTGAAAAGATCAGCAAAACTGATAGACCGCTAGCAAGACTAATAAAGAAGAAAAGAGAGAAGAATCAAATAGGCGCAATTAAAAAATGATAAAGGGGCTATCACCACTGATCCCACAAAAATACAAACTACCATCAGAGAATACTATAAACACCTCTATGCAAATAAACTAGAAAATCTAGAAGAAATGGATAAATTCCTGGACACATACACCATCCCAAGACTAAACCAGGAAGAAGTTGAATCTCTGAATAGACCAATAACAGCCTCTGAAATTGAGGCAATAATCGATAGCCTACCAACCAAAAAAAGTCCAGGACCAGATGGCTTCACAGCCAAATTCTACCAGAGGTACAAGGAGGAGCTGGTACCCTTCCTTCTGAAACTATTCCAATCAATAGAAAAAGAGGGAATCCTCCCTAACTCATTTTATGAGGCCAGCATCATCCTGATACCAAAGCCTGGCAGAGACACAACAAAAAAAGAGAATTTTAGACCAATATCCCTCATGAACATCGATGCAAAAATCCTCAATAAAATACTGGCAAACTGAATCCAGCAGCACATCAAAAAGCTTATCCACCACGATCAAGTAGGCTTCATCCCTGGGATGCAAGGCTGGTTCAACATATGCAAATCAATAAATGTAATCCATCACAAACAGAATCAATGACAAAAATGACATGATTATCTCAAAAGATGCAGAAAAGGCCTTTGACAAAATTTGACAGCGCTTCATGCTAAAAACTTTCAATAAACTAAGTATTGATGGAGCGTATCTCAAAATAATAAGAGCTATTTATGACAAACCCACAGCCAATATCATACTGAATGGGCAAAAACTGGAATCATTCCCTTTGAAAACTGGCACAAGACAGGGATGCCCTCTCTCACCACTCCTATTCAACATAGTGTTGGAAGTTCTGGCCAGGGCAATCAGGCAAGAGAAAGAAATAAAGGGTATTCAATTAAGAAAAGAGGAAGTCAAATTGTCACTGTTTGCAGATGACATGATTGTATATTTAGAAAACCCCATCATCTCAGCCCAAAAATCTCCTTAAGCTGATAAGCAACTTCAGCAAAGTCTCAGGATATGAAATAAATGTGCAAAAATCACAAGCATTCCTATATACCAATAACAGACAAACAACCAAATCATGAGTGAACCCCCATTCACAATTGCTACAACGAGAATAAAATACCTAGGAATCCAACTTACAAGGAATGTGAAGGACCTCTTTAAGGAGACTGCAAACCACTGCTCGAAGATATAAAGGAGGACACAAACAAATGGAAGAATATTCCACGGTCATGTACAGGAAGAATCAATATCATGAAAATGGCCATACTTCCCAAGGTAATTTATAGATTCAACGCCATCCCCATCAAGCTACCAATGAATTTCTTAACAGAATTGGAAGAAACTACTTTAAATTTCATATGGAACCAAAAAAGAGCTTGTATTGCCAAGTCAATACCTAAGCAAAAAGAACAAAGCTGGAGGCATCATGCCACCTGACTTCAAACTATACTACAAGGCTACAGTAACCAAAACAGCATGGTACTGGTACCAAAACAGAGATATAGACCAATGGAACAGAACAGAGGCCTCAGAAATAACACCACACATCTACAACCATGTGATCTTTGACAATACTGACAAAAAGTAGAAATGGGGAAAGGATTCCCTATTTAATAAATGGTGCTGGGAAAACTGGCTAGCCATATGTAGAAAGCTGAAACTGGATCCCTTCCTTACACCTTATACAAAAATTAATTCAAGATGGATTAAAGGACATAAATGTTAGACCTAAAACGATAAAAACCCTAGAAGAAAACCTAGGCAATACCATTCAGGACATAGGCATGGGCAAGGTCTTCATGACTAAAACACCAAAAGCAATGGCAACAAAAGCCAGAATTGACAAATGGGATCTAATTAAACTAAAGAGCTTCTGCACAGCAAAGGAAACTACCATCAGAGTGAACAGGCAACCTACAGAATGGGAGAAAAGTTTTGCAATCTACTCATCTGACAAAGGGCTAATATCCAGAATCTACAAAGAACTTTAAAAAGTTTACAAGAAAAAAACAACCCCATCAAAAAGTGGGCAAAGGATATGAACAGACACTTCTCAAAAGAAGACATTTACACAGCCTACAGACACACGAAAAAATGCTCATCAGCACTGGTCATCAGAGAAATGCAAATCAAAACCACAGTGAGATACCATCTCACACCAGTTAGAATGGCCATCATTAAAAAGTCAGGAAACAACAGGTGCTGGAGAGGAGGTGGAGAACTAGGAACACTTTTATACAGTTGGTGGGAGTGTAAACTAAACCATTTTGGAAGACAGTGTGGCGATTCCTCAAGGATCTAGAACTAGAAATATCATTTGACCTAGCAATCCCATTACTGGGTATTTACCCCAAGGATTATAAATCATGCTACTATAAAGACACATGCACACGTATGTTTATTGTGGCACTACTCACAATAGCAAAGACTTGGAACCAACCCAAATGTCTATCAATGATAGACTGGATTAAGAAAATGTGGCACACATACACCATAGAATACTATGAAGCCATAAAAACGATGAGTTCATGTCCTTTGCAGGGACATGGATGAAGCTGGAACCATCATTCTGAGCAAACTATCACAAGGACAGAAAACCAAACACTGCATGTTCTCACTCATAGGTGGGAACTAAACAACGAGAACACCTGGACACAGGTCGGGGAACATCATACACTGGGGCCTATCTTGGGGTGGGTGGCTGGGGGAGGGATAGGATCAGGAGAAATATCTAATGTTAAGTTACGAGTTGATGGGTGCAGCAAACCAACATGGCACATCTATAGCTATGTAACAAACCTGCACGTTGTGCACATGTATCCTAGAACTTAAAGTATAATTTAAAAAAATAAAAAAGAAGCTGAAAAATTAAGACTCAGCAAAGGAAAAAGAATTGTGCCAGATCCCAGTGTTGGCAGCAGAACTACAACTAGAATTTAAGTTGTCTGACTTCTGATATAGCATACTACATTCACACCATGTAGAGCTACCCATGTGCAGTGCAAAACCTGAGCATATTTTAGCAATAAAATTTAAATGAAAAAGAAAATGAAAGCATATAGAAATAGTACAAATTTTCCAGTTCAGTGAATGCAAGAAATGGTCCTGAACATACATAATATCATTAAGAGCTAACATATATAGATCGCTGACTGTGTGCCAGGCACTGTGCTAAGCACTTTCCAAGCACCCTTTATGTAATCTTCTTCACAATTCTATGAAATAGGTACTGTATCTAAGAATGATGAAGTTGAGTTTGAGAAACAAACTCATCAACATCCCTAGCTCATAATGAAGTAAGCAGAGATGACTGTCCAAGGAGTTCAACTGCAACGCCCATACTCTTAACCAATTCCCAGTACCTGTACCACAGGATTACAGTCTCTTATCAAACCATCCTATAAATTATCAAGTTATGTGGGTTACCGATTTATATAAGCAGACCATTCTAAATTGATTTCTTATATACTAAGCTGCATTCTTCAATTCCCGCTGATTAAGGTGACCACATTTCTCCCTATAAATGGAAAGCCCACATTTACGTACAGGAAAAAGAATATTTGTACCTGTAAATTTACAGGAAAGCAGAGTGATTACCTGAAAATCAAAAGATATAAAAGGGAATACCTTTATTTTCTCTTTGTCATCTGGGACTCAAGTAGCAATTATTTGTTTACTATCTTCTTGGGTTATTTACAGAAAATATTTAAAAGGAGGTATTTCTGAAACATATTTATTGAAGTATTGAATATGGTTGTATAGAAGACAGACACCATACCAGGAATTTTATGAAACACAAAGATCTGATCTTTGCCTTGCCAAACGCAGCTTCAGAAGACAAACGGTTGAAATGTATGCCAGACTTTATTGTTGTTGTGGAGCTATGGTCACCTGATGTGATGGGAAAGGGAGTAATGCTGCTTCAGTTTTCCTGGTAGAATGCTTCAATTTCATTTGACATTCAAGTTAATTAAAAGTGTTGTGAAAAATTATCTCTAGTGCCTTATGTTCTCATTCCTCTCATAAGAGAAAAGGAAAGAGAAGACATTCATTACTCTAACTATAAATTTCCTTCACCCTATTTTTTGTGTAAGGAGGGTGCTTAGAGTACTTCAGAAATTCTGAGACAGAAAGGAAATATTATGTAAAATGAACTGAGAGAGCAGGATAGAATAAAAAAGCAAATGAATAGTTATAAAGAGAGTTTTTCATATTAGGAAAAATATTTTAAAATGCCAAATAGCTTCATCATTTTCCCCCACCCTCTTTATTTCTACCACCATTTGCACATATATGTTTCTGGTATTTCTACATATAGGTATGAGGAATAAGGGCTATTCAATTTGTAAATATTGGCATTCATGGAAATTTACTAGATTGGAATTTCTTGATCATTTGTCATCTACTGAAGTCTCCCTTCTAAAATACTCTCAGTTCTACAGAGACAAGCAGTATTATATGGGGGAAATATTTGAGGCTAAAATGGGCCACAGAGTTTCATATAACATGAATAAATCAATGTTTATATAAATATAAGTATATGCACAGAGTCAAAAAGAATTTGAGAAGACACCTGCTTCATAGCATACCTCTAGGTAGGGAAGTCTTGAAATTATCAAAGGCAGACAATTACCTAAGGAGTTTTGCTTGACTGATCAAAAATTTGCTGCAGGGAGAACAGCTAGATACAGAGTGACAAGTAAACTGAGATTTCCTCAGACAAAAACTTTAAAACTTAACTTCATTCAAGTTTTATAAATTATCACACTATCACCTGCTGGTTTTAACAACGGAACAAGGCAAAAACTTATATGAGGATTTTGAAAAAAAGATACACTAGCTCTCATTTTAAATACCCTTCCCCCAACCCAACAGAAATAACCTGCATTTCCATGTAGTTGTACCAACAAGTGCATACACACATATTCTGTCTCGTTTTTCCCCCACTCCCCCCAACACACAGTTTTTGTTTACTATTTTACAAAAGTTAAGTAATATAAATATGCAATTTGGTTTTTTCTTTAATGATACATCACATGCATCCTTCTGCATCAATAAACAGAATTCACACTTCTGACTGTGTTATGTGGATTAATTAAAATGGGTTTACCCATTCCTCTATTAATGACATTCAAATTTTTAATAGTTTTTGACCATTAAAAAGTTTTAACAGGCCGGGAGCGGTGGCTCACGCTTGTAATCCCAGCACTTTGGGAGGCCGAGGCGGGCAGATCACGAGGTCAGGAGATCGAGACCACAGTGAAACCCCGTTTCTACTAAAAAATACAAAAAATTAGCCGGGTGTGGTGGCGGGCGCCTGTAGTCCCAGCTACTCGGAGAGGCTGAGGCAGGAGAATGGCATGAACCCGGGAGGCGGAGCTTGCAGTGAGCCGAGATTGCGCCACTGCACTCCAGCCTGGGCGGCAGAGCGAGACTCCGTCTCAAAAAAAAAAAAAAAAAAAAAGTTTTAATAAATATTCTCATGTGCAAACATTTATGAACTGTTTTATGTTTACCTATTTCTATGCAATAAATCCTTTGAAATGGTATCAGCCTAATAACTATCTTATATAATAAAAACTCCTAATATTCATTTCAGCTCCTTGGAACCCACAGCTCTAAGTCAATTCACCTATAGCTAGTTGGCCTATCAGTATTTCCCTTAATGATCAATTTGTCTAAAACAAGGTCAGATTAGGTACATGGTATACCATGTAAGTTCATTATTTGATTCCTCCTCTTTAAATATTTGTTCAATATTAATGTAGTGGAAAGTTTATTTTCTACTAATGATAACTAAATACCAACTTTATGTTGAAAACACTTATTACATGTCCTAAATATCACAAAGCATCTTAGGTTTTTGTAACTGTCTTTCATTTATAAATTATTTTGTCCATCATTCTTTTCATTTTATTTTCCTTTCATTGTGAAAGAATAGTCCCCAAATTATCAACTCATCAGGAGGTGTTTTAAGGTATTTAAGATAATAAAATAAATCACTTGTTCCCAGAAATATTGTATGTCTGCAGAATTAGGAGACAGAGAATTAAAATGGAAGGAAGATATAAAAATAGCAAGTAAGTTCAAAAGGCTGTGACTTATTAATGTTGGAAATAAAGTGGAGTAAAATATAACAGAGTACACTGTTTAGTTCTTGGGTTCTTGCTGTTTGTATACACATATATACATATTGGCATATGATTTAGAAAAAAAATTATCGAAATCATGCACAAGGCACTATGCTAGTTGACATGGAGTACCATATAACTTAGAAGACATAGTCCCAACCCCATATTTGTGTTATACACATATAGGTAAACCTCTGCCTCCCCTGGTGATGATTTATTTTAGTGTCAGTCAGCTGCTCTTCGAAAAAGAACACATTATACATCTTCCATTTTATGCTTCTCTGATCACTTTGCCATTAACATTCTGTTTTTTGCTACCTAAAAGTCTTCTGATTTCTATCATAGAGTTTGTCTTTTAAGGAGCAAGCATGGACATATTTTAATACTTTATATACACAGGATATATTATGTAATATGAGAACAACTGTGTTTCAAGTGGATGTAAATCATAATTTTGGCCTAAGCTACAGAGGTAAATAATTTCTAGGTAGCAAAGATATTAGACAGGAAATGTCTATTATTCACTATTCCACCTATTCCTTCATTCCACCTATTCCTTCCACTTATTCCTTCACTATAGAATATATTACTTTGTTAGGAGCATATCTCCAAAAGACCTTTGCTATAAAGCTTCCACTGGAGTGAATTGTTATAGCATTCCCATTCCAATGAATTCATCCTCATTCTAAATGCTTTGAAGTTTCAGAATACAGTAAGAAAAAATGAAACTATATTTCACTTCTGTTGTGGCTGCAAAACCCCAGTATAGGCAACTCCTCCTGATGACAACTTAAAACATTGGACAAAATACTACCTGAGGACTCTGCAAAGCAAGAAAGATTGTGGAGGTGAGCCAGAAATTGCTAAAGCAATCCAAACTGGGTGGGTGGTGCGTCCTTCACCTTTGTTTCTTTTCTCTTGATAGAGAAACAGTAATTAATTAATTTCTCATCAGAAACCATGGAAGCTGGGAAAGAGTAGAAGAAGGTCTTGAAGATGCTGAAAGAAAAAAGTTGTCAGCAAAAAATTCTTTATCCAAGGAAAATATCCATCAGGAGGGAAAATATAGAAATTTTCATATGAAAGAAAATGGATAAATTTCTTTAGCAGACTTGTTCTAAAGGAATACCAGATGAAATACTTCCAGCTGAAGAGAAATGATACCAGAAGAAACTTGAATATTGATAAATGAAGGAAGAGTAAGAAAAATGGTAAATATGTGGTTAAATAGAAAAAACAGCATTTTTTTCACTTCTTTAAAATATATGTAAATATTGAAAGCAAAAATTATAACATTCTTTGATGGAGTTTTCTGTGTATGTAGGTGTAATATATATGACAGTTACAGCATAAAGGTCTTGGAGTGAAATAAAAAGATTGATACAGTAGCAAAGCTTTTACATTTTACTTAAAATAGTGCAATATTGACTCCAATTATATTATAAAATGGAAGTATCTATAGTATAATACATAAAGGAACCAGTAAAAAATAATGCAAATAAATATACCTAAAAATCTAATGTATAAATTAAAATGAAATACCAAACAATAGTAAAATAATCCAACAGAAGGCAAGAAAAGAGAGAGAGGCTCTAAAATAGAGGACAAGCAAAACAAATAATAAAGTGGTAGATTTCAACTATTTCACTTACTGCATTAAATATAATGGTATATATACAAAAAATCAGAGACTGTGGATTAAACAAAAACAACATACATCCATATGCTATTATAAAACCCTCCTTAAGTATAAAAATATAACTAGGATCAATGGTTATATTACTTTAACACAAAGTAGACTTTTGACAAATAATTTTACCAGGGATAAATAGCAACATTACCTCCTGATAATGGGGTCATACATATACACTGATGTGTATGTTAAGTACTTAAATGTGTATGCACTTAACATCAGAGTTTCAGGTTACATGAAACTCATATTTTACAGATAAAACATTCCCCAAAAGATTGAATTTTCTGGGTGAAAAAATAACAGATTTAAAACAGCAAAATCGGCCAGGCACAGTGGCTCACACCTGTAATCCCAGCACTTTGGGAGGCCCAGGCGGGTGGATCACAAGGTCAGGAGTTCGAGACCATCCTGGCTAACATGGTGAAACACCGTCTCTACTAAAATACAAAAAAAAAAAAAAATTAGCTGGGCGTGGTGGCGGGCCCCTGTAAGTCCCAGCTACTTAGGAGGCTAAGGCAGGAGAATGGTGTGAACCCGGGAGCCGGAGCTTGCAGTGAGCCCAGATCACGCCACTACACTTCAGCCTGGGAGACAGCGAGACTCCATCTCAAAACAAAAAAAAAAAAAAAAAAAAAAAGAAGCAAATCATACAATTCTTACTGTAACAAACTAGAAATAAGTAACAGAAATAAACTGGAAAACAAATATATGGAAATTAAACAACACACCTTTAAATAACCAATACATCAAAGAAGTAACAAGGGAAATTTAAAAAATACTGTAAATTGAGTGAATATAAAAATATAACATATCAAAATTTGTGGGATGCTGTTACAGCTGTGCTTAAAGGGAAATTTACAGCATTAATGCATATATTATGAAAGAAGAAAAGTCACAAATCTAGGATCTAAGCAAAAACCTTAGAAAACTGTTAAAATTAGAACAATTTTAAACCAAAGTATGTGGAAAAAGAATACAAAAAATAGAGTGGAAATACATAAACAGAAAAATAATTGAATAAAATCAATGTAACCAAAAAAGTTTTTGTGACGATCAATATGATTTATAACCTCTGGTAGGACTGACCAACACACACACACACACACACACACACACACACATACATACACACAGTTTATCAATATCAAGAAGAATCATTACAGATTTTACAGACACAAAACGTATTATAAAGAAGCAATATGGGCCGGGCGCAGTGGCTCATGCCTGTAATCCCAGCCCTTTGGGAGGCTGAGGCGGGTGGATCACGAGGTCAGGAGATCAAGACCATCCTGGCTAACATGGTGAAACCCTGTCTCTACTAAAAATACAAAAAAAATTAGCGGGGCATGCTGGTGGGCGCCTGTAGTCCCAGCTACTCAGGAGGCTGAGGCAGGAGAATGGCATGAACCCAGGAGGTAGAGCGTGCAGTGAGCCAAGATCATGCCACTGCACTCCAGCCTGGGTGACTGAGCAAGACTCCGTCTCAAAAAAAAAAAAAAAAAAAAAAAAAGCATTATGAACAATGCAATGCTCATAAATGCAATAACTTAGGTGAAGTAAATGTATTCTTTTAAAAAGAACTTTCAAAATTCACTCAAGAAGAAACAGATAACCTGAATAGTCCTACATATATGAAAGAAATTGAATTTTTAGTTTAAAACCTTCCAGTAAAGAAAACTATAAGCTCAGATGGCATCGCTGCTGAATTCTACAAAACATTTAAGGAAAAAAAAAACACACACACCAAATCTAAGCAAGCTCTCTCAGAAAATAGGAGAACAATTTTCCAACTTATTTTATGAGGTTAACATTATTACACTAAATCTAGCCAAAGATATCATGACAAAGAAAATATCAAATCAACATTCCTCATGAATATATATTCAAAATTCGTAATTTGTATTCAACAATAGAAATAAGTGATAATACTTAATAACTAAGTTGGGTTTACCTAAGAAGCAAGGCTGGTTCAAAATTTGAAAATCAAACAATGGAATACATATTATCAATAAATAGACTGAAGAAGAAAAACTATATGTTAATCATATTCAATGCAGAAAAATATTTGATAAAAATTCCACATTTATTAATAAGAATTCTCAAAAAACTAAAAATACAGAAAACCTCATTAAGCTTACCAAAGGTACCTACAAAAAAGCTTCAGTTAATATAATTCTTAATGGTGAAAATTTAAATGCTCTCCTCTAATATTAGGAGCAAGGCAAGAATAATCTTACTCCTATTAAATATTGTATTGGAGGTCCTATTCATTTCAATGAGAAAAAAGAGTAAGATAATTTGAAGAGGAGGAAATAAAACTGTCTTTATTTGCCTGATTTATAGGACCGTCTATGTAGAAAATCCCCAAAAAATCTACCACAAGAAAAAATAATTATCCTATAACTAATAAGTGAGTTTAGCAAGAATATAGGATATAAAGTAAATTGTATGTCTATATACAAACAACAAACAATTGGAAATTGAATTTCTTAAAAAATTAAAAGTACCTTTACAATAGTGTCACAGAACATATGCACTTTCTAACAAAAGGTGTTCAAGATCCATTAGACAAAAATAGTAAAATGATGATGACAGAAATCAAAGACCCTACTAAATGGAGAGATATACCATGTTCATGGTTTAGAAGACTCAGTATTTTCAAGATGCCAATTTTCTCTTGTACTGCTTTATAGCTTCAATGCAGTTCTAATTAAAATCCCAGCAGATTTATATTTGTAGAAACTGATAAGCTGATTTTACAACTTACATGGAAAGACAAAGGAACTAGAATCACCAACAAGTTTTGGAAAAACGAACAGCTGGAAGACACTAATTGCCTGAATTTAAGTAATCAAAACAGTGAGATATTGGTGAATGTATAGACATATATGTTAATGGAATAAAATTGAGAGCCCAGAAATAGATCTACAAAAGTGACAAATAAATTGATGGAGAAAAGGTAGTCATTCAACAAACAGAGCTGGAACAACTTGACATCAATATGTAAGAAAATGAAACTTGGCTCATTCCTCATGTCTTATAAAAAGTTATGACAGCCAATCGAAAAACTTGAAAGGTAAAACCTACAAGAAAACATAGAAGAAAACCTTTGTGATCTTGGATAAAGTAAAGATTTCTTAGATATGACATCAAAGCACTATACATAAAGAAAAAAATGTTGAATTTAAATTTATGAAATTTAAAACTACCTGCTCTATGAAAGACAACTCAAGAGAATGAAAAAAGCTGCAAAGTGGGAGAAAATATTTACAAAACACATATATAACAAATAACTTCTATCAAAAATATACTAAAAACTTACAAGTCTCAATAATAAAAAATAATCTATTTTTTCAATGCGAAAGATTTGACATACACTTCATTGAAAAAGATATGGAGATGACAAATAAGCTCATGGAATGGTTGTCAACATCATTGTCATTAGGAAAATGCCAATTAAATTCACGATGAGACACTGTCCACTTCTTAGCATGGCTAAAAATTTAAAATAACAGTATCAGGTGCTGGGCAGAATGGGAGCAACTGGAACTCTCATGTATTGCTGGAGAGAACACAAAATGATACAACCACTTTGGAAAACATGTTGACAGATTTTTATGTACTTAATCATACAGTTAACATACAATCAAACAGTTCCAGTCCCAGCAATCCTGCCCCCACAAAATGAAAACTCTACCAAATATTTCTAGAAGTTTTATGTATAATTGCCAAAAGTTGGAAATAACCTATATGACCTTCAACTGATGAATGGGTTAATAAACTGTGGTACATCCATCAGTAGAATATTTCTCAGCTGTTAAAATAAATACACCCCTGGTATACACAAAAACACTAATGAATCTCAAATTCATTTTGCTAATTAAAATAATTTGACTCAAAAAGTTAAATCATGTCTGATTCCATTTTTATGATATCCTGAAAATGTCATAAAACTGAAGAGAAAAATCAGTCACAGGTTGGGTATGCCAGGGGCTGCGTACGGAGGGGGCAGATGATGAAAAAAGGGGCATAAGCAAGTTTTGAGAAATGATGGGCCAGTTGATTGTGGTGTATTTTTTTGAAACACAAAAGCAATGATTTGCATTGTATGTAAGTTATAATGCAATAAAAAGTAAACATTACCAAGAAAAAGAAAAACGTTTTCTAGTAACTACAAAACATATTGCAGTTGAATCAAATGTATTAACTCTATCAAAACCTGATGCATTAATTTTTATGGATTTCCCTAAGGTACAAGATGTAACTATAGTTTGGGACAGAATATTTTTTGGCATTTCATCCACAAATGTCTACATAAACATGATATAAGGCCCATATGTCTGCCTCTTAAAAATGTATGCTTTGTGTGGCAAAGTTGAATGGATAGGTTGGCAGCTGTTAGCATTTGTTCAGTTTTCATTATCTGATGTACATGGGAAATAAATCTTTTCTTTTGCCAGAAGTAGCAAAAAGGTTCAAGTTTTGCTAATTCGTTTAAATAATATTTTTTGAACTGGAAAGAGCAAGCAGAGTTTTCTCATTGTTTTTAAAATAAGGGAATTAATTTAAAATTGTACTTAAGCGTAATAACAATTTCAATGACATAAAATTTTAATATTTCAGGAGAAACTATATAAAATACAAATCATTGCTACAAAAAATATAAGATATGCACAAAAAAGGACTTGTTTTATAAACCTGTTTGGAAAATAGTGGCACTACTTGAAAAGAGAAGGCAGCATGAAATGAAGCCGTTAAGAACAGACATTCATTAGATTTCTGAAATTTTTGACTCCCCTTCTCTCCTTCCTAAACTGACTATGTGAGGCCCATTGCCAACCTGGGCCTCAATCCATAAAAATACAGAGCAGATAATACCAAATCCTGTCCTACATAACATTTTTCTACCAAAGCATGCTTTAAAATACATTAATGACCTCTCACAGTGATGTTATTTAAAACAGTACGTAGAAATATCTTAATCTGTTTCTTTTCTGATAATGTTCTTATGCAATGTATGAATGAATTAACTTGGATAAATAAAATAAAATATCCTTAGCATATAGATTTATCCATTATTTATTTCTAGTCATGATGCTGGAAAATTTCATCATTTATTACAAATAAATATAGATCTAATTAATTATCACGAATCTGTCTTTACATTAGCAAATTGATTCAAAGGGAACTACACCAAAATTTAGGATATGTGATAAAACGCAATTTCTTACAGAAATTGAGCTAATTCATCAAATTTTCAATTTCTCTAAAAGTAAATTTTTTTAAATGTTAATTCTTATTTTGTGACTTTTTAAGCCTATATTTACCTATTTCTATTTAGCAACAATCTTTTAATTGAGAAAAGAGAACATGATATATACAATATTAGGAAATAAATCTTCAAGAGACAGCTGGGAACGTTATTTGATATAGATATTCTATACTGTGTAACTGTTTCATGTTCAACAACCACATAGTGTAAATAGCATAGATGTAAGTGAATGAATGACTGACTTACTAACACCTCGTTAATTACAGAGAAGGGTGTCTTATTCGGCAGCATCTGAAAATTAGATCTGAGTAACATGCGGCTCATTTAAGTATATGGAGTCTGTGGAACATCTCAGTCTCTCAGTGCTACATAAATCCTAATACAGTAGCGAAGCCTGGAGGTATTCCCCTCAACACAGGTTGTGAAGGGAAGATGCTCATATTGTAAATACAATCCTTCAGATTTAGCCCTCACATTCAAACCCCACTCAAGCACAATGTTATGGTCTCAGATCCTTGCAAATGGTGGAAAATGGTGAAATAAGCTAGCAAAATTAAATGTAACAAAACACTATGTTCTTCTGAGTGGCATGGCTCTCTGCTGGATGGAGGTATGGAAGTCATAATTAAATGTCCTGGTGGCATCTATTTTTCTTCTTGGAAATATCGTATACCACAGGAAATTAGAAATGAAGGGAAACGGGAAGGGTGACGCAGAGGTGGAGGTGCCTTGGGAAGCAAAGCCATTCAGACACACTCTCACTGGAGGAGTGACCAAAGAATGAGAGATAATGCATCCAGTTCAGCTGGATGAAGGTGTCTCCCACTTCACCAGTGTTCTGTTGGAGGTTTGAACCACATACTCTCAAGAAGGAGGAAGAGAATCATTTGTGACACTATCTCTCCCTCACCAAAGGTTCCAAAGCTATAATGCTGCCTGAATGATACCTTAAGCCAACACAGGAGTCAGTTCCCTGCCTCTGTCCAAGGATGAGAACCAATAACTAAAACTCTATCTAAATCTAAAGCTACTTCATGTAATCTTCTTTTTTTTTTTTTAGAGGGAGTTTTGCTGTTGTTGCCCAAGCTGGAGTACAATGGTGCAATCTCGGCTCACTGCAATCTCCACCTCCTGGGTTCAAGCGATTCTTCTGCTTCAGCCTCCCCAGTAGCTGGGATAACAGGTGCGCACCATCACACCAAGCTAATTTTTTGTATTTTTAGTAGAAACGGGGTTTCACCAGGTTGGCCAGGCTGGTCTCGAACTCCTGACTTCAGGTGATGGGCCCGCCTCAGCCTCCCAAAATGCTGGGATTACAGGCGTGAGCCACCGTACCTGGCCCTTCATGTGTTCTTAATCCTGAAAGTAGACAATCATCTTCCTACAAGAGATTTTTTTATTACAATTAGGGCTGAGACAAAAGATTGTAGTTTTGAAAAGGGGGGCTGATAAGTAAATTGAACTGAACTTGTGGAACATTTCTCAGGGAAACTTGTTGATAGGAACTTCTATGAGACTTTCCATGGAGAATTAGGGATTGGAGTGCAAAGAAGGGCTCTTGTCAGAGGGAGTGAAGAGTTCACTTTGGTTGACTAGTTCACTTTTGTAGAAAAGCAAATAATTGAATGAACAGGTTTCTTTAGTATTTTTCGGTTGGTCTCCTTATCCTCAGAAAGATTCAGTTGCATACAAGAATTGAAGGGAGAAGAAATTTCTGACAGAAAATTGTGTGTTCACATAGTACCTCAGAGACCAACTTTGGAGAAACTTTACTATCCATTATCTAAAGCCCCAAGGAAACTTGAGAGAGGCTCACTTTAGGTTTAGGAATAATGGAAAGGACAAACTCTAGAGCTGTCCTTTATATTTATCCTTTTGAAACACACACTCCAGTCATAGAACATGGGTGCAGATCCAGGTAACTTGAGCAGGTTATGCTACCTCTGGCAGGACCACCAAGCAAATGGGAAAGCTGCTCTACATAAAATGTTGCTGTTGGAGAACCAACCTGCAAATAACCCTATGCTGAACATAATCAGGCACCCCCACAAATAGTTCCTTCTCCAGCAGGGTTTTAATAATATTAATTCAATATTGTGGTTCCCCTGTAGCATTTTATGGTATGGAAAGTCTTTATATTTGAGGTCCAATTAGACATAAATATAGCCATAAGAAGCTAGGCTCTTTAACCTTAGCTAGGTCTGTTATCAAATTTACTCACCTCAGGCTGGGGAAATATTGAAGTTGCATTTTACAGGACATCTAGGCCTTTATTAACTATTTTTAAAACAGCAGGATCCTTCTCAAAATGGCTAAAACTATGAGGCTTCAAGAATTGCCATCAACTGTTTGGCTTTGACCAAGGAAAATGCATTATTTATCTTTCTTACTGTCACCTTTTTAGCTGTGACAACAAATAAAGTGTGTGAGTGTGTGTGTGTGTGTGCGCGCGTGTGGGTATGATAGACAGAAATGGAGATGGGAGGTGGGGGTGACTGGGATAGTGAAGGACTGTAACTGTGTATGCATACTGTCTGGCTATTTGTATTTTGATGTGTCTGTGCATCTGAAACCTATGCAGATGTAGGAGGAGAGAGGAAACTGTAGTTGAGGTGGGCAGTATAAATTTATGAAAAATAAAATTTTTGAAACTATACTAGTAGTTTCCTAACTGTAGAGGTCATATGTTTAAAAATTCCTGTGTGAGAAAATGTATAGTGGAGAAAAATAAAATGGAGTAACTGAAATAAAAAATTAACCAGTTAAAGCTTTTATACTTTTATGTTCACTACACAAATCAGAAAAGAAACTATTAGGCTCCCTCTCTTCACTGCAGTCTCAACAAGATGCATGCACAGCTGTTGCATCAAGTTGAGGATTAGGTACAAGTCAATGCAATGTTTATAGAGTCTGAGTCCATGAAGTCCAGGGTCAGCTTAGCCATGCAGCCAGACAAAACCACCAATAAAGCTATTTCTAAATAATTTAAGTTCATATGAACTTTTTAAAGTCCATGAAGAAGACATATATCTACTGCAGTACTTAAAATCCTCCTTTTCTCTCGCATCAGCTTCTCTCTCATATGGTAACTTCTGTGCCTCTCTCTTCAAACTGTATCTGATAAACTTTCATGAAAGTTTTAGTACTTAAACCCTGCTAGTATGCAAATTGTTCTCTTTCTGCCCATATTCCTTCTCCTAGTATGCATCATGAAAGCCTCAAAGACCAATCAAGCAAGACAGGACATTATTTGGGAACCAGTATGGGTGGAAAAATACACTAGATAAAGCCAGAATTTAGTTTAGTAGATAGGAAGAGAAAATAGGTCAGTATCATTTATTGTTTAATAAATTTGCCATCTCACAGTCCAACTTTTTGTTTTTTCTTTATCCAAATGCTTAATGTCTTTCTGATTTGATGACGTAGACATTCTGACATCTACATGCCAATTCCTTCCTTCCTGTATCCATGCCCTTATATCCCTAGTTCGTGTTCATCAACTTCTTTGGTACATGAGAAAGCTCATTCATGTCACTTCTAGGGACTAAGTTTTCTTCCTTTAAACATGCCTTATCTTTTCCAAATCTTAGCTGCTAATTAAAGTATTTTTTCTTACTATTTTATTTACTTCCCTTTTCTATTCCTAACCCTAGTTCTTTCTTCTTTAGCAATCAACAAGAGTGGTTTGAAAAGTCACATATACTAGAATTCCAAATTGAACAATTAACACAGATATATACATAAATAAATTAACAAATTATCAAGTTTTGCCAAAGGAGAACTTCTTGGGAAAAGACTACTATATTTCCAAGACTGCCTTAGCTGATACAAATAAACTTTTTAACAGGAAGATTATGTTTTGTTGAAGGCATTATTGCATTACTTAAAATTGGGTGGTACAATTTGCTATGTGTTTCTCCTGCCCAGTGATCGCAAATGCCCCCTTTTACTTTACTGCAACAGCTGCTTCAACATCCTGTTCACAGTGGTGTTGGGTTGCATCAAGGATCACTGAAATGCCAGAAGACTGGCTGTGGTCCAGGATCTTGGTGGCGGTGATATTATCTGGTCATTTTAGATAAAGTATGCCTTCAATTGATGGTGATGAAATATATTATGAGTAAGGTACAGTAATTATAACAGATGAGATCTCACAAATATGCAATAGGCCATCATCTGCCACTATTCTTTAAGCCTTTAGTTTGGTTAGAAATCTGAAGCCAATATCATAGACTACTCTGCCTTCCAACCTAAATAATTTTGATTTACTGTTGCATTGAGTGCATTATTTCACAATGTGTGCTGCCTAAGTGTGTGTGTAGCGATAGCTTTAATTCTAGTTTGGCTGATATAAATATTCAATGCATGTCATATGTCCATAGCAAAATGTTCAAAAATGCTACATTAACCCTTCCAAGCAGTCGTTTAATGCCAAATGGAATACCCAAAACCAGTTTTTGCATGCATGTTGCCATGCTTTGTGCCACATGCCCCCAGAAACCCAACTGAACCACACTGGATCATGCAAAGATCAATGTCTGACCACAGAAGAGACCTGGCCCAACAACTTCTAATGACTGCTGATTAGAGAAGCTGTCATGAGTAGAGAGTAAACGTGATCATGTGATTCTCTTTTTCAGACTATGAATGCAACAAAGAGGCTGCATTTCTTTTTTTAAAAAATAAACAAACAAATAAACAAAACACAGAAGCAAACTTTGGTGCTGTAGAAGTGAAGGAGACAAAACATTGAGAAGAATAGGACCACAGAGTCAAAGTTCGGATAAAGACTTGGCTACAAGGAGGAAGGAACAAGGAGATGGCCACAGACTAAGGTTCCTTGACTGGCCTTCCTAAGATTACAGTTTAAATTCATGGAAAATATAGATTTTATGTTACGAAGCACATTTATCATGCAAGATCTGTGGTGCTGACTTATGAAAAGCTGTTGTTTTTTCCAAATAATAAAGAAGTAGAAAAAAAACTCTAGCAAGCTTCTGAAAATGAAATATTTACATATCATTTGCATTTTTTTCTGGTAAAATATACATAACCTAAAGTTTACCATTTGAACCATTTTTAAATGTACAATTTAATGGCATTAAGTATATGCACAATGTTGTGAAAATTAAAGAGGGTCAGGGCAGAGCAGGGCAAGGTTGGTTTGAAAACCTCCTCACCATAATTTTTATTGTTTTACAACCAGGATTTTTGCTATTAGGCATGATTTAAAACTGTTACCTAAAAAAATAACTTGTGGTAATTAAGCCACTTATTTATTGCTTGGCCTGTGGCCTATTCTTATCAAACCAGAAGTTAAATTTACTTTCTGTGAGCCTAAGGCTATACTGGAAAATACAGTTCTTGTTCAAAACAGCTTAATTCATATATATTTTAACAACCTAGAAATACATACATATAGTCATTCTCTTTCTGGTTATAGACACACCTACACATTCAGGAAAAAAGTTTAAACTCAAGGTTTTTAAAAAATTTTCACCAATTGGTGTTTCATTTTTAAAAAACAAGTACCTTTTAATTGTTTGATAGAAAGACATCTTTTGAATAATCAACCACAATGGGAGAATTGGAGATATTTGAACACCATTTTAATTCGAAAAATCTATGCTTTTTTAAATCACAGTGCTAGGGGCTCTTTTGAGAGACTAAATCCTCAATCTGTAAAAAAAGATAACTGCATATGTTAAAACAGAGTTACTAACATTTACTCATATTCAAATTTCAGTGTCTATTCAATACCTCAGACCAGTAGTGGTGGACACTGAATAAAGCATGCATAGTTTTGAGGTCCCCTCTAAGAAACATAATGCAAGTATACAAATGCAAAAGTCACTATTTATTCCAAATGAAAAAGAAACCACAAGTTTACTTTTTTTAAGTGGCAAACACACAAATATTTAAACACCTAGAAATATGGGCTAATATTTGTACTAATTAGTCTGACCCATCCCTGAATTACTTTTTTCGCTATGCTTTTGGCTGTATGCTTTTGATGTTCTTTTCATATAAGAATGATTTTGTAATATTGTTTTCTATTGAGAGGTTAGGAAGATAACTCACTCTTTTCTCAAGTGGACAATATCGTGGGTTTTTTTTGTATTAATAGTATAGGTAAGCATCTTGCAGCTTCACAATTCTTTACTTAACATCACATAAATGTTTAGGATTGTTTAAAAACTTGAGTAAACCTCTACCATGTTTCTGATTTCATCTATGAGCTGTGTGATTTCAAGGCGGGTGACATTTTCTTGCATAGTTCCAATCTTAAATGTTCTTGTACATTGACAATAACCAGTTTGTCACTGATGTTCATGTAAATTGTATCTTTCTTCACTATTCCTCAAATCAATATGTTTTCATTTCCTATTTAAAAATTTATGATTTTCATAATTTTCTATGTTGTTACATTTTTATTTTTCAAAGTTTCTTGGATATTCTGATCCTTAAAAAAAAAAAAAAAAAAAAGACAAAGTCTCGTTCTGTTGCCCAGGCTGGAGTTCAGTGGTGCCATGATAGCTCATTGCAGCCTCGAGCTCCTGGGCTCAAGCTCAAGCCATCTTCCTGCCTCAGTCTCCTGAGTAGCTGGGACTATAGGTGCACATTACCATGCCCAGCTAATTTCTAAAAAAAAAAAAAAAAAAAAAAAAAAAAAATGTAGTGATGGGGTATCACTATGTTGCTCAGGCTAGTCTTGAGCTCCTGGCTTCAAGCAAGCAATCCTTCTGCCTCAGCCTCCCAAAGTGTTGGGATTACAGGCATGAAACATGGCACCTGAACCCTTTTTCTTATCTTCATAATTTAAGCAATCAGAATTTTTACTGTGAGATAATAAGGATTTCTGACATTTTGAAGTGTCTTCCATTCTTCTTTAAGTTTATTTGTTTTTTTGTTTTGCTTCAACTGGGATGCTTCCTGAAAATCATATTCGAATTTTGGTGAGATCAATAGTTTTCAATAAAAGAAGCCGGATGCAGTGGCTCACGCCTGTAATCCTAGCACTTTGGGAGGCTGAGGTGGGGGAACTGCTTGAGGCCAGGAGTTTGAGACCAATGCAGGCAACATGGTGAAACCCTGTCTCTACTAAGAATAAAAAAACTAGCTGGGTGTAGTGGCATATGCTTGTAGTCCCAGCAACTAGGGAGGCTGAGGCCAGAGGATCACCTGAGCCCAGGAGATTGTGGCTGCAGTGAGCCATGATCACGCCACTGCACTCCAGCCTGGGTGACAGGGTGAGATCCTGTCTCACTGACTCAAAAAAAAAAAAAAAAGGAAAGAAGAAAACTAAGGTGAAATTAAAGAAAAAGCCATTTTTAAACTGACAGTACTGTACGGAGGTATATAATTGTGTAAATTAATACTACACACATTGGCTTATTGATGGACATTGATAAGAGTTTTTTTACTGAACTAGTATTTCTTCAGGTCATTTCACTGAGTCAGTAGCAATTTACATATTTTGGTTTTAACAGCCAGAGTTCTTCAGTTCATTTTACAACAAACAGGCTAAGATACAATCTAATATATTTGAAAACATAAGATGTGTGACTTCACACAGTTACATTAATTGCTTATAGTACTACAAAACTTTGGTGACTCACAAATAAGAATTCTGATCAATATAATAATATAATTTTGCTGAATCTCCATATTGAAAAAAGTATACATTGTGCATTTACAATTCTACATATTTCACCAGCAAATATATTGCTAATAAGGGAGACTATTTTTGACAAGGCATTGATGAGAACCGAATCTTTTGCTTTTTTTTTTTTTTTTTTTTTTGGTAGGGTCTCACTCCTGTCACTCAGGCTGGAGTGCAGTGGCACGATCCATGGATCGCTGCAGCCTCGACTTCCTGGGCTCAGGTGATCCTCCCACCTCAGCCTCCCGAGTAGCTGGGACCACAGATGCATGTCACCACAACTGGCTAATTTTTCTGTAATTTTAGTAGAAACCGGGTTTTGCCATATTGCCCAAGCTGGTCCTGAACTCCTGGGCTCAAGTGATCTGCTTACCTCTACCTCCCAAATTGCTGGGATTACAGGTGGGAGCCACCACAACCAGCCTGCTCATAATTTTATACATCACATAATTGTAAGAAATTTCCACATACTTCTTGTTTCATCTATTTAAAATGTGTCCCTCAAACCTCCCCTGTCCCTGACACCTCTGTTTGATCCATCTACTTCCAGTGCTCATTGCTATAGCACACATCTATAGGATGGTATGGGTATGACCCTGCACCTTTGTGTCAGAACAGTGTGAGTCAGTACAGCAGGCACGAAAGTATTCCTAGAAGCCAGCCCTACAAACTACATAAATATATCTTCCTAGATTCACATAAAAGGCATGTCTTACTCAAATTCCCATCAGATCCTCAACTTGCTTAGAACTCCAAAGCCACCCAACCAAAGGATAAGTGTAACAGAGGGAATGTTGAAATGGAAAGAAACAGGTTTTAACCAAGTGAAAATATTTCATTGCAAATTTTACAAAAATCATAAAACCACATGTGGTGGTGGGTTGAAAGGTGGCCCCCCAAAAGATATGCCTATGTCCTGGCCCCCAGTCCCATAAATGGGACCTTATTTGGGCAGAGTCTTTGCGGATGCAATTTAGTTAAGGATCTTGAGAGGAAACCATTCTGAATTACCGAGGTGGACCCTGAGTCCAATGACAAGCATCCTTTTAAGAAAAGAGAAGGCAGGCGTCTTTATGAGAGAAGATAAACATCCTTATGAGAGAGGACATAGACTCAGAGAAGGCCATCTGAAGACGCAGTGACACAGACACAAGGAATGCCTACCACCACCAGAAGCCAGAAGAGGCAAGGCAGCGTTCTCCCCTAGAGCCTCCAGGGAGGGTGCAGCTCTGTGACTTCTTGATCTCGGACCTCTGGCCCCCTGAACTGGGAAGAAATTTCTGTTGTTTTAAGTCCTCATGTTTCTAGTAATTTATTACAGCAACCCTAGGACTAACACTCCATATCAACACTAGAGTCCTTTCCAGAGCCTTATTAAGAGTTCAAGTCAGTGTGGGGCTCTGATGCTGAAGCTTCCTTAGCTCTACAGTAGATTTCCTCTGCCTTGAATAAAAGGACAGCCAAACTTTTCTTGTCTAATGTTATATTTGAAATAATTTCACATTTATTCTTCACGCAGATTCCCCAATTATTGATATTTGGTAACATTTTGATAAAAAACTGTTTAGAAAAAAATTGTTCATAAAAACAAATTTCTGTAATTGTTCAAAACAAAATGTGTAGTTAACAGCCATGATTCTCTCTGCTCCAAATACTTCTGCACATAATCCCTAAGAAAAAAATCATTCTCTTACATGTCTACAGTTTGATACAAAAATCAAGAAATTAACAATGATTCCGTAATATTATCTAATTTAAAGACTATATTTTTTCCCAATTGTTCTAATAATGTCTTTAAAGAAAAATCTGGTCAACATTGTAATCAAAGATCATATGTCATATCCTTTGGTCTCCTTTAGTTTGAAATTATTCTTTTTTTTTTTTTGGCTTACAATTTTGAAGAGTATAGGTCAATTATCTTGTAGAATATCCCCTAATTTAGGTTTGTCTGATATTCCCCTATGATTAGATTCAGGTTATACATTTTTCTATAGATTGTTACAGAATACTACATTTCTGTAGAATGCTACAGTAGTAATGTTGGGTTCTTCCAGAGCATCATATTAGGGGCACATGATATTGGTTTGCCTTATTTTTGTTGATGTTAAACATTAATCACTTGGGTTTCAGTATTAGACAAGTACTTGTAAAACTGCTGTTTCCCTTGTATTTAATAAATATTTTGGAGGAGATACTTTGATACTACATAAATATCCTGTTCCTCATCACATTTTTACCCACTTGTTCTAGAATCAGCTAATCATTCCTGTCTGAACTGATTATTAATATGATTGCTCTCAAGTGATGATTTTTTCAAACATCATCATTCCTTCAACATTTGTTAATGGTTGACATTATACTTAAGAAAGAGTTTTTGCTTCTTTGTCATTTATCTCTCACAAATTTGGCCAATGGGAGCTCATTTAAACTGGTTCATAAGGACATCATAAACTTTTTATGGGATCTAATAAGACCTGAGATGGGTAGGTATGGTATAATAAAAAATATATTTGGTTTGTCTCTGATTGCTGGCACAGAGCTCCTAAAACCCTTGGAATTTCTTGAGTGGGAGGAGTACCTTTTGTTATTTATGACAAGCACCTTTTAACTTCACCTGAGTTATGT
The DNA here is from genome assembly GCF_006542625.1 of Nomascus leucogenys. Classification (NCBI taxonomy): domain Eukaryota; kingdom Metazoa; phylum Chordata; class Mammalia; order Primates; family Hylobatidae; genus Nomascus; species Nomascus leucogenys. Next base: position 70,081,498 of record NC_044393.1, read on the forward strand.
TAGTTAGGTGACTTAGCAGTCCCTAGATTGCTTCATGATGGGGGCTAATCACCAGAAAAACCAACAAGGTGGTTAAAGAGTTAGAACTTTCTAAACTCTAGGAGGGAAGAGAGGCTGGAGATTGAGTTCAGTCATCAGTGCCTAAAGCTTCAATCAGTCATGCCTACAAAATGAAACCTGCATAAAAAACAAACAAACAAAAAAACCTTAAATAATCGGGTATTGAGAGTTTCCAGGTTGGTGAACATATCAAGGTGTCAGGAGGGCATGGAAGCTCCATACCCCACTTAACCCTCATTTCTTGCCCTCTGCGTCTCTTCCATTTGGCTGCTCCTGAGTTGCATTCATTGTAATAAGATGGCAAACATAGATAGTGTTTTTCTGAGTTCTCTGAAGAGTTCTAGTGAATTATCAAATCTTGGGGAGGGATGTGGGAACCCTTCAAGTTGTCACCAAGTTGAACAAAAGTGCAGGTAGTCTGGGGACCCAGGACTTGCAACTGGCATCTGAAGAAAGGGCAATTTTGTGGGTCTGAGCCTTTAAACCTGTGGAGGCTGACACTAACTCTAGGTGGCGTTAGAATAGGACTGAATTGTAAAAGACATTCAGTTGGTGTCCGCAGAAAATGGAAGAATCATTTAGTGTCAGAAAAACTTCAGAGTAGTTTTTCTGAAGTAGTAAGCCAGTCTCCCAAAGCTAGACACACAGAATCAGTTTATAACCTTTTCCTACAATAAGTCTTTGAATAAAAAACAGATCTAGGATGAAAACAGTTTCCACAACCCGGGACAGCAATGAGGAAGTTAAGAGAAAGAAATGAAACTAAGACAATAGGGGATTTTACCTTTCATACCTAGTCTGCAGCCTAATGTGCCCTCTGCTGTTTTGAGGATCTCATGATCCTCCCAAGTCTTCACTGAGTCATCACGGAAAATAAAATGACAGACTCACATTTTACAGCTAGATATTGTCAATTACAAGAATGCAAGAACAAGAGAGATATATATACACAAGCTCAATGTGACTCCTCACTACACCTTAGTTTCTTAGTCGAACTTGGTAGGTGTGTGATTTATATCCAAAATACAGTCAGGGATGGCATTTTCAATATTTAATTCTATGAACTTCCAGAACAGTTTACTAGCAATTGCCATGAATAAACTTATATAGCTTGCCCAATGAGCTGTTTCAGGAATTTTTAATGGGAAATGCTATCTCCTGTGAATTTAACTGAGTCACTGATATATAGTTTAATAACATCTTCTGAGGATTCCAACTTTAAAGCAGGAAGCTATTCCTTAAAAAGAATTTTTTTTTTGCTGTACTTTATTGTGTATTCAAAGATTTTAATAGGAATTTTAGCAAATAAAATTAATTATAAGAATCAATTAATTTATACTAGCTATTGTACAGTTATGCTAAAATATACATTTAGAACTAATTTTGGTCATTCATTACTGTTTAGTAAGGTTTTAAAATTTAATATCTATCTAATGATATTGCAAATCCAAAATCAACATAGTTCATTTACATTATCTTTCATTGTTTTTTAGAGAATTTAAAAAACAAACAAAAAACATAAATTGTTTTGTTCTAAAGATAGTACCATATTCTTTGTATAAATACCTGTCCTTAAAGAATTCTGTCAATCATGACACTCTGATCAAATCAGTTATAAAATTACCACTTTTCTACATTCTTGTATAAATACCTTGACTCATAAAGCTATGTGCCATTAATCATTTCATTGTTAGGTAAAATTGCTTCTTATCAAGGGAAACTCATTCTTGAATCAATAAGAGTATCAAAAAACTTACTTTTTACAAAAGCAAATAATACTACTCTCCACATAAGGCTTGTTCTGTAGAGTAAATCTGGATTGAAGAGCCACAATTTATGATCCCAATAAATGATAATTTTCAAGAAAACTTGTGTAGAAGCGCAGGATCTAAAAATTAAAAGTTCCATTATTGTGGTTAACCAGACAATATACATTTCAATAAAGTTAATATTTTTTCTTATACCCACACATATTTTATCCAAGAGAAGGGGATCATATACAACTCCAATTGACTATGAAAAGAATTACACTGACTAGCACAGTGCTATTAAGCTTGAAATTAGCTATTGAGATTTAACATATTGTGAAACAATAGATATATAATGCATATTAAAATCATTATTAAAATAGTAGAGGAGGCCAGAGCAATAACAGTAGATCAGGAACATTCAATGTTCAGAGCATAAGTGTTACTATGACAGTGACTCACATCTGTGGTACAGGGTCAGTGTTAAATTAGCAGAAAGAACTTGAGAAAGAAATGCCTAAATACATGCTATGGAGACTGCTGTGCTTTGACCAAGATACTAGAAGAAGACTGAGAATACACTTGAGAGACAAGTGCTCCAGTTTATAGAGAAGAAATCTAAGGCTCTGAATTAGTCATAACCGTAAGATCCTTCCTAATACATATATAGTATAAATTTGAGTAGAAGTCATTCCTCTCACTTTTTTGGATAGAACTTTAATTTAATGTAATTTCTGTGAGTCATGTTCCTCTTTGTACTGACCTCTAGTCCTGAATTTGGGTGCCTTTTTTCCCCAAAAGTTTATTTTTAGCCATCATGAAACAGGAACTCTTTTAAAGTTATGATTTCTTGACCTATAAATTGCAAAATTGTACAATAATTTTCAAACTGTGGTCAATTATTTTTATTCCTACTGTGTTTTCAAAATATAAGTATTTACAAAAACAGTAATTAATTTGGGGTTTTAAATGTAAAGAAAAGTACATCTAACACTTTTCAATCATTGTTACTATCTGAGATTCTCAGGGCCTAGAAAATCAACTGAGTTTTTGAGATACTCTTCATTCTGTTCCTCGTTAAAACTTTATGCCCTAATCCTCATTTAATTGTTAAGAGATAATAAACCAATTCACAAAATATACTGATTTCTGACAACTCCCAAAAAACAGGCATTTTTATCAAGAACAATGCATTGAATGGTGGCTTGTTTTGGTGAAGCTACTTTTGGAAGGAGGGCCTTCCCACACAAACACTTGCCAACCCTACAAGAACCCAGCCCTGGGTATCAAAATCATAATAGAATTATTCTGTGGATAAATGAGGACTTTAGGACCAAATGGGCTTTAAAGTAAGAAAAAAGTGACCAGTGCTGTGTTAATTCAAATCAAAGTGATTTTTATTGCTGTCTACACCACAGACTGATATTTAAGGAAGCGATATTCCTTTATTGCCCTGAAAGTGCCATTGACTATAAACTACTTTGCTTTTTGTTATTTTCTTGCCTCTCCTCACCTTAACATTAAATCTTATTCTTTAGTTGCCATAAAAAATGTTTAAAAGGCTTTCTAAAATATATTGGAAATATCTTGGAACTATTAATTAAGTGCTTACCACATGGCAGATATTAAGTCTTTCATCTTAAGTGCTCTACAACACATAATATGTATTATCATCCTCACCAGATGGAGAAGACAGGAGCCCACAGAAGAGACCAAATAAATTACTCTCCAGTTCCCAAATGAACGTATGTGGTAGAACTGGCACTGATACCCAGACCCAATTCCAGTGCCCATGACTTTAACCACTCTTCATTATAATGCTTGCAAAAGTCAGGCCCCCTTCTACAAACTTTACATATATCTACTCTTTTAATCTTTACAACAACCCTATGAAGTAGGAATTGTTACTATCCCCACTTAGAAGTGAGGAAACTGAGGCAAGGAACAGTTAAATACAGTCAGTGAGTTATGGATAAAACATTTACTCTCATGTTGTCCAACTCCTAAGCATGTGCTGCTAACAACAGCACCAACAAAAGTGTTAAATAAAGCAGAGTATATTTTGAAGACATGGCAATATATAAAGTTTTAAGATAAAGTCAAAATGTATCTCTAATATTTTCATAGCATTAAAAGCAACACACTAAACTAAAAATTTTGATAGGAATCAATCTTCAGAGATATTTTAATATTTGAATGATCCAAAAGCACCCTTTCAAAATTACATTATATTTTAATTTATATAAGACAATGCAAAGATGGGCCTTTAAAACGTGTATTTTTTTTACTATATACACTAATAAAATGTTAAGTTAAAAATTGATCTTTTTAACTTAAAGGTTAATCAGTTTTAAAGATTTATTTTGTGCTAACAGTAGATAATGTGTAAACTCATTTAAATAAATTTTGGGAAAATAGAAAGTAAATGGTTAATTGCTGATGATGTATTTGCAGACTGCAAAAAAAAAAACAACAAAAAGGAAATTATGACTAATTCAGCTGCAGAAAAAATTAACTGAAAGAGAAGAAGGTGTGTATTTGTTTAAATCTGGGCTAAAAGTCAAGTTGGAAGACATACGGAAATTCCATTTTCCTGTTGATGAATCAAATCAATTAAAGATTCTGATCTTGAAATATATGTTACCATCCATAATTTACTTCTTCAGTTGAGAATGCACACATAGTTTAAAGTAAAATACCACATGTTTGTGGTAAAGGGCCATAGTAAAGTATTCAATATTTATCATCAAATTTCACTTATTGACATAGCTATCTCTAAAAGTTTACAGTAAAAATGAATAACACTGGTGCTTACTTTTGAGAAAGGAATGTAATAGCTACTAATATTAATGATACTAATCACCATGCTAAAAGCCAAATTGAAAACATGAGTGTGTGTTTGCAATGTAGAATAGAAAGGGAAGATAGGAGGTCAGTTTTATTAGACGTAAGTTTATGCAAGTGGTCAGTTTTTAATGGGGGTTGAAAGATTTTCTTAAATAATTCAATGAACATTGACTTTAAAGCTCTAAGTTTTAAAGGAATGAGAGAGAGATGAACAAAGAACTTTCCATTTGAACAAAGAACTTAAAAAAAGGGGGGGCCAGGGAAGATAGCTCTAAAAGTTGCAAAGACATAGAGGTTGCCATTAACTCTTTCTCTACCAGATTATACTGCTTGGCTTTAAAGTAGAAAGCACTGTAAAGGCGAGTGAGAAAGAAATCAGTTTCTCCTATGAAGAGAAATTAGTCAGGAACCCTCACAAGAGAAAATGATGTATTACATTTGATATATAATCATCAACAAAAAGCGTCCAAAATGCTGAAACAAAAGCTGGGGTTAGGAATCTAGGGAGACTGTACATGATTTTGGGGATTTGACACTAAGAAAATTTCATGGCAAGTGTTGTCCTTAATTCAGAAGGGAAAGACAGAGTTTATCTTAAACAGTAATTGCTGCAACTGACGACAAAGGAGAAAAAAATCCTTAAATAATTTATGCTTCTTGAAATTGTGCTCTAAATATTTATTTCTTGGCAAATTATAGAAAACAAATGAAACATCAAAAACAGAAAACGGTATGAAGTTAGAACTAAATCTCAATGTAATTGTCATATCCTGAGTGAAATCTAATACATTAATCTATTAGATTGGCTATAAAATCAGTTACGATATACAATATAGAGATATAATATACAATATACGATCAGATACAAGAGACATATTTAAAATAAAATGATCTCTAGGGAGATTGAAGGTAAAGGGCAAAAAATACTGACCTTGAAAAATAAGTTGCAATATACAATATACAGATACAATATACAATCAGATACAAGAGACATATTTAAAGTAAAAGGACTCAAGGGTAAAGGGCAAAAAAAAATACTAATCATGAAAAATGTTGAGTTTGTAAAATTAGTATCAGGCAGTTATGAAATCAAAGCAAAAGGCATTAAAGAAAAAGGTGAATAGTTTAAAATGATAAAGAATGCAAGCTACAAAGATCTCTCTCAAAGATTTTTATGCATCAAATAACAGCTTCAAAATTCAAAATGGCTAAGCTGCATAAAGTAAAAATAGAAACAGAAAAACAATAATACCTAGCTCAGGGTATGACAGATTAAATAGAGATAAAAATAAGTTAGGATGTAAAGGCCCCAAGTAACAACACTGTAAGACTTTTAGGTAGACATTGGATACAGTATCCTCAAAATATATATAAAGTAACTTTCCAAAAATTACTTTAAGCTTTTAGGAAAATTGACCATATGTTAAGCCACAAAATTGAATAAACTCTAAATTATAGAAACAACACAGAACGCATTACCTGATCACAGGCAAAAAAATTAGAATTCAAAAAATAGACAGAAAAATCTTCACAACTACCTAGAAATTCAAAATTCTAGTTAAGCAATTATAGAGTGAAATAATGTCAAAACCAAAATTTTGGAATATTTGGAATATATACTAATGACAATAAAACATACATAATTACATAAGAATGAATAAAAATAAATGAAATATGTATTGAACTCAAGAATTTGAAGAAAGAACAATGAAACAACATGAAAAAGAAAACTGTTTTCAATAAAGTTTTTTGGTTAAAACCAATAGATTCTATGTTTAATCAATTCAGGCAGTTTATACATTTTATCAGAAGACATCAGGAAGCTCATTAACCCTCCAGCAGGACTCATAAACTAGGCTTAGAAGCTCCACAGCCAAGAGCAACATTAAAAAATCACAGCACCAAACTGAACATACAGTCATCACTGTTAAATATGGAAATTGCAACTTGTACCATCAGCTCTGCACTGGATGTGAACGCTGCCACTCTTAGAATCAATTTCTCATTTTGCCAGCTTCCTCATCACTTTCTGATTTAGTCTCCTGTGAGTCCATCTGATTGGGAGAGCTGAGGTCACATGCTGTGCCATAGTCTCAAATGTTTGTGCCCCACCCCACCCACAAACTCATATACTAAAATCAAATCCCCAGTGCAATAGCATTAAGAGGTGGGGTCTTTAAGAGGTGATTAGGTCATGAGGGTGAAGCCCTTATGAGGGGATTATTGCCTTTATAAAGAGGACTAAAGGATCTGGTTTGCCCTTTATACCCTATGAGGATTTACTAGTGCTTTGGTCTTGGACTTTCTAGTCTCCAGAACTGTAAGAAATAAATGTCTGTTGTTTATAAACTACTCACTCTGTGGTGTTTTGTTATTGCAGCCTGAAAGAGTTAAGGCATGCTTTAAAGAAATCTGGGAAAGCAATAATCTATCTGGCTTTTGTTCCTGAAGATAAAGAACTCCCCAAACCTAGAGATTGTATTTCATAACAGCTCAAAAATACGACAAATACGACAGACCACTGCATTAGCTTCTCAGCACTAACACATACCTGTATCAAACTGAAACTTCTGAAAACTCATCAACAAAAACAACTTAACATAATGCAACATAATGCCACTATTCCTCATATAATGAAAGCAAGTTCACCCTCTAACAAAAAAGGAAACAATTCAGGTCTTACAAATTGCTACATCTAAACCAGCAAAATCACAGGATTGGAAATCAAATATTTGGGAAGCAGATCACTCTCATTTGAATTCTTACATTCTAGGACTCAATATATTCTGGGTACTAGAGTAGCAGTTCTATATATTGGTTCCTAGTTCCAAATATATAGATATAAATATATAGTGCATCCTATAAGATAATACACCAGCCTTATAAGGTGTCTCCCAAGTGGCACTAAATCTAAGTTTGAAAATTCTACCAATTCATAGAGTGGACTCTTTTGAGATTATTATAAGGTAAGGCTTGTGAATCCTATAAATATTACCTCATTGCTTTATTTATTTCACTGTGAAATGAATTATTGAGTCAGATACAATGACTGTGATTAGATATTTAGTCAATCCATAGATGGTGGCAGGGAAAGTGAATCAAAACTGACTTTATCCCACTAAAGAAAATATAATTGCTCCTTCTAACTTGGAAGATGTCCAACATATTCACAAGCTGGGCATAATTGGTTGCTGTTGCTATTATTTCTGGTACATAGTAACCACACTACCAAGTCAATCTGGATAAGGAAAAATTCTTGTTGAGCTCAAGCAAAACCTCTGCCCTTGCCACATGTCCATTGAGCAAGCCTCAGGGTTGAATAGGAAAAGTAACTGACAACATCCACAGAGTTGAGCATCTTGCTCATCTGATTAAAGAAAGCCTATTTTTCTGTGGAGGTATTTTTGTAAACATTCATATGAGACACAAATATTCTCATACATTGGGTCAAATACATATCATTTCCCCCAAAGTCCTCATTACCAATCTTCCAATGTTGCTTTTCCCAAGTCCCAGATCATTTAGTCTAATCATTAAACCATAACCACGAATTGCTATGCCTAGTTCCTTATCTCAAGTCATCCAACTCTACAATTCCTTTTTTTTTAAGTGAAAGCAAATTTACTGGAGAAGTAAAGAAACAAAAGAATGGCTACCCCAAAGGCAGAGCAGCCCCACTGTACAATTCTTATAATTAGCATTGCTTCCATTCTGTTCAGTTTTCATGGCTACAGCTTAGCCCAATGATGCACTTTTTATCTGACTTTACCGCCTAAGAAAGTGTCAGGAATCATGATGGGGTAGTCCATGACACAGCCTATGGCTTATTTGAAATTATACTATTTGGCAATAAAATCCAAGAGAGTATAGGTGAAAAAATAAAACGGTGTGAGGGAAGAAGGCACAGATAATATAAGAGGATGACGTTTTGACCTGGCCACTGTTTAGTACTACTGCTTGTCCTCAAGAAGTGTGTATCTAGAGCACATTTCTGGATAACCTCTGGGTAGGTCGGGAAGTGGAGAAATTCACTGGTTGCCACTCTCCAGTGGTCAAAGATTTTCCCTATAGTGTGTTAATTTTTCAGCAGGGTGTGCATGCATAGATGTGATCATGGAGCAGAAGCAGGAGGTAGGAGACATGAAGCAGAGGCTGGAGGTCAGAACTGCATGATATAGACAAAGCAGAAGAAGCCCACTGTGTGACAAGGGTACAAGGCATCCCTCTGATTGTGCCTAAGTGATGTCAGTTAAATCTCAGGCAGTTTGGAAATATAAACAGATGCCAGAAGCTCTGATAGAATTCATCAACGTTTTCTGATATACAAAGACTCATATCTGTAACTTCTTGATATCCAGTCCTGGAAGCATTATTTTACCATATAGTGAGCCAGTATAATGTCCAGTAAAACGCTGAAATGATCAAGGTCCTGAGGGATTAAACTATGGCATGGAGCGGAAGCAAGATAGTAAAGGTGCACTGCTGTCCCTTCTAGATGAAAGATACCTTCTTTCAATGTTCTGGCTTACTGGGATATAGAAAAAAATAACATTTCACAGATAAATAGTTGCATACCAGGTCCCAGCATATGGGCTGACTTGCTCCTATAAATAGACCACATCTGAAACAACAGTAGCAATTTGCATCACCATACAATTTAACTTTGAAAGTCTGCTTTCCTTCTTGCAAAGATGTCTTAGGCTCAATGGCAATGTAACAAATATCGGAACCACTAAGCTTCTCATTATTCTATAATAAATAATTATGGAGCTATTAATATATGCCAGATACACTTCTCAGTAATTATGTACAAGTTAATAAAATAAAAATCCCTGTCCTCATGGAGTTCACATTCTAGTGAGCAAAAGACAAAAATACAAATCAGTAAGATATATATGTCTAATCTTATATGTTGTATAAGACATAGCCATATATAAATAAGATCTATATATTATTAATATGTATATTTATCTATATATAAAATATATGAATATATTTACCACATATAATCTTATTATCTTACAAATAAATTTTATATATAATATATTTTATATAATATATATTATATATATATATTTATATATATATATATATATAAAATCATGGACCACATAATGGCATTTTGGTCAATGACAGATCACATATGCGATGGTGGTCTTATAGTTACAATGCAGCTAAAAATTCCTATTGCTTAGTTATTTGTGTTACAGTTTCCTATAGTATGCAGTACAGTAACATGCTATAGAAACAATAAGCTACATAGTGAATAGCCTGAGTGTGTAGTAGGTTATATCAACTATGTTTGCATAAGTACATTCTGATGTTCGCACAATGACAAAATCGCCTAACAATTCATTTCTCAGTATGTATCCTCATCATTAAGTGACCGTAATAAAGAAAAAAGAGGAGTACTTGGTTGGGCAAGGAATTGGGGGGTGTTGAAATTTTAAATAGAGTCGCTAGAGAAAATCTTTCTTAGAAGGACGTAATTTGACTGATATCCACAGAGTTGTAGCGGAGGAAGCAAGTCGTGCAGACATATCTGGAGGAAACAGTTGACAGAAAGGTCCTTAGGTAGACACCTGCCTGGTGTGTTCAAGAAGAGTCAGGAGGTTGTCATGGCTATAGTGCAGTGAATGAGGTGGAGTAGAAGAAAATGACAACAGAGAGATGACAGGAAGTCAGGTCATTTGGGGCCTTGTGGGCCATTGTAAGGACTGTGGCTTTTGCTGTGACTTAAATGGTAAACCATTGGAGGGTTGAGGAGAGGAGAAAGGTCATCTGACGTACCTTTTAGGAGGATAACTATGTGCTAATCACGTAGAGAATGGATAGTAAAGAGGAAGGGGAAGAGAGAGGCAGGAAGGCCAGTTAGCACACTGCTACAATCATACAGAGAGATCATGGTAGATTTGTCCAGTGTGGACTAGGCAGATGTCTTCAAGGTTTAATGGTAGCATTGATCTCTCTGGTATTCCTGAAATGTGTTATCACTTGACAATTGGATAGTGCTCAAAGAATAAAGTGATTTCCACTGGCCCTTTCCTAGTATTGTTTCAAAGCAGAGATTCTCCCAATTGTGCATTACATGAATATGTATTTCAACATTACATTAAGGAACTGATGAATTATTAAAGACTGAGTTCAGAGGAGTAGTAGGTGTACTATGAGGCAGAGTTCCTTGAAAACTACATTACTCACATGAATCCTAGAAGTACCTACATTCATCTGTGAACTGCAGAATTCTTTGTACTCAGGAAGCAACAATTAGTTAAGAGCAGTATCCAATAGTCTCAGAAAAGGTAGGTATATTTCACCTAATTGCAAATTGTGTCTTTGGAGAAGGTTAGAAAAAAAAAATTAACGGCATGGCCTTACAATGATGCATGGTCCCTTTTCAAGTGCATCAATCTCCCCATCATTAAAGGGAATCTAGATGTATAAACTAATTCAGGTCTCAGAATCTAATATGGTGGTTCCAATTAAGATCCTGTTCTCTCCAGACCTCGAGTTTTTGGTTAGAGAGAATAAAGACAGCCTTAGTGTGTTGTCCATTTACTAATTTATATGAACCTGATTAACATTCAGCCATCAATCACTGAACATTACTGAAGGTCAGATCACTCAGATTACCACTCAGGCCACAGAGATATTAAGAGGACTAAGCCCACTTCGCCCCTGGTAGTTAAATGTGGCTATTTGGCCCGTGCTATCTTGGATCCCAGCATCCCTGCTGCAATCAAAGAGTTCATACCGACTGCAGGATCTTCTACCAGCTTCCTTAGCCTACAAAGAATGTTCCCCTAGAACATTTTTTAAAGTTACTGATGTGCTCAAAATACATTTCCCAGTGTCTTGATAAAGGGAAAGTCTTCAGACATACTCAGCAGATATGATTAGGAGGAGGGTGAAAGAAGAGCATTTTATAAATTCATTCCAAGCTTCCTATCTCCCTAAGTCTTGGGTTCATCTCTCCAAGGAATTTTTGGCACCTCAATCCATTAAATGTAGGCCACTGTTAAATACTTATTTAGTCAACTGGTCAAATAGAACTGCTTCCAACTGCTTAAGCCTACAAGACCCAGATTCCCTGGCATATGCCCCCACATGGAAAAATTCAGCCCAACCTAAAATAGTTTATCCTGTCTTAGTTGAGCATCTTCACAATGCATTTACAATTCCATTCTCCCTATTTTTTTGCTGATATAAGTTAGAAAGTCTTGCACATGTGGGTGCATTAACCTTTTCATCTTAAGTTTGACTTTGTATTTGGTCTTCTCTAAAAAAAAAAAAAAGTGTTTTTATTTTTATGGCAGTGTAAGTTCAGAAATATTTGAAGATTTGTGGTCTCTGAGTCGTCCAAAACCTCTCACAGGACCACATTTCTGTTCTTCATGTCCTGAACTTTCATGGAAAAAAAAAAAAAAACATTGTGTTCACACAAGAGATATGGTAGGGCTGTGAATTCTTCTGATGCTACAATCCTACTACCGATAGGATCTAGTTTGAAGTTTACTGGTTGCAACACATTTTTTTTTTTTGTCACATTCAGACAAAAATTTTGGGAATGCATTGAGAAAATAGTTTAGTTTTCCACTGTTATTTTTTAACTTATCCAGCACAATGTTAAAAGCAAACACCCGATCTTTAATTCTTCACAGCGTTCACACTTGAGGACAACATAACTGATACCTAAATCAGACAAGGGAAAGACTAGAAAACTACAAGCCAATAATCAATAATCCTCATGAGCATAGACACAAAAAATCCTCAAAATATTGGCAACTCAAATCCTTTAGTATACAAAAAGTATTGCTATAGTATAGCCAAGTGGGGTTTACCCCTAGAAACGCAAAGTTGGTTTAGTCATCAAAAATCAATCAATAAAATTTACCACCTAATCCAAATAAAGGAGAAAAATCATATGTGATATCATGAAATTTAGATAAAGCATCTGACAAAATTCAACACCAATTACTTATTTATTTTTTTTTTCTTTGAGACAATGGAGTAGATGGCATGATTGAGAATTACAAGGTAACTGAGGATGTAATAAAAGAAAAACAGAGAAATTATAAACTACAAAAACAGAGGGAAAATGAGTAATAATTAATGGTCCCAATATAAAACAAAGTAAAAAGTGGCATGATTTTGAGCATGTGATGGAGTGTCATAAAACGGTGTTGAAAACATTTTTCTTCAATTGCCCCACAGTTGTAATATTAAAGCCCCAGAAGAAAAGGTTCTTTGCCTTAGTATTAAAAAAATATAGTCACAGTGATATAAATGTTACTTATTTCTAACCTTTTAGAGTTACCCTGTAGACATCCCAATAAAGACTCCGGGGTACTATTGTTACAGAGCAGAACATATTAACAAACATGACAATGTAAAAAGATAGTTAAAGGAGGTAGAAAATTGAATGGGAGGAGATAAAGATACGAAAAAAGTTAGGCGCTCTAATAACTTTATCTTCTGAGGAAGAGTCAAGAAAGCCTGTCTCAAAATGACGGAGTTAGGGTTGCGTTAGAGTTAGGAGTAGGATTATACATACATAATTAACATTAAAGTTGTAACCAATAAAATAACAAATCATAGAAGAAGCAACGTATCTCATCTAAAATTAACAAATTAAGAACATTATAAACATATAATTTTGACTGCTGAAGGCAACTGTCAGAAGAATGTAAAACAGAAATAGTAATTATCTCCAGGGAACGGAAGGGCGGAAGGGAGATGAGGAGATGAGGACGAATAGGGCAGGAGTCTGTTGCATTTTACCACAAGCTCTTTTACACTATTACTTTGTTACTACATTCATGTACTACTCTGAAAAAATATCTATCATCTGTCAATTCTTAATTTTATAATAAAATTGGGGGGACAATTAAATGAACACTTAGAATACAAGTATTTCAGATTACTGGTCTTTCATTTTACCATGATATTTGTTACTATAAATATAATATTTTTATAAACCAAGAGTAAGGGTAATAGTACTGAATTTTTTAAAATGGCCTATCAAACTACCTTTGACTTTTTGTTTTTTCTGATGAGTTTTTAAGTTGGAAAAAAGACTAAGTGTGTACTTTAAAAGTTCTTTAAGCACACAGAGTACTAATATAAGGAGAATAAATGCCTCTGAATTTCACAAAATCAACTACAAAAGAACATATGCTTATAGTAAAGAGTATTGGGTTCAGCAGTACAAAAATAAAGATTATAAAATACTAGAACAGGCTACCAATAAAACTATGATCAACTATACATTACTATTAGGTGACATATTTTATTTTCTCAATATTTATATACAATTTTTTTTCTTTCAAAAAAAAAGTAAAACATCGGAAATAACAGTACTCAGGATATACCTTAAGAAGGTAAAAAAGTCATGGTTCCTATATCTGTGGAACTTCTATTTTAAAATCTTTAATACATCTTTGCATAAAATGTGTTTTTTCCTAAAACATACAAAATTATTTTCTTTTGTTTTATTGTTTTGCATCTACTATTATTTTTGTTTTAGGAATTAGAGAAGTAGAAAAAGGAAAAAAAAATCTATGGAGGACAAATGATAATATAACACAAAAATTTGTTTATCACTGCCCTCTACTGTACAATTTTCTCAAACCAACATTGATAAGGAAATGACAATGTGACTGATAGGCATGGAACACTAACCCAAGAATGTTGAGTATTCTTCAGCTATAATATCTATCTGAAGCAGAGTTTCTTAATCTCATCATTATTGACATTCTGGGTCTCGATAATTATTTGTTGCAGGTGGCTGTACTGTGTATTGTAAGACATTTTGGCAGCATCTCTGGCCTCTACTTACAAGATGCCAGTAGTACTTCCACAAGTTATGACAACTAAAATGTCTCCAGACATTGCCAAATATCTACTGAAGGGCAAAATCACTCCTGGTTGAGAACCACTAATCTATCGGTTAGCAGTTCTATCTGTAATTCAGTTTCATTACAAATCAAAGCCCTAGGCATCAAACAATGTTATCTGTTCCCATGGATCCACTTATAAGCTATATCTGGATGGCATACAGAATTACTTGTTTACTCCATCAATTTAGTTCTGAAAACACACCCTCACATGTTGAACTAGATGACTAAGCTACTCAAATGATACCAAAACACTGATGGTGCTATCCTCTTAGTATCATCTTCTCCTGCCATCATCACACAATCATCCCAGGCTGAGTATGTGCAAGAAACAGGACTTCACCTGGCATCCAAAACAGATGCCTCTCTCTACAATTACTTAATTCCAAAACCTGAATTACGCTGTTTCTGCTACCTTAGTTGACCTTAACCTAGCATTCTGAAAGTTATCCCATGTTCCAGGATTTGTCTTGGCAACTAATTCTTTCCTCCACATGTTTTTAACCTCATTTCCTATTTGTGTATTTGCTTCCCCCCGATCCCTGACCTTTATGCGTCTGACCCAAGGCCAGTAATGGGACTCAGAATCCTAAATGCTTCATTTGCTTAATCACTTGGCTTCGTATTTTGACACTTGGACACCATCTGGACTCTGACAGCAATATTAACCCAGCATGAAAGTCTTTTGAGAATAAAATAGTTTGAAGAATAGTTGCAAAATATTGGACCATTTTTTTTAGAACTTAAAAAAATTTCAAGACACAAAACACCACATAGGTTGTCAATCTCATTGCTTTCATTTCTTTTGTGTGTGCGTACAATATATTTCTGATTATAAAATAATTTTAAAGTTTGAAAAATATAGAAGTAGATAAAATATAATCACCGAAAATTCCACCATCATTCAGAAATAACTATTGTTAACTTTTAAAATGTAGACTGAAGTCTAAAGTATAAATGTCTCATGTACCTATCTATTCACATATACCTTTTTTTTTTCAAAAGTACTATCATATTCCACACAGTGTTGTGACCCATGTTTTACTTCATAATGTATCCAGGAATGATAGCCAAAATAATTAGCAAATCATATGCATAGGCTGCCCTCACTGATGCAAAGTTCTGGGGTGCCATGTTTTAACTCTATGGGAGCTACATAATGAGAGGCCCAGAAAGTCTCATAGGGAGGGTCAGTGCAGACAGGGTGATATGAGACACTGCAGTGGCTCACAGCAGCTGCTATTTAGAAGCATCTCAACATTTTAACAACTGGTTAGGGTTGTACCAGTGTAAATATTCTGTTTAGCATCCCTATGCATACCGCATATTAGTATATAGTTAGTAATCAAAAACATAGTATTTAATGACTACAAAGTCTGGCCTGTAGATATTTTATGTATTACATCTTTATATTGGTCTCTATCACTTTTTCCTTTTGCTAAATTAATATGGTCATTATCCATTAAAAAAACTCTACCATATCTCAATAAAATTTATGTAAATTCCTCTTGATGAATCTTCTAGTCCCTTCCTCAAAATTTCACCATATCATAGCATCTATTATATTATGTTTAAATCATTTCCTGAACCATCTATTTCTCCTAAAAAGTTATATGTTCTGCAAGAACAGGGACTGTGTCTTGGTCACGTTTTGTATTATTGGTATTTGTTGTTCAGTAAGCATTTACTGAAATAAACTGTAGTAATATTATTTCTCAAATTCCCTGCATGTCTTATTTATTAGGCTACGTTAATATTTACAACTTCAAAGAGTTTTTTAAAAAATATAGAGCTTCATGAATTACCATATTACTTTCATTTTCCCTCTGCCTATCCTTTTAGGTTAGCCTAATTAAAAATCACTGTGAAGGGGGTTGACCTACTTCTGTATTTGAGAATTCTTCAAAGAATTCTATTTAGAATATTCTTCTCAGCATTCCAGTCCAGCTACTTGGATGACAATTGGAATCCCATTTTCTTCACAGAGCTTAATGGTTAACAATCATGACAACTTTATGTTGCCCTCTCTATTCTGAACTTGGAATCTTATGAACTTGTGCTTAATACTCATGCATTTGTTCATTCAATAATTCATCACATCTTTATTGAACTCATATTACCTGCCAGATCTGTGGATCAACAGATGAATAAAACATGGTCTCTGCCCTTGAAAAATTCCAAATTAGTTGGAAATGCAGGCTCTAGACTATAATGTAGTAAATCTCATAAGATATTCATGGACAGACTGTAAAAAAGCACTATATTGTCATACTTCTACACTCTATTTCCTGAATGGTAAGAATACTTTAACCTACTTTAGAAAAATACTTTTTACCCTACTAGCAAAATAAGTATTCCTAAGACTCTACTTATTTGGATTCATTGAAGACAAGGTAAAAAATCAAAATAAGAAAAAAGCTAAAATTTTCCAAACACCACTTCTTGTCAGTATCATAGAGTACCTGTGTGATACTGGAGAGAAGACAAGGAAAATCTTTGGAGCATTTCCAGCAGTGTAAAAAATCCTTATAGTCACTGAAATATTTTCATATTGTGTTACAAAGAGAATATGCTTGGTAATTTATATTTACATTACCAGACTCACAAAAATGAATGCTAGAGAGCCTAAGTCTTTCAAAATCAAACCTGGGGAAATAGTTACAGACAATTATGCCATTGTGTATAAATATATTTACATCTACTTCCTGTGAGAAGTATTTAAATATACTTCCTTAGCATATCCTGCACCTGAATCATTTAATTTTAATATGCTCCTCCTCTATACAAGAATATTACTTTTCAGAAATAATCATGACATTAAATGAATAATGATAATGAACAAAATAAATTCAGAAAAGGCAAATTTTCTTTTTCTCAAACTTCATCATATAATCATGCTTGTAGTGAATAACAATAGCATTGAAGAAAAAAGTAATGATTAATCTTTTTAATTAGATTTAAGCATTTTTTTGGAAAGAAACAATGGCCTGTTACACTAATGAGTCACTACATTAAAATGTTATAGCAATTAAATAAAAAACAAGAAGAACAATCCTAAAATAATACATTTCCATTTTCAAAATATTCAATTCAGTAATATGTTTCACATTTAAACTAAAATTTGCATTTAATAAACAAAAAATCCAAAAGTACTACACCTAGCAGTTCAGTTTCACTATTTTAAATTTAAAATACAAATAAAAACTCCAAGTGATAATATACAATATAACTGAAAGAACTCCAAGTTGTATCTTGTCTTTTATTTCTAATCAACTATTTACGTAATGTCTCAGTTATTAAAATTTCACCAAAACTGAAGCTAATGTTTAGACCTTAGACTATCAGAATATTTTTTCCAGGAGAAATATTTCATCACTGACATTGTTTAGAATTGCTGGCACATGGTGGTAATAAAAAGCAGGCTGTAAAAGTCAGTTTTATTATTGTTTTTAAATCCTCTAACGACAATACATCCCTTTATTTGCCTTCTCTGGGGTGACTGCTTCCACTGCAGTGCCCTTGGCATGGCACTTACTAGATCATTTATCTCTGTACTGTCAATTCTACAAATAATGTTTTTCCTGATTACATTTATGTGCTGGACACTGTGCTAGGTACTCTTAAACACTGTCTCCTTTGAGACTTGTCACAATCCTACAATGCAAGTGTCCTTTCTTACTCTCATTTCATGAATGAAAAAACAATTTAGGGACTTTGAGTAACCTGGCTCAGGTCATATGAGTAAATAACAGAGACAGGAGTCAAACTCAGATATGATCAAAAGGCCCATAACCACCCAATCCTACATTCCTTATTCATGCAACAAATATGAACTCAGTGTCTTCTGCAAGCTTGTAACAGAGCAGTGCATAAGAAACAACCCCTATTAGCCAAGGGATTGAAGATGAGTTAATCACTCCACTTTTCCTAGAGGTGGCCACTCTCCTATTTCTATCATCATAGATTACTTTTACCTACTCAGAAACTTCATCTAAATGTCATCCTAGAATATGTACTCATGTGTGCCTCCACTTTTTTTCCTATTCTCTCCTTCTGGAACTCCTCTGAATCAGTTATTGGGAATTTCAAATTGATTCTCCAATTGTTACATGTTTTTTTTTTTAATTTTTCTTGTTTCTTCTACATCCTGTTTTAATTTCATCAGTCATGACTTCCAGTACTCACATTTATAGAATTCCTTTTTATTCTATCTGCAACAATTTATTCACGTCTTCTTTTCTTTCAGTGTTTTGCAATGTTTCAATGTGAGCTCACCATCAACAGTTGCTCCTCTCTGTGTCCTAGGATGAGGAACATCCCTAAAGGATATTATTATATATTATTGTATTTGCCTCTCTGGGGGGCCCCTCATCTTTTGCCAGACCAGACCAATTTTTACTGTCTTGTTTAAAGGGTCTCTGCACCTTGTGTGGAGTCTGAATTTGGATTCCACACCCATGCACGGTACAAGTTTGAGGTCTAAACTCCTCTGGGTTGCCTTTTCACCCACGATCTCAGGTGGATGGTCAGAAAGCTTTATTGTTGTTTCCCCAGGCAACTTCCTAGGCGTAACCCTTCATGATTACTTGTTTATTACAAGATGGTTAGCGTTAGCTCCCTGCAAACACAGTACCTGAGGCTTGTGATATCTTTACATGGTCAGAACCCAACAATTAAAGCCCATAAACTCTCAAGTTTTTTCAGCTTAAGCTCTTATTCTCTACACCAACTTTGAGTTTGCTCGTATTTCTGGTACCTGGAGATTTCATTCTCTGTTTTAAGTGTTATCCTTACGTTTTATCCAGAATTTCTATTTGTTTTAAGGGAATGGTTTTGAGATGGCTTTGTATCCAGTAACCCACCATCTATCTCAGTATTGTCCCTCTACCATCCACTGAACGCATAGAGAGCAGTCCCCTTGGCAAAACCTCAACTATCCTCCCATTAGACACTTGCCTTCTTCCTCTCTCTCCTCTTTTACTCCAGATTCTCCATCACCAACACCCAGCAACCAGCCCAGGAAATTAGAACTTTCATAAAGAGGTTTGTTTAGTAGGTATTAGGGGAGGGGGGAAAGGCTGAAAACATCCACAGGTGTGTAAAGGGAAGACTACCATCCTATTGATACTGCTTATAACCAATCCAGTGAGTGACTCGATGACTTTCAAAGATGTAAAAGTAGGTTTATGTCAATGACAGCATTTTACTCTGCTTTCTTTCCACATCACAGGGATGATGCACATTGTCTGGTGCAAAGTTTAAAAAATTTCACTTCAAAGTCTTAATAGGTTTCAGGATGGTAGTTTTCTTTGTAAGATAGGGAAGTGTTAGAACCTTAAGACTTCAAGCAGGTGTTCCTCGAGAAACATGCTATTTTAGGGATTTAAATTTCCCCCTGTCTTAGACTCTGGTAAACAGTCATATTCTGTATCTACTTTTGAATCTTTTCCCTAAATTTTAATTCCTTTTATTTACCTAGTAGCCTTAACTGCAGTAGTCTTTTTTTTTTTTTTTTTTTTTTTTTTTGACAGAGTCTGGCTTTGTTGTCCAGGCTGGAGTGCAGTGGTGCGATCTCGGCTTACTGCAAGCTCCAACTCCTGGGTTCACGCCATTCTCCTGCCTCACCCTCCAGAGTAGCTGGGACTATAGGTGCCTGCCACCATGCCCGGCTAATTTTTTGTACTTTTAGTAGAGACAGGGTTACACCGTGTTGGCCAGGATGGTCTCGATCTCCTGACCTCATGATCCGCCTGCCTTGGCCTCCCAAAGTGCTGGGATTACAGGCGTGAGCCACCGCACCATGCCAACTGCAGTAGTTTTACACAGCCTTCCTAGCTTCATTTCTCCCTTGAATTTAGTATGACAGTGGCAGAATCACACCCGAGATAATCCTAAAGTTCTGGTGGTGTCCAGCCTCAAGAGAAGCAGGGGCACAAGGTAGAACTAACAGCAGCAAAAAGGAATATCTGCAGTAAGAGTAACTTAGGAGGACACATATGATATTAATAATCATGGTAATAGCAGCTGACGTTTATTGAATCATAACATTTACATGGCATTAATGTAAGTGTTTTGCATAGAAAATACTTCAATCCACACTCCTATGATTCTGCTACTGTTTCTATTTCCCATTGACAGATCAGGAAACAAAGGCACAGAGTGTTAAAATTATTTTCTTAAGGTTTTACAACCAGTGTTAGAGAAACTGACAAAGAAAGAGGGGGAAAGGCTAGGGAAAAAGTAGAGCTTCTCTGGGGGCTCTCACCAGCAGGAGTTTGTGGGCCATGTATTTACTGTCCTGTACTTCTGTAAGGTTGCCAGTCTCTGTGTCTTTTCATTCCCAATTTCAAATCATAAGAAAATGCATCTGATAGGTCTAGCTTTGGTCAATCCCTGATAAATTAATGAGTTTTGATACAGACACGGCCAATCCATATGAGGGGCACTCCCTGGAAATGCAGTATTGGTTTTAAGTAGGCAGCCACTCAAAAATGGTATCTACTGTATGACCTAATTATGTAAGAAGTTATCAC
Organism: Nomascus leucogenys; assembly: GCF_006542625.1. Taxonomy (NCBI): domain Eukaryota; kingdom Metazoa; phylum Chordata; class Mammalia; order Primates; family Hylobatidae; genus Nomascus; species Nomascus leucogenys. The sequence goes on from NC_044393.1 coordinate 70,102,582, forward strand.
AAGCCTATGCAAACATAATTTCTGCAGCTCAGCTGATACATGTTCCAACAATAAGAGTTACATTATTTAACTAAAATATACAGTGTGTAAGTTTTATTTTTGGTTTCTGTGGAGTGTGTATTTATACTGACTGAATTGGGAACCATTTATTATCTCATTTCCCTTAATATGGAACACTCCCTGAGGAAGCTCACTTTACACTGAAATGATGTTCTTCTATTTATGATAGCATACCATTTTAGCTACTCTGAAAGAGCCACCTGGCAAAAACAACTAAAAGTGCTAGATTTAAAAAAATACACTTATGAACTAGTACGAAATTAAGGAATTTTCAGAGGGAATATAAAAGGGGAAAAAGAAGGAAAATGAAAATATCCTGAGAAATAAGTGCAAGCCAAAGTAGGCTTTTGTTCAAGATTATCTGTCAAGTTCTGGACACCTAGAGCTCTTACTTTAATAGCTGTGCAGCATGTCAGGGTCAGAAGATAAACCCAAGTATCAGTTCAAAAGGAAGAGTCTTATAGCAGACAAAAATCTGGGGCCCCAATGGACTATACTCTCCATGTAAGGGTAAATGACATATAAGCCTCATGCACAGAATAGGCCCGTAATGAAACATGCCTGTCTTGGCCTTGGAGCCCAGTAAAGAAAGAAAAAAAAAATTCTCTGAGAATCTGAGCAATCCATTTGGGATTGAGGCCCAGATTCAATCTATCTGTGCAATACAATAAACCTCAAGTGGACAATTTAATCTGGTCCTAGGGTTTATGATGTCTCCAAACAAATTGACAAGCAAATTCTAATGCTCTCCATGAAAACTCAATTTCAACTCCAGCCTCAAAGAATCCTTATGCTTGTAATCCCAGAAACAGGAATTCAGAGTCAAAAATCACAACCCAACAGGAAAAAGTCACCATGAGCAAAAGTGCCCATTTCTGAAGAAATAGCACTAAAAGGCCCATAAATGTTTCAATATCAGGTTTAACAGAAACAAGATACAGACTAAATAATTTGTATAAGAAATTAGAAGATGGCTTGAAAAGAGAACCGAATAGAACTTCTAAACCTGAAAAATTCTGAAAATTCTAAAATAAAACATATAAAAGAAAGATTAAGATAAATAAGAGAATAGAGAAAGTCTTACTGGAAAAAATGAGAAATAAGCAATACTGAAAATACAATCATTGAGAATTTTCTAGAATTGTTGCAGGGCACCAATCCTGAAATTCGGGAATCCCCTCAAATCCTAAGCATAATTTTAAAAATTTAAGAAAAGGGAATAAGGAAGGAATTCAGACTTAGATCACTGCAAAACTGCAAAAAGATGTCAAAGAGATGTTAAAAGCAGCCAGAAGGAAGGATGGAAAACGAAGAAAGGAGGAAAAGAAGAAGGGAGAAAAAGATTGAAAGTACTCGATTTTCGAAGCAAGTAATGAAAAAATTAACTAGAAACTATAAAATTCTAATTCTTATTAGGATCGAAGTAACGTTCCGTTGAGATTCATCATGATTCATCATTCGCGACAGGGAAGTTTCCTGCTTAAGAGCAGTGAAAACCTTGAGTACAAGAGTATGTAATGCAGAAGGAAAGCAGGAAACACACACACACACACACACAATTTCAATTGCAATTTGAAAAATATAAAATGAACAATAAATTATGAACTAATAACAATTTCCCCAGAAAATCGAAGAGTTAAGAAGAGTGGAAAATAACAATACCTAGTATTTATTGAGTGCAAGAGTTTTCAATAAAAAACAATTTAAAAAGAAACTGAGTAGGGACGTACTAAATATATCATAGGAAAACATTTGCTGGGAGAGGTCGAAAAGTAGAAACTAAAGAACGCCCAAGACAACCAACCTCGAATATGGACTATTTACTCAACATAAAGTTACTGCTATTAACAGCCTATTCGAAATCAAGGCTCCATCCGTAATTCATGGCTGCTCACTATGATGATGAAGATTATTATTATTATTTTTGCGGATGCAGATTGTATGTATAGATTAATTACATTAGAATGACGATTAGATGGACCGCAAAGTAGAATATATAAGTGGCTATTGACACTATTTGTGCATCTTTTAATCTGGGAAATGTATATTCACTCCATAGTCTCAGTATAAACTATTTTAAAATTACATGTAAGCCAACCAGGTGTCTCTTTTATATTTTCGGAGTGAATAATGAGGATAAATTCCAGTAGAGAGTTCTATTTTAAGCAATCCAAATTCCCCGAACTTTGCTGATTATTCTAGTGTTTAGAACCTTTGCTATTTGCCTGGCACTTCTTGAAACCCATAACTCACAAATGCCAGGGGCATGGAAGCACATCAAAGAACAGGTGAAAAGTTGTTCCTAGTTGTTATGCAGGCGCATACAACTCCCGCCATTCTCTGTGCAAAAATCAACAAATAAACAGAGGCACCGCATTTCGGATTCTGTTACGCACTGTTTGCAATGGCGCCTGGTATTCGTAGTTTCTACGAGGAGAGCCGCCAGCGCGCCAACCCTCGCTGAGGAGGAAGAAAACCACATTTCCCACAGAGACACGGGGGCGAACACTGGCCGGCTTACGTCATTGCTTCAACCAACCAATAGCAGCTCCGGGCGGCAGTGAGGCAAGCGCTGTCAGGCGCCAAAGTGGTTTTTTTTTTTTTCTTTTTTTTTTTTTGCCGGAGTCGAGCGGGTGCTGCTAGCGGAGGCGCCATATTGGAAGGGACAAAACTCCGGCGACAGCGAGTGACACAAATAAACCCCTGGAACCCCTTGTTCCCTCAGCTCTAACGGCCGCGATGTTGTACCTAGAAGACTATCTGGAAAGTGAGTGCGCGGCGCTGGCGGCGGCCGCCAGTGGGACCTGCGGGCGGGCAAGAGCGCGAGTGGACGGGCAGCGAGATGGCGGGAGGGAGGGGGCGGCGGGGGATGTTTCTTTCTCACGGTAACTGGCAGCCTCGTTGTGGGCTGCCGGCCCCCTCGACCCCCCTGACGCACGCGCGCAGTGACGTAAGCGCGTATTTCGCCGTTGGCCCCGCCCCTCTGACGGACTCTCCCTTTGACAGTGATTGAGCAGCTTCCTATGGATCTGCGGGACCGCTTCACGGAAATGCGCGAGATGGACCTGCAGGTGCAGAGTAAGTCGGCGCGTCTACTCCTCCTGTTCGCTGCGCGCGTTCAGTTCCAGACTTGCTTGTCATCGCTGCTAGCGCCTAATGCTCTTTCACTGTCCTCTGGCTCACTCCGCTAGTGCATAAGGAGTTGTCAAAAAGAACTGGCAGCTCTGAATCTCACCTTCTTCCCTCCCATGCTACTTCTTTCTGGCCTTTGCAAGAGCAGGAGGCATTGGGACACTTGTATTCCTTTCTAGAATGTGGGATTGTGCAAAAAATATTTCTCTACCGTCATTGAGATAGTTATCTATGTTTCAATGGACGTCAGCATAACAAGTGTTGAGATGTTGTCTTGAGCCTTTTCGTATCGAACTTAGATTTCAGCTTTTATACTTACTTTAAAGTTCATCCTATTCACAGTTTTTCAAGAGTGGAAAGCAAAGAAGCACAGGTTATATATAGCTCTTTAGAGACCCTGGCAAATGTCAAATTTTGAAAACTTAGTTACACATTATAAGATACATTTTAAATTGTAACAGAGTCGTCATTTTCTTGATTAAAATGAGTGACAGAAATTAGATTTCACTGTGAAGTTTCTTATGTGCTGTACTAAAAATTTTAGCAGTTAGTGAACATTTCTTTTTCTTTCAGTGATAGCTTAGTAGTCTCTGTGACTTTTTCCCCAAATTAACTTTGCTCTTTCGTAGAGCAAGGACTATAAATAGGTGGCTCAGGGACCACTTGCTGCAGCTAAGAACCTGTCCTTTTCACTGCTCCTGGCTTCTCTGCCCATGATCACACACCCACTTCTATACCCTTTGTTTTGAGTATATTTTTCCAGTAAGTTTCAGGTGGCACATAATAAAAAGTGGTGGCATGGAAGCCACCTTCTGTTCAGTGGATTGTGGTATGAAGTATGAATTGTGTGTGTGGTTCTCCAGCTATCTCACAAATTCATTTTAATTTTAGTGTAGTTGAAATGCTAAAGATTTGCTGAAGTAGTGTTCTCTGCAGGACTGAGCACAGACACTGATGTCAGATCTGAGTTTGTTTTAGGGCTTTACTAATTTACTCATTGACTCTGTATTATCACTTGCGAGGGGCTTACATTGTCTATAAAAAGAGAATCATCCAAGGATTTAAAATATTACAGGTGGATTAGAATTTATAGTATCTGATACAAAGTAGGCATTAAATAAAGGGTAACTTACTTTAAATTCTTTTTATATTTTATTGTTTAAAATTTTAAATTCTCGTAATTTGGGCTTACATTATACATATTACAGGCTTTTTAAACGTGCATTTCTTTACAGTAACTAGAATTTTCTAAAGTTAATAGGTATTATGGATTAACAGAACAGTGTACCAAATAAATTCAGAAATGCTTATTTAAACAAAGGAACATACTTCTAAAAAATTAACCATAGAACTTCATAGAGTCTTTAAAAGGCTACTGTGGACTGAAAATCTCCAAAAGAAGTGTATTATGAAAAGATTTTTCTCAACTTACGTAACAACAGAATCTTTTTTATTAATTTTTCCTTTTTTTTTTTTTTTTTTTTTTTTTTAGCAGACATCCAATAAGATGATTAGTCTTGGCATATAATTTGGGGAAAACTTACCTAGAATTAATGTTTAAATGATTGTACCTACTACTTTCAGTTGGGATATGACATGATGAGATGTTTAATGCCATATGCCAAATATTTTTATCACTTTTTCTTGTTAAAAGAAATGTGAGGATTAGCTAATGGTGTTTTAATTGTGTTTTGGTACTTTTGTCTGATTTAATACCTTTAGCTTTTGACCCAAAGACTGTATTGCTCAAAAATTATAGTATAGAGCCGATCTACTTTGGCTATTGGAAAAAATTTTGAAATAACAAAAACAAAAATAATCTGTCAATAAGGAAAATTGTAACTTTTTAAAGGAAGGTAATTGAGGCATTATATATTTACATAATCAAAGCATAACATATTTAAGTTACTGGCAAGGTGAAAGAGTGTATATTGTCAGATTTTTTCCCTTCCTAAATCAAACCATGTATATTTAGTATATGAATTTGGTCATTTAATATGAATTTTTTTTATTATGTCATAGATGCAATGGATCAACTAGAACAAAGAGTCAGTGAATTCTTTATGAATGCAAAGAAAAATAAACCTGAGTGGAGGGAAGAACAAATGGCATCCATCAAAAAAGTATGTGCAATACTTCGGATAATTTATCAAGAAATATTGGGACCCTCTGAAAAAGATATTTCAAAATTAAATAGTGGTCTGCATATCAAAATGAGGGAATATTATCAATGACTCTTTAGAATATAAATAATTTATTGTGGTTTAGAGCTTCAGATAGGGATTTTTAGTCATTAAAGCATTTTGGTAATTAAAAATATTGTTTCAATAATTAGTGAGTATTAGTGACAGACCATTTAAAAGTTACGTTTTTTTCTATTAGTTTGTTTTATTCTAGTTGAGATAGAGTACTGTATTCCAGTTTTGGCCACAAACTAGGTAAATAAATATAAGCAGACCTTGAAGAATATTTTATATATTGTTAGGTACTTAAATTAGTGGACCCACAGAAGAACAAAATCTTAAAAGTTAGAAGGAACTTAAGAAAGCCTTTTAATTTAAAACTAAATTTGCACATGAATTGGTCTGGAAACGTAGAATGCATTGAGGTTTTGTTAGTTTTATAGTGGTTATAGCTCTCTTCCAGTATTGAATGAGTATACACGCACATCTCAAAGTTTGCTTTGCAAGTATGATTGAGTTCATTTAGGGATGGATACATTGGAAAAACAAGTTAAAAGACTTGAGTTTGGTCATGATTCTGCTATTTAGCTGTGTGACATTAAATCTTAATATTTCTGAATAATAATGCCTTCCTAAACCCAATGTTCATAGAATTGTTCAAGGATCAATTAAGAGGCCGGGCGTGGTGGCTCACACCCATAATCCTAGCACTTTGAGAGGCCGAGGCGGGTGGATCACCTGAGGTCAGGAGTTCGAGACCAGCCTGGCCAACCTGGTGAAACCTTGTCTCTACTAAAAATACAAAAATTAGCCGGGTGTGGTGGTGGGCGCCTGTGATCCCAGCTACTTGAGAGACTGAGACAGGAGAATCATTTGAATCCGGGAGGCGGAGGTTGCAGTGATCCTAGATCATGCCACTGCACTACAGCCTGGGCAACAGAGTGACAGAGTGAGACTCTGTCTCAAAAAAAAAAAGGGTCCACTAAGGAAGAAATTTGGAAACTACGATACGTTATTCATTCTACCACATGGAGAGAAGATTGTTTCTGTTAGGAAAAGAAAAATCATAATCTATAACAGAAGTAGTCCTAGCTTGGAAGATACCTGGAGGGACATGTGTTCGTGAGTAAAGACATGATATATCTACATCCCAGAGTCACTAATCATCTCTTTAACCTAATAAATTTTTGGTGGAGTGCACCTTAAGTATACCCTGAGAAGTCTAGTACCCCATGGAAATTCATAGTATCATCTTCTTTCCCCCTTTTTAAAAAAAAAGTTTAATAAGTTGAGGCAAAATCTAAAATACAGATTGAGTTGTATGAATATATACCTAATTTAAAGTGGGAGTTATAGAACAACTGGAAAATAGGGAAATGCAGATCAGAATCCTTTTAATAGCTGAACTTTAACAAAAACTTTTTTAATGGAATGCAAATGTACTTTACAAGTTAGATCAATTTTAGTTAACTTTTTATTTTAAATACTGTTCATTAACTCATATAGCTTTTTCTAGACTTACAATGGCATTTACTTTTAATTATATTCTTTCTAGAAATTCTGAACATCTCCCTTTTACTCTTGGCCATTGTGCATAGTTTCTGATCCTTTACTATCCCACCCTATTTCTAACAGGTTTTTGTTTTGTTTTGTTTTTTGTTTTTTTGAGATAGAGTCTCGCTCTGTTGTCCAGGCTGGAGTGCAGTGGCCCAATCTCGGCTCACTGCAACCTCTGGCTCCCGGTTCAAGCAATTCTTGTGCCTCAGCCTCCCGAGTAGCTGGGATTACAGGCGCCCACTACCATGCCCGGCTAATTTTTGTATTTTTAGTAGAGATGGGGTTTCGCCATGTTGGCCAGGCTGGTCTCAAACTTCTGACCTCAAGTCATCCGTCCTCCTTGGCCTCCAAAAGGGATTACAGGCGTGAGCCACCGCGCCTGGCCTCTAACAGGTTTTTTATTAGTAAGGTAGGATGACTGTGATAACAAGATATGATAATGAAAATGCAGTTATATGTCCTGCATATGAATATTTTTAAATGATTAATTTATTTTTGTAATGAAAATGTTTTCATTCAGGACTATTATAAAGCTTTGGAAGATGCAGATGAGAAGGTTCAGTTGGCAAACCAGATATATGACTTGGTAAGTAAAAGTAATGTGGATACTGTGCCATAAGTACTTGAATAATAGATTGTATCTTAAATTTTATTGGCTTAAATGTAGTAGGAAGAAGCAACTAAAACTGAAGTATTGCTCTCTTGATCACATCTAATTTGACATTTCAGTGTCCATTTTACGGTTTCTTTGTGGAAAAGTCAGAGTCCACAGTGTTAGTTAATGTGGTGAGAACTGTACATTTTAGCAAGTCTATGCTGCGGTAAGGTGGTTTCTGATGTTAGATATTTTGTAAACAAGAATTAATGTTTAACTTTATTTTACTAATCCTTGTCTTCTTAAGGTAGTGTGTTTACTTGCCTTATACATCATTTTGAGATTGTTTCTGTGGTAAAATACACCTGAGAAGACTGCCTTGACAAGAGTTCTTGGTAGTCTGATTAAAATGAAGAAGAATCATTTGAATCAGTGTTTATGTGAGTGATGTTAAAAGATCGTATGTAACAGCTGTGTCAGTTGTTTAAGCAATACAAGATTACAAACTTTAAACAAGATTCTTTTATTGCAGCAGCACTTCTAAAAGATTGAAAACACCAAGAAGATAGATAGAATATTCACTATTTCTCATATTGATGCAGTTATGGTGCTCTTTTTCATTTGAAACATCTTCTCCTAAAATACATACTTTAAGAAATAGTCATTTCTGTTTTTGCATTAAAGTAAATTAAAGCAGAAAACACATGCTCACTTTTGGCTAACTTCAGTGTATAGATTTCATACTTATGTTGTCTTTCCTGAGTACAGATTTATTACTGAACAAGTACGTGTAAATAAAATGTCATTGGTGAGCAAGACACAAGATAAAAGGTGAACACCACATATGATGTGAATTGTAAATGCTTATACCACAGACTTGAAAACATGTGTCATGTAGAGCCATGGAAAATGTTTAGTTGTTTTTATGTAGTACACACATTTTAATGGTGCTAATAACCTGGGCTCTTTTGTTCATAGAGTTATTCTGAAAAAAATTTCATAAAAGACACTGCCTAAAGATAGGTAGAATAGGCTGTAGCTTGATTTATTGTGGAATAAAAACCAAAAAAAAAGGTCTTAATTGTTTCAGTCTTTAATTATGTCTATAAACTTAGAAAAAGGCATTTACATTTGAATCTAGACTAATATGTTTAGTAACATTCTTCCTCATATTCAATGACTGTATGTATCAGTCCTTATTTAGAGACTGCCTGCTTTTTAATTCATATAGCTGTTTGGTTCTATTCTTTGTTTTGTTTATTATTTTGTTGTTTTACTGCTTGTTAGACCTTTACTAAAGATACTTTGTGTATTTAGAAAAAATATAACATAAATATATGCTTTTTAAATATGTGTGTGTGTGTGTATTCATCTCTTATTTATAAACCACACTGTTCATCCACTCTGTGCCTGAAAAAAGGGAGCTGTACCTGGGTATAATGGAGGAATAAAAAGTAAATACTAGGCCGTACGCAGTGGCTCACGCCTGTAATCCCAGCACTTTGGGAGGCCGAGGAGGGCGGATCACGAGATCAGGAGATCGCGACCATCCTGGCTAACATGGTGAAACCCCGTCTCTACTAAAAATACAAAAATATTAGCCGGGCGTGGTGGCGGGTACCTGTAGTCCTAGCTACTTGGGAGGCCGAGGCAGGAGAATGGCGGGAACCCTGGAGGTGGAGCTTGCAGTGAGCAGAGATCGCACCACTGCACTCCAGCCTGGGCGACAGAGAGAGACTCTGTCTTAAAAAAAAAAAAAAAAAGTAAGTACTAGAAATGGCTCTTGTCCTCATGGTGTCTGTAAACTACTGTAGTGGGGCAGACATACCTGCAAACTAAAGTGGAGAATCCTTACAGAAACATGTAATAAACATTAACCAGTTGAATATTAAGGGGTGTCTGCTGAAAAACATTGAAGTAAGTCATGCAGAGTTAATTATTGATTTCTTAGAGGGTATAGGAAGAGTTTTGAACAGAGTTTGTTTAGAAAGTCAGGGTCCTGAATTAGGTATTGTATTGAGAGGAAAGCATTTCACTCAGAGATAATGGCATAAACAGAAGGAAAGTACAAATTCAGAAATTAATTGAGAAGGGATAGATTCCAAGGCTAAAGAGTGAAGTAATAAAGGTGAGGTAGTAAATTTAATAAAGCATAAGAAATATAACAGAAAGCAAGTGTCCATAATGGATTCATGCAGATGTGAGTTCAAACCCTAGCTCAGCCATTTCACTGACACCATGACTTTGGAAAAGTTATTTAATCTTGAACCTCAGTTTCCTGCTGTAAAAAAGCAATATTAATTTATACCTTACTGGAGGGTTTGCATTAGAATACATACAATGCTATTAGTTTGGCAGATAGTAGGATTTGCTCCTTCTTTAAGAACTCAGTCCATCTCATTTCCTGAACTGGAATTTTCTATTTTCCTGAAGCCACTGCTTCCCTTTCAACTCTGCCAAGTGGAAGCTGCTGTCCCTCACTCTCCTAGTATCTCTGAGGCTTCTTTTTGTCTTTTCTTCTTTTTCTTCCCCCCCTCCTTCTTTTCTGCCCCCTCCTTTGCTCTACCCTCTTCCTTTTTATTATTTTTTTTCTTTTTCCCTTTCTCCCTCCCTGCCTTTCTTTTTAAATACTTTAATCCTATTTCAGGTGAACATTATATCCTTAATATAAAAAATCCCTTCTCTTTCAGACTTACTGATAATCATCTCAGTTACCCTCTACCCTTTATCACTATAACTTAATGGCTTCTAGGTGAAGCTCAGATTGAAAAACTGGCACCTGGTTCACAGTTCTCTGTTGCAATCATCTTATACTACCTAGTCATCTACTTCTTTGGCTTTTGTAAATACTAATCCACTTCAGACGCCACAGACTGAACCCGATCATCACTTGGAATTGCCCTGCCTCTGATACTTCTTGCGTCTACACTTCATTTCCTCCTATTTTATCAGCCCTTTCCTATTCAATCAAGAGACTGGTTGAGCTCTTGATCTCTTTTCTTACAGGTAACTTCCACATTGTTGCTGCCTTAGGGCATGTTTTTACTTGCTGCATCTTTGCTTCATCACTTATGCCTTCTCTTTTTAATCTTTAGCCTCTTTTCTTTCTGTTGGCTTCTATACCACAGCATTTAAACATGCTCAGGTCTTCCTCATATTTAAAAAGAACCCAGACAATCTAATATAAATCCCGTCGTGACCATGACTCTGCTTTAGCTAGTGTAGTCTTTCTTAATTTCTCATTCAGACTCTTTGACACTCCCTTACCTTCGATTTATTCCTAAATTTATGGCAATTGGGGTTCTATTTACTAATCCTTTATAACTTCATTTAATGAGTTCTTTATTGCTAAATTCATCAGACAGCTTCAATTCTTTTTAACTGACCCTATTGGTAAATTTAATGCTCATTGCCATTCGTTTTGTCTTGCCATTCTTGACCTTGTATTACCGTGTGACTGCCTGCTCTAGATGCTCCCACCTTTGTGGCCTTTCTTAGTCTCCTTCTTGGATACAGCTCATAATGATGGTGTTCCTCAGGGTTCTGTCCTTCACTTACGTGGTTTCTTACTCTTCAAGTGGTTCTCACATGAAGGTGATTGTCTTCCCCTCTTCTACCTGCCAAGAGGGCCAGGAAGACCAAATTCCACAGGTAAAGACCTGTTCTTTCAAGTGCAAGTTTTATCCCCAACCTTTGCACACCAACCAAGTTGAGAAACACTCCTCTATTACAATTCCATGTGTTCTCTTAGTGTTAACAATTATACGTGAATTATTCCTGAAGCCCAGGCTGTTTCTTTGAGTCTTTTAATCTTATCTGAATATTCCCAGGCCCTAGAACTCAGTGTTTTGAAATTTAAAACTCAAAGCATCTCCAGTTTCTTCTCTAACTACCCTCCCCTGCCCCACCACCAACTTTTTGTTTCTAAATCTCACATGAACCACTGACCTTGTAGTCATTCAGATTAGGGCACTGAAAGTCACCCTATACTCCTTGTCACTAACTTCCTCACATTTAATTAATCACCATGTGTTGTTCATTTTACTTTATAAATACCTCTAACTGTCCCTTCTTCACCATTGCTGTAGTTCAAATACTTAAGTAAGAAATGTAATTATAGACAATATATGTACATGTCCTAAGTGTACAATTCATATTTTGAAAGATGTATATATTCTTGTAACCAGTACCCCAATCAAGATATAGAACATTGTCATTCACCCTGGAAAATTCCCTTGTATCATTTTCTAGTGTCTGTCCCCTCAAGTACTCTTCATTTCTTACCCAAACAACTATAGTAGCTTTTCTAAATGGTTTTTCTGCCTTTGATTTATCACTATTTTCCTAAAATACACATTTAAGCATGCTTTCATGCTTTCTCCTTGTGTAATTTTTTTTTTTTTTTTTTTTTTTGAGGCAGACCCTTGCTCTGTTAGCCAGGCTGGAGTGCAGTGGCACAACCTCAGGTCACTGCAACCTCTGCCTCCCAGGCTGAAGCCTCCCAGATGCTGGTGCTACAGACACTTGCCACTATGCCTGGCTAATTTTGTATTTTTTGTAGAGATGAGGGCTCCCTATGTTGCCCTCAGGGTTGGTCTTGAACTCCTGGGCTCAAGTGGGAGGCTTTGGCCTCCCAAAGTGCTGGGATCACAGGTTTGAACCACTGCGCCTGGCCTGAAATTCTTAAGCATTTTGCTACTGACTTGTTTTATCATGCCATGTAGAAAGTTCTTGATTTGGTTTCTGCCAGATCGCTAACTGCATCTCTTTGTTGTCCTCTGTCCCTCACCACCATCCATGTGCCCGATCCATGGTGAACATACTGTGTATGCATGACTTTTCCTGACTGGGATGACTTTCTTTTTCCTGTTTGCTTGGTAAACTTTTCCCTATCCTTCATAATCCTACACATGTCTCTTTATTAACATAGTCTTGATAGCCTTCATATTTGTATCATTTATATCTAGGAGAAGAGATTTGACAGTTTATAACAGGAAAGGCATATAAGAGTGGTTTTTACAAATGCATTTATTTTTCTGTCATGTAAAATACTTGTTGGAGGAGGCAGACCGGACTCCTCCAACACGATCCCACCCCAACACGATCAGTGTCCCAGGCTGCTTCTAATCTGTTCCACCATCCATTCTGGGCAGGAAGAAGACTTGCAGTAGGGGATTACTCAGAAGGGCACATTTTGTATTTTAGTCAGCTCTTTGAAAGAATCTTCCTGAAAATCTTACCTACTTCCATCTTATATCTTATTGGCTCCCTCTAGCTACATGGCCACCCCAGATATGTGAGGTTCTGTCAGAAAGAAGGGGAGAATAGAAACTATGCAGATAATTAGCAGTTTGTGCTTTACGCTGTCCTCAGACATGTCAGCCTCCAAATCACTCTTATTCACGTGATGTTATTATTGATCAAACAACATTGTAATTATATATTTACCTTTGCTTTTGTGTTTGTCTTCCCTAGTATAAATGTTAGGAACTATGTATTTTTATTTTAGTGTCTTCAGAACTTAATCTACTATGTCAGGCTCTTGGGGTACAGAATGACCAAAAACTTCACCTACCCTCAGACCCCCTGGTCAGGAGAGCTAATATTTTTGATTTTATAAAAAACTATTCTTCAATAAATATTTGTTGAACAAAAATCACCTGAATATGTTAATAGAGAAGAAAAAGCACTAATATGACTCCCAAGTTAGGAGTCTTGGCGAGAGAGTTTAATGGTGTTATTGTTGGTGGAGATATATTTTCGTTGGGAAGCAATTTCTCCCAGGGTACTGCAGTATGCTGAGATTGGTTCAGTTTTGATGGACAGGCTAGGATAGACTGCAGTATACAAATAGCTACTTCTTTTCAAGGTGTGACTTCAAGAAGTAATATAGTTCAGGTAAGTTTAGTTTCCTTTATAGCATCACTTTGAGAGAGAAAACACACAATCTTATGATCCTTTTCTTTGCTGCAATCTTTTTGGTTTCCCTCTTACTAAATTGCTCTCATAATTTTGTTACTGTCTTCAATTTGGATAGATTTCCTTTTCTGATATATAAGGTCATTTTGAAAGTTCTTGTAAAACAGGATTTGCAGATGAGCATTCAGTAAAACGAATATTTTTTACAATAAAAACTTATAGTAATAAGTTATATGTATGTTTTGAGCATTTTAACTAAAAATATCTTCAACTTTATTATACTTTTTCTTCCTATTTTTAATTAAAAAGCCTCCCCTTTAATGACAAAACAGATTTATTAAACAGTGAAGTGTACAGTACTATGCAAAGTAATAGGGCTCCAGTTAACATGTTCCCCAAATAATCTTTTTTTTTTTTTTTTGAGACGGAGTTTTGCTCTTGCGCCCAGGCTGGAGTGCAATGGCACAATCTCGGCTCACTACAACTTCTACCTCCCGAGTTCAAGCAATTCTCTTCCCTCAGCCTCCCAAGTAGCTGGGATTATAGGTGTGCATCACCACCCCCAGCTAATTTTTGTATCTTTAGTAGAGACAGGGTTTCGCCATGTTGGCCAGGCTGGTCTCAAACTCCTGACCTCAGGTGATCCACCCACCTCGGCCTCCCAAAGTGCTGGGATTACAGGCATGAGCCACCGTACCCGGCCATTTTGTTTTTTGTTTTTTGTAAAATCAAAAATATTAGCTCTCCTGACCGGGGGTATGAGGGTAGGTGAAGTTTTTGGTCATTCTGTACCCCAAGAGCCTGACATAGTAGATTAAGTGAACAATGAAGAGAAGGATAAAGGTTTTCAAGGTAATCTATAATCCAGTGCTTTCCAAACCTTGATCATCTCTTTCATGCCTTCATGATTTTTACAATACCTGCATACTAAGTAAATTTTTAGATGGTATATTTAAGAGGAAAACTTACTAATTTGATACTACAAATATAAATAAAACACTAGCATCACTTATGAATAAATAATTACCAAAACGTCAAAAACAATGATGTACCGTCCTGGAAAACTTGTGCTTTGTGTAGCACATATCAACACAGCGTCTTGTAATATTTGGGCACTTTATGCCTGAGGGTAAGAAATTTACCTTATTACCCTTACATGTAATTATAGTCAAATATAAGGGAATTATTGACTTGTTCAATTGGGAGGTCACTAAATGGAGTTACCCTGTCAAATTAGTTATCCTCCCTGAAATAACAATAGTAAACATCCAAATGAAAGTTGATAAATAATAAAAATGACATTCCTATAAAATTTAACATTTGAGAACGGAGACTGCTAGTCTGCTTTAAAGGAGAGTGAATGGGACATAATGTAAGTGTAAAACTACAGTAAATTCTGTTTTGAGATATTTTACCCAAAAAACAGTGGTATACTTGTATTTGTACAACTTTATATAGTGAGAGAGTATGACTTTCATTCATTCAGCAAGTGTTTATAGAGCTCCAGCTATGAGCAGTCACAGGTAGTAGGTGGGCAGTAATGGCACAGACAATGCTTAGGCAGAATGTTTTGTTTGTTTGTTTGTTTGTTTGTTTTGAGACGGAATTTCACTCTTTTTGCCTAGGCTGGAGTGCAATGGCGCGATCTCAGCTCACTGCAACCTCCACCTCCCGAGTTTAAGTGATTCTCATGCCACAGCCAGTAGCTGGAATTACAGGCATGCACCACCACATCTGGCTAATTTTTGTATTTTTAGTAGAGATGGCGTTTCACCTTTTGGCCAGGCTGTCTTGAACTCCTGACCTCAGGTGATCCGCCCATCTCAGCCTCCCAAAGTGCTGGGATTACAGGCGTGAGCCACCGCACCTGGCCTGGCAAACTATTAAATAAAGACTATTTTAGATTTCGATAAGTACACAGGAGGAAATAAACATTGTAGAAAGGAGAGAGGAAGGGGAAGAAAGGGAGAGACAATTGAATAACTGGCGAAGGCTGTTAAGAATGTAGTCTAAGGAGATGACATTTGAGGTGGTACTTGGAAAATGAGAAAGAACCACCTGTTGGGAAAGCTAAGGGAAGAATGTTTCAGGCACGTGGTATACCAAGGGCAAAGTTTGGAGTGGAAAAGACTTGGCAAGTTGAACCAAGAGAGAGGCCGGGGTGGTTGGTCTGTGGTCTGTAATGGGAAAGGAGCAGCATGAAACGAAGCAGGCAGGAACTAACGCATGGGGGCCTTGTGAGCCAGTCTAGGAGGAGAGTGATTCTTAGTCTAAAGCAGTGGGAAGCCAGTGACGGACTTTAAACAGAGGCGTGGAATATAGACCTTAAAAGAGATTTTGTGTGTGTATGCCTTTGCTTAAACATTATATTATAGGAATTTTAAATAAGCATGTATTACTTTTACAGAATTTATGGTACATCACCATAGTATGTAATTGTGTTTGATTTTATCCCTCAGTGTTTTATATGGCATTGCATTTCGTTGTATTTTTTCATTAAAACATTTTATTTACTTTTAAACCAGTAGTAAACATTTTTTTTTTCCTATGACCATCACTGCACTGGTCACCTCATTTATTAAGGAATAAACCAAACTATATATTATCAACAAATGAAGAAATTTATTTTAGGGGTCCAGTAGAAGAAACTGACAGTTTATTTTAGTAGCCGTTTTAGTGAAATTTGACTAACACACACAAAATCTATCCTGTTAAAATAATTTTGTTCTAGAAGCATGATACTCATAAATAGTCGTTAAATACTTATTTGTGTTTCTCAGCCAGATGTCACTGTCATAAGGATGTATTAGATTGCAATACCTAATAAAGTTGATTTATACGTACCCTGATAAAATTTGAGCTTTTAGTTAATGCTTGAATGATTTTAGCAGTCTCTTACAGTGCTCAATACCCTTGAACTTGCTTCTTTTTTATATCCTCGCCTGTTCCTGAGATGATTATATTTCAGATGCACATTTTACCTATAAATTTGAGAGTTTTCATCTGATACTCTAATTAAGGAAATATATTATGTGAGTTTGACCTTTTGATTTCTGTCCTGTCCTTATTGTCTTCCAGGAGGATGATTAGACAGAGTTTTATGCTAAGGCCTCTGAAGTATTTGTTTCAGCATAACGATAGGTCACATTTTCATGTAGTTTAAATGTAATTTAGAGATATAAAGAATCATTTTCATGACCTGTCATCTGAGAAATACTTTGCCATCCTGGTTTCTTTTTCTTCCCCAATTTACCCTCCGTACTCGCTATTACTAGACCTTTTCATGATAGAAATTTAACTTACTGCTGTCTATTTCAATTTAGAATGTAACAGACTTGATTGCCTATTCCGATAGGGCAAGCTAGACATCTAAATTTTATAAATTGTTTGTATTGGAAGCAGTAGATCATGTAGAGACTTTAAAAAAGCTGTATTTAGTTTTGTTTGGGTCCATTATTGATACACTTTAAATTTGAATATTGGAAAACCAGAGAGTCAAAAGAGAAAGAGTCAAAGATTACAACTCTATGCAGATATTATAGGATGAAGGGTTTTTTGTTTGTTTTGTGCAGAGGGGCCAAGTATGACTTAAATTTGCTATGATCATGAGTATGTTAACAAGTAATGTTGGTAGAATATCCTTTGTCTTTAAAGAGGCTAAAAAAATTATAGGAGTTTAAACTTAAAGCTGTTATGATTTGGGGTTGTAGAATATGATTTGGGGTTATAGGGCAAGGAAACTTTGTTTATAGCACTTGTTGACATTAACTGGGAAAAAAATAAATAATTAGACTCTGTGGTTAGCCCTGTTTTAGGAATCTGTGGCTAATGGAAAATCTCTCAATTGGATCAGTACCCTCTTTACTATTGTAAATCAGTCTTATGAAAGCAGATGTTTGTGGAAGGGTGAGGTAACTTACATCCTTGCTTTGATGCATGTGGGGACAATATGGTGATCAGCTAGAAGAGGTGCTTTAACCTTTCAGAATCATGTAGGTTGAGGGAATGCACATGATGGATTTCAGGCAAGTTCACAGCTCTTATTATGGCTGTTTAATATTGTTTAAATATCCTAGTGCTTTATAGCTTAAGTTAATTCTTGTGGTCAATGGGACTTTCCATCTTCTAATTTGATTTAGTACAGCAGTGGTAAATAGAAGAAAAATAATTCTCATTGCCTAATAATTGCTTATAATATTAATCAGGTCATAATCTCTTTTACGTATGAGGAAGTGAGAATGATTGGAAGCCGTCCTATAAAGCTGCCTACCACAAGTGGTTAAGGCTTTTCTGTCTTTGTTTCTTTTAACTATGAATTTGGTTTTTAGAGTTATTAACCCTTTAGGTTCTAGTGCCTTTTCTGAGCTATCTAGTGTTGAAAGTCTCGTCATTATTTTTCAGATTTTCATATGTAGTGAACTTTATCAATAATATATTTAATAAAATGACACAATCCTTAAATGCAGAGGTGAAGTGAGTTAGGGCAAGGTGTATGGTATGAAAAAGAAAGGCCTTTATCTCACCCTAACACTACTCCCTCAACCTAACATTCTTGCTCACTATGCTTTATATACATATTACACGCTACATCATACTTTGTTTTTCTCTAAGCATATTGTTTGTCTTTCTGTATCTACATTTTTTTTTATTGTGATTCCTTTTTTCCTTCTATTTGAATACAATCCATCTTCACTAATTCATACCTCCGTGTCTACCAGTGTTACTTTTTTATGTACCACTTCTGACTCTTTTTGAACTGTTGCTTATTTGTGACATCTAGACTATATTTTTATCTCTTATTATATTAAAAATCATCTAAATCTTGATTTGTCAGCTAAATTCTAATTCCTATGAAGGCAACGATTCTCTTCCATTCTTCATATATCCTCCATTTAATCCAGCACCAAGCACATAATAGCTCAATATTTATTATTAGTATAATTGTAGGTACAAAAAGCAATGGAGTGTTTTCATTGCATTAGTGGTCTTGGAACTTAAATATGAATATTTTTTCTGATTTCCCTTGAGATTAAATTTTGACAATGAAAGAGGTATGCTCAAATAACAGACGTCTGTGTTCACACTATTATTGGAAAGGAAGTTCCATTAAAGGATGCTCAATTACCTGCAGATTCTTTGAATAGGAGCAAGTATCCACAATATGTGATGTTATAGGTTTTTAAATATTCTAGAACTCTGAAAAGTAATGTATGTATAAAGGTAGAAGGAAAACTGGCTTTCAGTTATTGAAAAAATCACAAACCAACACCCTAATGATTGTTGTTAATATATAAAATACAAATAATAGGACAATATTACTAGTTTTTATATTGAGTTATATTATTCTGAAGAATGTTTTTCAAAAAAAAAAAACAGTTGTTTTCTGCATGCAGAAAGTTCAGAGGTCCATGTCAGGTAAATGGCAAAGCACAATTTGTTACAAATAAAGTTAAATTTGGTTTCTGTAATGCATTAGCTATATGACTTTGGGCATATTACTTAACCTCTCTGAGCCTTAATTTCTTCACCTATAAAGTAGAGACAGTAATAACTTCAAAAGATCAGATTGAGGGCTAGAAAAGATAGGTCATCTGATGCGTCAAGCACATTACCTCCTCTTCATAGGCATCTGACCCATGCACATTGTGTTTTGCTCCCTTTCTCCCCTTCTTCCTCATGTTAGTTACACATTATTTAATTCTACACATTACTTAAAATGTTGCCCTGATAGAGTATCATAGCACATTTTGATATCTGTAAGAAAGTTATTTCTAATTCTAGCAGTAATCCAGTGGGAAACTAGACTTGGAAAAGAATGTTGTCAATAATGTGACATGAATATTTTTCAAAGAATTTGTGTATGTTTTGGTTTCACTTCAAAGTAGTGAGTTTGAAAAAATATTAAAATATTTAATATTAAGCTTAAAAATACATTAAGACATTTTGTTAGTTTGAGGTGTCATATAATTTTCTGAAATTAGTCAAAAGATCTCTCAGTGACAAAATAAAATTTTGCCAAGTTAATTAGGAAAATAGTATTATAAATAAAATAATTTTAACCAGGCCCTTTAAGGAATGGAGTTTTCTGGCTAACAATCCCTTTTGTTTCACCTCTTCACATAAATGTTTACAAGCATTATGATTCACTCTCATGCCTTAGAGTAATAGATGTACAGAATATAGGAACTTCTTTGTAAACTGAGGATCTTTCATCATTCCAAATAATAGCTTTTATCGTATGACAGTGTGGATGATGGCCTTATAAGCAGGAGGAGATTAGGCCCTAAGTAATCACAGGGCATATGATGAGAAGTGACCAGCCTCCACCATCCCCTCCTCCCATTCTCTAATCCCTGATCGGTTTTGCTTTAATTTTCATGTCCTTCCTTCTGGAAATGGAGTATAGAGCATTTCCTAACAAGTTGAGAGTCTGGGTCTTAGAATTTAAAATTTATTGAAGGAGACTTGGGAGATTATTTAGCCTAACACCCTCATTTTATAGATTAAAAACCTCTGAGGCATAGATTAATTGACTTGCTCAAGGATACTAAGCAGATTCACTAAAAGAAACAAAGATTTAGGTTTCCTCATTAGGCTGACACTTTAACAGTGTCCCAAATTTTGGTGGTTATCTTTGATCTTCTTTGAAACAGGTAGATCGACACTTGAGAAAGCTGGATCAGGAACTGGCTAAGTTTAAAATGGAGCTGGAAGCTGATAATGCTGGAATTACAGAAATATTAGAGAGGCGTAAGTAAAATTTACAGTTTTCCATCAATATTGGACAGTACATGTGCAAATCACTGAGAAGACTTTGTCCCACAGAGGCTTTTGAAATCCTGCCCTTCAGTGGATGGTGGCATGCAGGCCAGATAGCTTGGACCCTAGCAGTTGGAAATGTTTGGGTCATGGATACTGAGAGAGATAATATAGGGTATCATCCACTCACTCTTTATGAAACAACATATTAAATCATTTTATATCCACATATACTAGTAAGTTGAGTGGTAAGAACAAATTTAAAGAAACGTAACTATCGGGAGACAAATTAACCATCTTGCATTAAGTGTGTTGACTTTACTCTGCCTCTTTATACACTTAAGCTTTGAGGAAGGTTGTTAGTTTCTCTTCTTAAGAATTACTTCATGGCTTTTTCTTAATTGCATATACTGAAAAAGACTCACATTGGTTTCATAACACTACCTCTTTTTCTTTAAGAAGTGTTTTCTTCTTTCCCTTATCGGCAAGAAACCATTTTAATATTTCTTTGCAAGGCTCTATTTGATCTCCTGCTATAACTTACCCCTGTCACTTCTTTGGTGTGACTTCCCAAAAATAGAAGCATGAGCACTGTTTCCTTAACTAATTTAGCATTTCTTCCAACCTAAATAGGTAATGTACATAAAAGCAGTTAGTGTGGTACTAGGTGTAGAGTAGGCACTCATTAGATGTTAATTGAACCAAATTAATATTATGGCTAATTTCTACTAGAATTTAAGTAAAACTTTCAAACATATTTTTTCTTGGTGCATTTCAACAGTAAGAATATGTACGTGTACACACAGATGAAAGATTTCTTTACAGTGCCAATCTATGTATCTCTCTACTCACTAGAAGTCAGCTAGGGAAGCCAATCACAAATCTGTCTTGGTATCCATAGTTGCATTTTTGTGTTCAAAAGTAGATCCATCACTTTAGATAATCATCCTATTTATTTGTGATACTTTTCTTCTTATCTATATAAAGATAATAAGTATTTTGAGACAAAATTAAAAGTTCTGTAGCTGCTTTGATTTTTTAAAAATGCTAATGATAGCTGTGAGTAACTATAATTCATGCCTATTCATTACTGCAGGAAGGTTAATAAAGCATCCTAAGGACACAGACATATGAAATAAAATTGGATCAAGTTATAAAAACTGCTCCACCCTGTGCCCTGCCATAATTTCATCTCAAGGGATCAAAAATATACCCAGAAAAATGTATTTAGAGTTATTTTAAAGCTTGGTGTTAGAGATTTCTATTCCTCACTTTTTGTGAACAAAATCCCTAACTTCTTTTAGGAAGCCTTTATTATCATAATGTCATTTTAATGATCAAATGATTTTTTTCATATAGTAATGTCCCCCATCACATAGAACTTTAGAATCTGCTATTAAAAGGTCTTCAACTCAGTAACACTAGGTTGACTCTTACCAGTAATGAGATTACAATGTCCATTCATCCATTTATATGGCACCCACTGTGGTGAATTCCCTAATTAGACACGAGTATGCCTTGAGCCATTTTGTACTTAAGATAAATATTGGGAAAGGGATAACTTATTGTTTAGAGAGAGGATAACTCAGTGTGGGATGGACAGTGGTGATCCTCTAACATGTCTGGCTAAAATAAATACAGGCATATGCATCAGAACTTGCTAGTCCTCTGCTGGGTAAGGGAACTCATTGCCTGTAGTTGAGTGACATGTGAAGTTCTGCGGTGACATTTAATGGTGGTGTATCTCTGTGCCTCTCTTCTTTCAGGATCTTTGGAATTAGACACTCCTTCACAGCCAGTGAACAATCACCATGCTCATTCACATACTCCAGTGGAAAGTAAGTTTGGTGTAGTGCAGCTAAGTTTTAAAAACAATGAAAACCTTATTATTATCACCTGTGTGTTCTGCTTTTTTAACTCTATACAACCAATTGAGAAATAAATCCCTTCTTTTTTTTTCATTGCAAGTACTGGCAGACTTATCTTTTTCCTTGGGGGGAGCATATGTGATTAGGAAATGAGTATTCTGTTTTCTCTTAAATGCACAGAGGGAGAATGTATAGTACTAATAGCATATATTCCCTTCATACACATACCTGATTCTCCTTAGGGAGCTTTTCAACTGAGCATTCTCCTTAGGGAGCTTTTTGACTGAGCTAAACAATAAACTATTTTGTAATAGACCCTTTGTCTTTTTCATCCTTGCTTCTCCAGTGCCTAACCTAATGTTTGGCATGTAATTCAGTCTGAATGGTTGGTAAGTCAGTAAGTGGATGAATTGTTAGTTAGATGACTGGCTGGCTGGTTGATAACAGTCAAAAAATGACTGTATCAGTGCATCTTTTGACACATCAGTTTGGTGGGAAAAGATAGTTGACTGAAAACTATTCTAAGTGGTAGATAGTGTTTTGAAAACAAAATTTCCCTCACATTGTATGTGAGCCCATGGTGTATTTTGGGTTATCTTTAGTACTTTGCTGGAAGTTTTTTAAATGGTGGAGAAGTCTACTCTTAATCAACATGTGACACAGAGTTCTACTTGTCCTGCCTTCTGAGGAAACATCATGTTCTGTATTTTATGAGGAACCCAGATGACACTGTTTCATGTTATAACTGGATATAAGTATTATGCCTTGTCCATAGTTCTCTAAAGTTTAAAAACACGTGAATTCTTTATTTATATTTAGAAAGGAAATATAATCCAACTTCTCACCATACAACAACAGATCATATTCCTGAAAAGAAGTTTAAATCTGAAGCTCTTCTATCCACCCTTACGTCAGATGCCTCTAAGGAAAATACACTAGGTAAGTTAATTTTCTTAAATATGATTGCTTTGTTTTTTTGTGTTAGAATAAGGGGAAATAAAATCTTTCAGGATTAATGAATCGTAGAGTTTCTTTACCTAGTTAAAGTATACATATGGAGAAAGAAAAAGGAAAACCAAATACATTATTCAGTTGACTTAATGTACAAGTGACATTAAAAATTTTAATGATTATATGTCTGTGCTGGGAAATAACGTAATTTAGACTTACTAACATTATGTTCTCTGCAGCCATTTTTATTTCTTTTTTACATCTACACAGGTTGTAGAAATAATAATTCCACAGCCTCTTCTAACAATGCCTACAATGTGAATTCCTCCCAACCTCTGGGATCCTATAACATTGGCTCGTTATCTTCAGGAACTGGTGCAGGGGCAATTACCATGGCAGCTGCTCAAGCAGTTCAGGCTACAGCTCAGGTAAAAAGTAAAGGGTTTAGAGACAAAATGTTACATTTTGTCAGCATCATTGGAAACCTAATAGAAATAACTGGATGTGAACAAATAGTTTTCTAACATTGTATATTTTCATTTTTAAGTCATGATTTCATGATATGTGATATTTTATTTAATGAAATAATAAACGTAGGAATTGCTTGATTGATAATGAAAACTAAAAAATAGGTTTATCATGCGGATTATATGCAGACCCTTCTCACAGTAACTGCTCATGTTGCCCATGTTCTTGACTGCTGTCCGCAGCACATGCTAGCATAGTTCTTCGTTCTTTCTGCCAGTTCCAAGGCTTCCTCTGTAGCCTTGGACTTAGGTCATCTTGAGTTTGTTCACTTCTGTATAGTTCGTCTATATTCCAAATTAAGAAGTTGCCCATCCCATAGTTTATATTCTGTGTAAAATCTTATTTTAAATCTTTAAATAAAAAAGGTTAGGCCAGGCATGGTGACTCACACCTTTAATCCCAGCTCTTTGGTAGGCCGAGGCGGGTGGATCACTTGAGGTCAGGAGTTCAAAACCAGCCTGGTCAACATGGTGAAACTCCATCTCTACTAAAAATACGAAAAAATTAGCTGGGTGCCTGTAATCCCAGCTACTCGGTAGGCTATGGCAGGAGAATTGCTTGAACCTGAGAGGGGGAGGTTGCAGTGAGCCAAAATCGTGCCACTAGATTCCAGTTTCGACAGATCGAAACTCCACCTCAAAAAAAAAAAAAAAAAAAGCTTAAATTCCAGTGATGAAAATAATAGTTTAAATGATATAAATTAACATTTGATAAACCAAAATAAAACTATAATTTGTAAAACTTGAAAAAGAAAATCTGCATATTTACATATACTGATGCTATCAATGAATGTCTATTTAAGATGAAGGAGGGACGAAGAACATCAAGTTTAAAAGCCAGTTATGAAGCATTTAAGAATAATGACTTTCAGCTGGGAAAAGAATTTTCAATGGCCAGGGAAACAGTTGGCTATTCATCATCTTCGGCACTTATGACAACATTAACACAGAATGCCAGTTCATCGGCAGCCGACTCACGGAGTGGTCGAAAGAGCAAGTAAGTTTTATTGTTACAGTAGCCCTACACCTTTACTGAACACTTGGTCTACTTGACACCTCAGCCAGGCCTCTCTATGTTAAAGGCAGGATATAACGGATTAAAATTAACCTTGCAGAGGTGGGGAGACATGCAGTTTTCATTTTATAGTGCCATACTTTGAAGTGGTCAAGTCTTTAAAAAGTGTTAGAGTTGTTTTTAATTTTTCTAGAGTCTTAAATTGAGTTTGTTAATACATGACTTCTATTTATCTTCTTTTATTCATTAAGATAAATCATTTTATGGAACTGCTTTTCATTTATTACCCTTTATTTTGCCATGTGTTTCAAGGTAAATTAACGCAATGCAAATTATATCCTGGTGATTTTTTTTTTTTAAACAAGATTTTCCATTTTGATTAACAGCAAGCAAGGCATCTTCATTCTTAGTCTTGGGTCCCAAAAACTGATGGTATAAAAATATCCCTAGATTTTGTATATGAGACTTGGGATGATTTTATAAGCTTTAAATATGAAAACTTAATAGTATTTATCACTGTCTATCCCAGGTAACTGAATATGCTGCGTGTTTATACATAATGAAAGTTCAAATGCTAGGCCAAAATAATTAGTTACCTAGTAGTTATATTTTCTGTATTTTTAAATATGTTACATTTTTTGTGAATTAATCCCTTAAAGAATGATCAATATGAAATAACCAAGACAGAAGTGTCAAACATCTTAAAAATTAATTCATCTTAATGGTGCAAGTTTAATGTAATTTCTTATGATAAAGTTCTATGCTTTTAGAATTTAAATAGCATAGGGCTTAGCAGTAAATTACTTGCGAATTTTTACAGTCTTGGTTCCCTGCCATACTCATAGTAGGTATTCACACATCAGTTGATGGTTATAACCACTTTCATCAAATGTTTTTGTGTATGTGTGCTTTAGGTTTTGATGAAGAGTATTCAGTTTACTTAAAAATACAAATAATGAGTGGCTGGGTGCGGTAGCTCACGCTTG
Organism: Nomascus leucogenys; assembly: GCF_006542625.1. Lineage (NCBI taxonomy): Eukaryota > Metazoa > Chordata > Mammalia > Primates > Hylobatidae > Nomascus > Nomascus leucogenys. The sequence continues at coordinate 70,128,134 of NC_044393.1, forward strand.
TAATCCCAGCACTTTGGGAGGCCGAGGCGGGCGGATCACGAGGTCAGGAGATCGAGACCATCCTGGCTAACACGATGAAACCCCATCTCTACTAAAAATACAAAAAATTAGCCGGGCATGGTGGCATGCGCCTGTAGTCCCAGCTACTCAGGAGGCTGAGGCAGGAGAATGGCATGAACCTGGGAGGTGGAGCTTGCGGTGTGCAGAGATCGCGCCACTGGGCAACAGAGCGAGACTCCATCTCAAAAAAAAAAAAAAAAAATACAAATAACATCTGTAAAGTAGCCAAAACTTATATTAATTCTTCAAAGTACTACCTACAATTTAAGTCATTGGTAAATCCAGATTACTTTAGCTTAGACTTTAATTTATACATTTGATATCATTTCATTTTATACTATTTATTTAGGAGTTATTCTCTGGTAACTTCTGGATGGTGAGCAAATAAAACTTATACTATTTTTTTCAGAAACAACAACAAGTCTTCAAGCCAACAGTCATCATCTTCTTCCTCCTCTTCTTCCTTATCATCGTGTTCTTCATCATCAACTGTTGTACAAGAAATCTCTCAACAAACAACTGTAGTGCCAGAATCTGATTCAAACAGTCAGGTTGATTGGACTTACGACCCAAATGAACCTCGATACTGCATTTGTAATCAGGTAAAAGTCTGATATGTCTATAAAAGTATAATCTGAATAAACTAGAAGGAAGAGAACTATTTCATTTTTAAGCACTTTTTTAAACTCACTTAAAATACCCTTGATTAATTTGTATACTTTTCTCCCCCTTCTTACAAAAGTGACATTGCTGTAAATACTGAGTATAAAGAAAAATGTTACCCATAATCCTAGCCCTCAGATACAACCTGTAACTAAACATTTTTGGTGTACCACTACCATATACCTCACATGCACATTGGCTGCCTTAATAAAATACAACAGACTGGGTAGCTTAAACAACAGAAGATAATTTTGTCACAGGTATGAAGGCTGGGAAGTCCAAGATCAAGGTGTCCACTGACTCAGTTCTGGAGGAGGGCTCCCTTCCTAGATGCAGACTGCTGCCTTCTCACCGGGTCCTCACATGATAGAGGGAGAAAGAGTGTGCTCTGGTGTCTTTTCTTATAAGGGCACCAGCCCTGTCAGAGTAGGAACCCACTCTATGGCCTCATTTAACCTTTACCACCTCCTCACAGGCCCTGTGTCCAATTACAGTCACGTTGGGGGTTAGGGCTTCAACATATGAATTTTGAGATATAAGCATGCATTTCATAACTCATGTCTATGCAGATATGCACATGCATGTGTGTATGTAAGTTTGTCAGTAGGAACCACAGTGTATACTTTCTTGTTACTGGCTTTTTTCTCGAAATCAGGTATACCGAACATGATTTTTCTTTAAGATCATGTTTTTAATCTTCACATAGTTATCTCTTATGCCATCCACTGTAGTTTTTTTAACCAATACCTAGCTATAGATTATATTAGTGGTTTTAATTTGTTTGAAATTAGGGATAATATTACGATAGGCATTTTTGAAATGTAATCCATTTTATACATCTAAGTTCTTGGATAATCTTTTAGAAATAAAATTAGGCTGTAAATATTTGACAGACTACCAAAATATATTTTCTAGAAATTTGTTACCAAAAATTAATAAACATACATGTCTACTAAACCCTGTCCAACACTGGATATTATTTTCTTTTAAAAACTAAGTACCAATTTGGTAGTTTTATATTATGATTGTTTTAAATACACTAGTATTATTGAAGTTGGACATTTTTTGACCATTTTTGTTTTTTACATTATGAATCGACTCCTAATGGTGTCGGCTGATTTTTCTATTGTTTTTGTTATGTACTTTAAATGTTTGCTTGATTTAGTTTTTTTAAGTAATTCTAAAATTTTAATTTTATGTAATTATGACTGTTAATTTTTTTTTTTTATGAAGCAAGCCATGGATTATATACTTAGAAGGGCTTTCTCTTTGACTCTTCTTTCTACAAAAAATTGTCTTGTATAATATTTTCTCCTAGTTTTTATATGGTTTTGTCTAGTTCTTTGCATGCTTCAGTTTCTTCATATTTAAGACTTAGTCTATCAGCAGATTATTGTGTCTAACAGTATTAGTTGCCAATCTGATTTTTAAAAATTTTAACAATTTGTTAGCTGTTCTACTATCACCCAATAAACATTTTTCAGTACAAATGATAGAAAAGCATATCCTGTATCCTGACAACAAAAGTAGATTACTTGCAAAAGAACAAAATCAGACTGAACCTAGAGTTTTCCTCTGTAACACTAAAAAACTAGAAGGTGATGGAGTATGTCTGTAGAGCTTTCAGGGAAAAATTAAGAGCCCCCCAAAACTTGATATTCAGAGAAGTTATTTCTCTGCATAGGACCATGTAAATATATTTTCACTCATGCAGAGAATCAGAACATATGCCATCTAGTTAATCCTGTCTGAAAAATTATTCAATCCACTGAGAACTTCAGTGAACTCAAGGATTAGCAAGTTATGCCCTAAAGTACTGATGATGAAGAGCAAAAGAAAAATGAGAAAGGACATAAAATAGATAAGTTTAGAAGTTTCAAGGAAGTGGACTATTAATTGCAAAAATATAAATGACCTAATGCGACCCAAGAAGTAAAAACTTTCAGTATGTAATCAAGAAAGAAACTTAAAATTTTTATAATAAGAACTACCCAGAAAGATGACTCCTTCGTCCAGGTGATTTATATAGCAAGTTCTTCCAGACTTCTGAAGGGCAGATAATTCCTGTGCATTTCTTCCCATCCTTGCCCCACCCCGCCCAAAAGAGTATTTCAGGAAAAAACTATTATACCTTGAGTCTCAATGTAATTGTATATTCAGTGTCTTTCCCTTATTTTCCAGCAGTATCATAAACAGTTAATTGGGATCTGGGTGTTTGTTACATAGTCATAATAAAGACATTTAATTTTTTTTAACTAGGTATCTTATGGTGAGATGGTGGGATGTGATAACCAAGATGTAAGTATTACATTTTTCTATTTAGGAATGAAAAAAATCACAGGTTGTTACTACTTGAATATTTGTCTTATTTGCTGTATGGCTTGGTCTAAGAAAACAGGTTTACAGGTATATTAGTTATGTTATGCTAATGCTAGAATATTCCTCTTCAAAATAGGGTAATGTCCCTTAATGTGTTCCCTATTTTAATTTTTAAAGCTAATTTTATGATTTTATGTGCAGATTGTCTCAGAAGTGTTATGTTGTATGAAAATTATAAATACCCACCTTTCCCTTTGCTAAAAAATACTGTTTACTAGAATCCAGTTCATTTATCACATTGAAGAAATGGAATTTTAAAACAATTCATTCTTTCAGGCTGCACCATGCTAAAGTGAAGGGTGGGATAATTGAGCATCTAATGTGAGATTATCTTCCTCTCATGAGTATAATATTTTTTCCTGTACTCTGCAGATGTTAGCTGATAAGAGCCACCTCTGATCTATAAAATAAAGGAAATGTTAAAGGAAGGAATTCTTGGTTTTTAGGAGACTTAATTTTAGTTAGAGATATGTTTTTTATTCAATACTGAGAATATTGTTGTCTAGTAATTTTGACTCCCTCCTTATTTAGTAGTGACAGGATCCTAAGATTAACAAGAGTTTTAAGTTTGTAAAACAATCTGAAGATTGAGGGAGTTGGCTAGGTGCATTAAAATGTGTACTTTTCCTAGACCTGATAAGGTCACAGCAACATGCTCACGTAGATGGGGACAGACCCTCCTTCTATTTCCCTATCTAGAATCCCTTGTAGGCTGTTTGTGGTTACTGCAAAAACAATATTGCCCAACCATTTCAAGAACATCACTGTAAACTCTTCTGGGGCAGTTAGTGAAAATGATGAATGAGATTTCTGTGAGTACCAGCATCATGCTTCTCTGATTCTTCTTATTCCCAGTTGTGCTCTTCTGAGTGCTAAGACTTTCCATGAAAGAGTTTTCTGCTTAATATGTTTCAAAGAGGAATACTTTTTCTCTACATTTCTAGGAATAGAAACACCCAGGTAGGAAATCCAGGGCATAAGACATAAATTAATGTCTTTAATTACAATCAGCTTATTCTACTTTATGAGACAGCAAATAAGGCTTACTATTAAATAGAATCTTAAGATATATTTACCTTCTACATAGAAGACTCATCTCACTTCTTTTTGCCCTTGAAAGTTGAAAATTAGTGAGTTTTCATTCATTCATTAGGATGATGGGACTAGATTACCTGGACCTCAGGATTCTTGAAGATGCATAATTTTTCTGTGCCTTCATTTCCTCATTCCTGAAGCTTATTGTTTAGTCTAAATGATGTCTAAATAATCTAGATCTAAAAATGCTGATGTCACACATCTAATTATTGTTAAATGGATTATTCAGTCTCCTGAGCATATTTTAATATACTCTCTTGTCTTCAGAAGTACTGAAAACTTGTTTTTTGCAATTTTGCTTTCTAGTGCCCTATAGAATGGTTCCATTATGGCTGCGTTGGATTGACAGAGGCACCAAAAGGCAAATGGTACTGTCCACAGTGCACTGCTGCAATGAAGAGAAGAGGCAGCAGACACAAATAAAGGTGGTTTTGTTTGAGGAAGAAATAAACTTCAGCTGAAGATTTTATATAGGACTTTAAAAAGAGGAGAAGAGAAAGAAGAAACAATGCATTTCCAGGCAACCACTTAAAGGATTTACATAGACAATCCTATAAGATCTTGAACTTGAATTTTATGGGTTGTATTTTAATAATGTAAGTAAATTATTTATGCACTCCTGGTGTGCTATGAATATTATTCCAGTTAGCCTTGGATTATTTCAGTGGCCAAACATATGCAGACATTTGTACTCCTCAACCATTTTCTCAAAGTAATGGGCATTCTATGATTTAGACTTCAAGGAATTCCAATGATGAAGATTTTAAGGAAAGTATTTTATATTCAACAGGTATATTCTGCTGCATGTACTGTACTCCAGAGCTGTTATGTAACACTGTATATAAATGGTTGCAAAAAAAAAAAAAAAAAGTCAGTGCTTCTAAAAAGAATTTAAGATAATGGTTTTTAAAATGCCTTTATAATAAGCTTTGTTTCTTTGTGAAACTAATTCAGCAGGCTGAAGGAAATGGTTCATGTGATAAAGTGGGCTGGTATCCTCTAGAGTACCTGGGTACATAAACAGAAACTCCTGTAGGTAAAAAGTAATTTGTGCCATTAGTCTTTCTATGTTTCTGCATCCAGATAGAGTGCAGTTCATGAGGGAGGGGGCGGGGGACTGAAGGGGAAAGGGCGTTAAAGTGATACATTTTTATACCAAATGTGTTTATTTTTTTGTGCAAGTAATCCTTAAAATTGCAATTGTTATTAGGTGTTAAAATAAAGTTTTTAAAAAATTACTTGTATTTATACTTTACATACTTAATAATGAAAATTTCTGAATTCCAATTAACTTTCAACTTTCATAATCTAAAAAGAATCAGAGGCCCAGGACACAGAATACTGTGTAATCTGTGATGTCTTTAATAATGTTTAGAGTTTGTGATATAAGAATACAGGAAAGACATTTTTAATGTAAATTTGACATGCCCCTGTATTTTTTTTAAAACATCTTCTGGCTTTTCTTTCAGTCTAAATGACATGAAAGAATTGTAAGTGCAACAGTTAAAACGAAAATAATGGTTATGGGTGTTTTGACTGGAGGCAATGTAGCTATATAGAGTAAAGAGATCCCCCTGGTCAGGAGCTTCAAATTCAACTATTTTCAATTCTACCACTTACTGATATGACAGTTAATTCAAATTTTGTATCGCTCTGGGCCTTATTACACCAGGGTGATGCTGACTACAGAATAGGTCTTATTCTATAGGTGCTATTTAAATTATAAATTTGCATAGTGGAGGTTTTATTTAAAGTATAATATCGAGTCTGGTCGATAGAAAAATCCTTAACTTTTAAGATACTTATTATGTATCTTTTATATTGAAACTTACTGGGTCCATCAGATTTCTGCTTTAATTAAACCACTTATGAGCTTCTTAGAACTTATTCAGATAACAGTGTAAAATCTATGCAGTGGTACCCAAAGGGTGTGAGGTAATAGAGGATTTCAAGGGTCTCTTCCACCTTTGAGATCCCATGATTCTGAGCTGCCACAGTCTGATTATACAACTCTGCCAGCCCCCTAAACAAGTTAGGTTCATTTGTGGGTACTCATGATTTCATAATATCATGATTATCACGATTTCATGAAACTCACTATTTTGAGATTTTATAACCCTTTAAGAAGTGATAAATAATCTAGTATTCAATTCGTTTATTAAAGTATATTACCTGGAAATGCTCACATGTACCATTGACATCCTCTATATATTATGACTATTCCAAACTCATCATTATATAGAATTGATCAAAGGAAAAAGCCTTATGTACAGCCTTATTTGAAGAGAAAGTTCTTTGAGTCAGGAACATCCTGTTTACCAGCTGCTACATCCCCTTTCAGTGTGTGAATTCCACTCCTTACCAAATCACTTAGAAAACACTTTGACAAGTTTTAAACTCAAACACTGAATATTTTATGAAGCATGTGTAAAGAAATAACCCAAAATTTGGTGCAGGTATTCAGTAATGGGTAGAACCTGTTAATATCTGAGTCATATATAATGGGCCCAAACATGGAACTACCTCATTGCCCCCCCCCAAAATGTGGCCAACTATTAATATTCTTTGTGACATTTACACCAAGGGGCATAGTAAGTATTTTTGGTATTATAAAATACACATTCAAAATCTCTGTTATACAAAACTCATGTAACAGTTGGTGGGACAAAATATCCAAATGTGGGTTCACAGTTCATAGGTGGTGAAAATTGAGGCCTTACTGCTATGGAGTGTATATCAAAATGTTCATGGTGACACATTTGAAGCAATAAATGGCTTAATTAAATGCCAAAATGAGGCTGAGTGTTTGATAAGCATACAATCATTCTTTTCAAGGGCAGTTTATATTTTTTTGCTCTCTTCTCTTTTAAAGCAAATTCCACATTTTAGGTTTTTAACCATCTTAGGTTTATGCAGTGTTAGTGCCCTTTGTCCTTAGACTTTAGAAATGGTCTTATTGACCTAATTATTTTAATCTTATGCAAATAAATATCTAACAAACTGGGTTATAAAGGGGTAAGATACTTTTTAATGCATAGACATTGCAATGGTTTCCCTTCAGCTCTCACAGATAAAAATACATGTATTTTTTAGCAGATGGTTTTTAAGAGAAAAAAAGACCGACCCTCAAAAATATTCTTTAACTTTACAAATATTAAGCACCTGGATGCTGAGAATATACAGACGAAGGTATTATATGTGTGTATGTGGGGAGTTGGTAGGGGCAGACATGTTAAATGTGTTATCTTGATAAATGCTATAATGGATATACAAAGCACTGGGAGAACACTGGGAGGCAGGGAAATTGATTACTGAAATAGTCAAGAAGACTTAACAAAGGAGCTATCATTTGAACTGAGTCCTAAAGACGGATGTAGTAGAGATGGCTTTCAAGGCAGAAGAGACTCTTCAAGGCCACATGCATTCTGGAACTTAAGGCAGTCTGGAAAGAGTGGCCATGAGGCAGGTAAACAGTGTCAGGGAAAGAAACCAAAAGACAGCAAGAGTCTATTCATGAAGAGCAGGAATTGTTTGTTATAGGAGTCGAGGGTAACATTTACATATTGTTGGTTAACTGTAGTTATGATTATTTTAACAGTTCAATGAAATTGAGAGGTGACAGCATGCTGGCAGTCCTCACAGCCCTCACTCGCTCTCGGCGTCTCTGCCTGGGCTCCCACTTTGGCAGCACTTGAGGAGCCCTTCAGTCCACCGCTGCACTGTGGGAACCCCTTTCTGGGCCGGCCAAGGCGGGAGCCGGCTCCCTCAGCTTGCAGGGAGGTGTGGAGGGAGAGGCGCTCTCTCAGCTTGCAGGGAGGTGTGGAGGGAGAGGCGCGAGCGGGAACCGGCTCTCAGCTTGCAGGGAGGTGTGGAGGGAGAGGCGCGAGCGGGAACCGGGGCCGCGCGCGGCGCTTGCAGGCCAGCTGGAGTTCCGAGTGGGCGTGGGCTTGGTGGGCCCGCACTCGGAGCAGCCGGCCGGCCCCGGGCAATGAGGGGCTTAGCACCCGGGCCAGCGGCTGTGGAGGGTGTACTGGCTCCCCCAGCAGTGCCAGCCCACTGGCGCTGTGCTCGATTTCTCGTCGGGCCTTAGCTGCCTTCCCATGGGGCAGTGCTCGGGACCTGCAGCCCGCCATGCCTGAGCCTCCCACCCTCTCCGTGGGCTCCTGTGCGGCCCGAGCCTCCCTGATGAGCGCCGCCCCCTGCTCCACGGTGCCTAGTCCCATCGACCACCCAAGGGCTGAGGAGTGTGGGTGCACGGTGCGGGACTGGCAGGCAGCTCCACCTGCAGCCCCGGTGCGGGATCCTCTGGGTGAAGCCAACTGGGCTTCTGAGTCTGGTGGGGATGTGGAGAATCTTTATGTCTAGCTCAGGGATTGTAAATACACCAATTGGCATTCTGTATCTAGCTCAAGGTTTGTAAACACACCAGTCAGCACCCTGTGTCTAGCTCAGGGTTTGTGAATGCACTAATGGCCACTCTGTATCTAGCTGCTCTGATGGGGCCTTGGAGAACCTTTGTGTCGATACTCTATCTAACTGATCTGATGCGGATGTGGAGAACCTTTATGTCTAGCTCAGGGATTGTAAATGCACCAATAAGTGCCCTGTCAAAACAGACCACTCGGCTCTACCAATCAGCAGGACATGGGCGGGGCCAGATAAGAGAATAAAAGCGGGCTGCCGGAGCCAGCAGTGGCAACCAGCTCGAGTCCCCTTCCACCGTGTGGAAGCTTTGTTCTTTCTCTCTTTGCAATAAATCTTGCTACTGCTCACTTTTTGGGTCCATACTGCTTTTATGAGCTGTAACACTCACCGCGAAGGTCTGCAGCTTCACTCCTGAAACCAGCGAGACCACGAGCCCACCGAGAGGAACGAACAACTCCAGACGCACCGCCTTAAGAGCCGTAACACTCACCGCGAAGGTCTGCAGCTTCACTCCTGAGCCAGCGAGACCACGAACCTACCAGAAGGAAGAAACTCTGAACACATCCGAACATCAGAAGGAACGAACAACTCCAGACGCGCCACCTTAAGAGCTGTAACACTCACTTACCACAAGGGTCGGCGGCTTCATTCTTGAAATCGGTGAGACCAAGAACCCACCAATTCCGGACACAAAATCACTGATTTAAGTATGTTCCCTTATTAAGATTATAAAGTAGGGGTGACTTAAAATTAATCTGTAACTTGGAAAATGCTAAATTTAGGTGGATCTTTCCCTTGATTTTTGAAAGACAAAATTGCTAGTCAAGATTTTTAGATTTCCTTATTTAGATAATAAAATCAAAACTGCTGAACTAGTTTATAGTTTCTGATCCAGGATCTTAATATTCGTGATCTGATTATGCTACAGAGAAATAAAGTTTAAAGTGATTTAAAGATGAACTAACTTCAGATTTCTGGGTTTTTCTTTTGAATGAGGGTCTCACTCTGTCACCAAGGTTGGAGTACCGTGGCAAAATTACAGCTCACTGCTGCCTCTACCTCCTGGGTTCAAGCGATCCTCCTGCCTCAGCCTTCCGAGTAGCTGTGACAACAGGCATGGACCACCAATGCCTGGCTAATTTTTATATTTTTTGTAGAGATGGGCTCTCACTTAGTTGCCCAGGCTAGTCTTGAACTCCTGGCCTTATGTGTGTGTGACCAGGCTAGTCTTGAACTCCTGGCCTTAAGTGTGTGCGCCCAGGCTAGTCTTGAACTCCAGGCTTAACTGGCTTTTTTTTTTTTTTTAAATTGCTTTTGTTTGTTGGTTGCTTTTTGAGATGGAGTCTTGCTCTGTTCCCCAGGCTAGAGTGCAGTGGCATGATCCTGGCTCACTGCAACCTCCGTCTCCCAGGGTCAAGTGATTCTCCTGCCTCAGCCTCCCGAGTAGCTGGGATTATAGGCACGCGCCACCATGCCCAGCTAATTTTTGTATTTTTAGTAGAGACAAGGTTTCACCGTGCTATCCAGGCTGGTCTTCAACTCCTGACCTTGTGATCTGCCTGCCTCAGCCTCCCAAAGTGCTGGGATTACAGGCATGAGCCACTGTGCCAAGCTGGCTGTTTATGTTTTAAGCAGTTAAGTCACATATACCTTCTAAGTCTGTGTTTTAACTAATAGATTGTTAGATGCCGCCGGGCACGGTGGCTCACGCTTGTAATCCCAGCACTTTGGGAGGCCGAGGTGGGCGGATCATGAGGTCAGGAGATCGAGACCACGGTGAAACCCCATCTCTACTGAAAATACAAAAAATTAGCCGGGCGTGGTGGCGGGCACCTGTAGTCCAAGCTACTCGGAGAGGCTGAGGCAGGAGAATGGCGTGAACCCGGGAGGTGGAGCTTGCAGTGAGCCGAGATCGCGCCACTGCACTCCAGCCTGGGTGACAGAGCGAGACTCCGTCTCAAAAAAAAAAAAAAAAAAGATTGTTAGATGCCTACGCATTAATAAAATAGTTATTTGAAAGCAATTTAATAATTTCTTAATAAATTATCCAGAGCTATATAATTCAGTTTTTAGTTAATCAGGTACCACTTTTTTCTTCACTGTTAAAGGAAATTACAGAAGAGAACATTATAATCATTCATCTTTCTGCTGCTTATTAAAAGTTGAAGATTTGATGGAACTTATTGCCAGTGTGGGACGTGAGAGTGTGGCTGCGTGTGTCTGTTGATGTGTTGTTTATTCACTTTCTCCACTCTACCTGCCTACGTTAATTAATACGAATAGCTCTACTTAGGAAGGTGTATACTAGTATGCTGCTAGTCTTTGAGGATGGACTAATTTAAAACATTTACAGGTTTAATATCAGTTGTAGGAAAAGTTAGTGTTCATATGTTAATTATTTTTTGCGTTGTTAAATCTGCTCCCGTACAGGAACCCTCCATACTGATACGCTAAAATAAGAACAATTGTAACAGGTATCAAGTTATTTTAAAAAGCTGTATAAGTCAAATGTAATACCCCATACATTTGAGTTGAGCATAAATATGAGGCAATCCACTGGAATGATTTAACTAATATTATAACTAGTTTTAATGTTTAAACTATTTGATTTTAATAAAACTAGTTATAATGTTAGTAAAATCATTCTAATGGATTGCCTCATATTTGTGCTCAGGTAAATATGAAGTATTAGTAGAATCTAATTCTAATGTGATATGACCTCCCTGGTATATATCCCATTAGAGTTTATCGAAGTTTATGATTATATCCTTGAAGTATTTGTGTATTTATCTTAATATGGTCATTTATTTTTTTGAATACTTTGAGGAACTGGTTGTAAAGATAATTTTTGTGGGTTTCCCAAATGTGCCAAAACACATTTTCACTTTACCAGTGGTCACCATGCATAAACGTTTTTAAAAGAGTGATCTGTTGAAAAAAGGAAAAAAAAAAGCTTATATATTGTTAGAGATCATACAGTTTAGATTAGATATAGAAGTAACCTTTTGACTTTATGTGGTGGAATGTGACTAAAGGGCTATACTCAGTCAAAGAATGTTTCCTTCTTACCCAGCCAGATTAGCTATGTGAATGCCAGCATTCAATGAAGTGATGAGACAAAACCTTCCTCCCTCCCATCCACATCACACACATCAATTTTCAGATAGTAAAATGACACTTATATGAAAGTTTTAAAATACCTTTTATTTTCTGAAAATGGACATGACTGTTTGAATTGTGAATACATTAAAAAAAGAAAGCAAGAAAAGAGGAAAAGAAAACAAGAAAAGAAAGCAAGCTAAATTATGTGGCTATCTTGAGACATTTAAAAAAATGTATACAGTTTCCAAAGAATCTTGTTTTGCAGGTTTACAGAGAAGACACATGAGATTCTTCACGGAGAACATTGTTTGATCTGTCATACAACAAATGAAAGTTAAATATTTTCATGTTTTATATATCATTGAACTGATTAAAGCAGAAATTCTGGCTCCATACCAAGGTATAAATTTATGTCCTGAAGAAAGTAATGAAAAAAATAGTATAATTCATTGGGTTAAATATTTACCCAATGAAATGTTTACCTCATCCCTCCCACCCGCCCCGATTTTACATGTGTGCCCGCTAATTGAAGTGATTCTACCTGTCTGTCTTTTAGAATGTGTGTATACATATATACAGATGTATCTCTATATCTGTATATATAATCTTGTAGAGGATGCAAGTTTGAAAGACAAATTTGAGAGGCTTAAAGGAAATTATATGCCCAAAGTTGCATTTGTTTGGGAGAGCAGTATAATTACACATTCGGGAAATGGCTAAAATTCTAAGGAAGTTAATCATGTCATTGCCATAAGCTGCTGAGGCACTCACTATTGTAACTTAAGTAACAGACAAATTTCAGGCAGCTGTATGTAAAAAAAAAATGTGCAACAACTATTTGTTCAGTTAATTTTGAGTTTCTTTACCTTAGCACTTTAAATAAATGCTTATTTTTATAGGTTTTGAGGGTACACCTGCAGTTTTGTTACATGGCTCTATTGCATAGTGGTGAAGTCTGGGCTTGTAGTGTATCTGTTGCACAAATAGTGAACGTTGTACCCAATAGGTAATTTTTCAACCCTCGGTCCTCCTCCACCCCACCACCCTCCTTTTGGGCTCTCCAATATCTGTTATTCCACTCTGTCTGTCCATGGTGTAGCCATCGTTTAGCTCCCACTTATAAGTGAGAACATGTGGTATTTGATGTCTTAAGTTATTTCACTTAGAAAAATGTCTTCCAGTTCCATTCACGTTGGTGCAAAAGACATTATTTCACTCTTTTTTATGGCTGAATAGTACTCCTATGGTGTGTGTGTGTGTTGTGTGTGTGTATATTACATTTTTTAAATCCAATCCACTGTTGATGGACATTTAGATTGATTCCATATCTTTGCTATTGTGACTAGTGCTGCAATAAACATAGGAGTACAGGTATCTTTTTGACTAATTGTGTCTCCTGTCCAAGGAATAATCAGGCCTGATAGCCTGACCCTGCTTAATTTCTGAGATCAGATGAGATCAGGTGTATTCAGTGTGGTATGGCTGTAGACTGATATAATGATGCCTTTTCCTTTGGGAAGATACCCTGTATGGGATTGCTGGATCCAATGGTAGTTCTGTTTTTAGTTCTTTAAGAAATATCCATAGGGTCTTTCATAGAGGTTGTATTAATTTACTTTCCCACCAACAGTGTATAGGGTTCCCTGTTCTCTCTGCATCTTCACCAACATCTTTTGTTTTTCTGTTTTTTGTTTTGTTGTTTTGTTTTAGACAGAGTCTCGCTCTGATGCTCAGGCTGTAATGCATCTCAGCTCACTGCAACATTTGCCTCCTGGATTTAAGCAATTCTCGTCCCTCAGCCACCTGAGTAGCTGGTATTACAGGCATGCACCACCATTCCCAGCTACTTTCTGTATTTTTAGTAGAGATGCAGTTTCACCATGTTGGCCAGGCTGATCTCAAACTCCTGGGCTCAACTGCCTCAGCCTCCCAAAGTGCTGGGATTACAGGCATGAATCACCATGTTTGGTCATCTTTTGTTTTTTGACTTTTTGCCATTCTGACTGGTGTAAGATGGTATCTCACTTGGTTTTAATTTGCGTTTCTCTGGTTAGTAATGTTGATTTTTTCCTATGTTTTTTGGCCACTTGTATGTCTTCTTTTGAAAAATGTTCATGCTCTTTGCCCGTGTTTTGATGGGGTTGTTTTTCTGTTCTTGTTTGAGTTCCTTGTAGATTCTGGATCTTAGCTCTTTGTTGGATGCATAGTTTGCAAACATTTTCTCCCACTTCCAGGTTGTCTGTTTGTTGATTATTTCTTTTGCTGCCCAACCTCAGCACTTTCAACATTTTGTGCCAAATGATTCTTTGTTGTAGGGGCTGTCCTGTACATTGGAGGATACATTTAGCAGCACTCCTGGCCTCTATACACTAGGAGTCAGTAGCATCTCTCCCACTGCCTTACCACCCCCTGCCAGTTGTGACAACCAAAAATATCTCTAGAATTACCAAATATCTCCTGTTTGGAGGGATAAAACTGCCTCTACTTAGTTAAATGTTACCATAATGTGAAACCTTGTGGAAAAATTCAAATAATAATAGAAAATATTTGAATTTATGATGTGTAGAATTCTATAAATATAAATTTTTTAAACAATCACTTGCCAAGGGTGCTAGATGCTCCCAGGGGATGGAGGTGAATAAAATCTTCCATCATAAGCAGTTTATATGGCAAAGGATTATAAGTACACTAGTAACTAAAATACAGCACAAATGTAATGAAAATAATTCTGGTACTTGTGCAAGCAAATTCAAAATGCCTATTAAAAAGAGTAAGTTGTGAAAAATAAAGTGACCCATTGAAAACTGTGGAAAACTGAAATGTGTATGTCCCATTTAAAACAGGCAGCACCAAGTGTTAGCATAGGGGAACTCAAGGTGATTTGTATGCTCAGAAACACAGGTCTGATGTACAATCTAAGATTAAAAGCATTTAGTTTGGAGGATTTGGTCTATCTGGACTGTTGGTTCATCTAGAAACTTACAAAGAGATTGGCAAGCAAAAACTAAGAAAGGAATAGTAGCAAAATGAAGAATTTTCACTGCGGCATTGTACTTCCACGTGTAAATTGGACAAATGCTGTGCACAAGGGGAGTCCTGCACTTTCTTCCTATTACCCTTTGACACAACTCCTGGAGCTTTGCCATATCCTGCTGTCACCCTTCACAGCCTAGGGTGGTTTTAGGACCACTGAAAAGGAAGAGGGAAATCTTCATTTTTAAAAAAATGCATAGAAAGCGTCATAAAAGATTCAGGCATCTTAAATTTAAGTCCACAGTCTGTGCAAAAGTTATACTCTGTGTATACATAACTCTGTGGAATAATACATCATCAGGCGTATTTGCATATACCTTAATTGAATACAGCATTTGTTTCCTAAGGGACAGTGAAGGACTCTAAGGCAGGAATCTGACATTTTACATAGATTTTAAAATTAAATCTTACATGTATTTTGCACTAGAATAAGCACGTGTATTTGACTCATGTTGTTCTTTTCCCACCTATAAAACCAAGAGATTTTGCTTTGTGAGTTTACAATAGAAGGTAATGGTAACATAACAATATTCTCAGATAATTGGAGACAATGGTCACCCTACCCTGAAAACTACCATATCTTCATTAATAAATCTGGGAGAGAATTTTTTTGGATTCCTACTGTCTGCAGATAAATGCTAAATAGACTGTTAAACTTGGAAGTGATAGCCCTCCTTGATCTGTACCTAAACATAACACTCTTTTTCAGCTATATCTTGGTGGTCTCTTACTAAGACATAAGACTTTTATTTTCCCTCTTGCAGGAGCTGAAATCTTTGTGACTTGTTGGGGCCCAGTTGGGAAGTGGCTACTTTTTTCTTATCACCTCTCAAAAGATGTGAACTCCTTATTTTGATTCTCCATGGTGCTTGGAATATATCCATCTTAGTTGTGACTGGAACTGCTGTCTGTTTATCAGCCTTATTTCCTTTTCCTCCTGGGCGTGTATCTAGACCTCATTTCACAACCCCATTTCTGTTAGGTGGGTCCGTGTGAGTAGGCTCTGGACAATGGAATATGGCACAAGAGATATATGCCAATTTGAAGCTTGGCCCATAAAAGACCTCCCACAAAATTCACCATGCCCTTTCTCATCCGTTGTCTGCTAATGGGAGGCAGAGGATCCCAGTGAGTATCCAGGATTCTAGGTTATGGAAAGTCACCAGGTGGAAGGACCTTAGGTACCAAATGTCTTAGAGAAAACTGACAAACACTTAAAAATGATGTGAGTGAGAAATGAGCTCTTATTGTATCAAGCCAATGAAATTTTACGGTTGTTTCAGCAGTTATCCTGCTGTGACCTATTCATCAGTGTGTTTCTTATATTTCAGTTGTTCATAGTATTTGTCATATGTCTTCTGTTTTTCCCAGCACCTAGGATGATGTTTCTGCATAGTAGAGATTCAGTGTGTCATTCAGGGTTTAAAAACCTCATCTTAAGTTCATAGCTTATGGGGCAAGTTCTAGAGTCAGCATTAGATAAGAGGTGATAGGAGCTGAGAAGAGGGCTGTCAAACTTTCTAGGGAAGAGGGACTGGAAGGTTAGAGACCAGGCATTGCTGATAAGACTTCCAGCACTTAATCCATGACGTCACTGCTAGTGACTACAGCTGGATTTTACCTTATCATAGTCAGATAATATCTTGAAAGGGAAAGGCTGTTCCCTGCAGGAAAGCAACAGAGCCCAGAATCCGAAGACAGAGAGGAAATCCATGTCAAAATGTATCGATCTAAAAGCATACATTTTTATAGCCTAGGGTGACCTTTGAGGTCATCAGTTGATTCCTGAAACCCCTGTTTTATGAGAAAGATGGGACTCAGAGGGATAGAGAGAGATATTACTTTCCCAAAGTTCCTAATCCAACATTGGAATTTTATGTTAAGAATACTTTTATTCCCTTAGTTAAAAAAAATTTAAAAAAATACCTTCTTCAAACAATTATTTGAGTGCATACTTTCCTCTTACCCCTACTCCATACCAAAGACCAAATGAAATGTGTAGGAAGGGAGCGTGTATTTTGTGTTGGAGAGGTTTGGGGAGAAAGATGGTTCTGTTTTGTCCAAGCTCGAAATGATAGGATCCTGAAAGGCCTGTTAATCTATTGTCCCAGATTAATCTGCTTAAATACAGGCCCTTGAATACTGAAATTATTTAGTGTAAAGTGTACTTTATGAAATTATATGCACAAAAGCATTTAGTCTGAAATACTGCCAGAATCTACAGCCTCATGGTTCTAGTGAATATTTATCCTCTCACACCATCCCTAAACTAACTTGTTCTCTGTCTTTATTATTCCCTGTTTGTTTGTTTTGTTTTGTTGTTTTTGAGGCAGGGTCTCACTCTGTTGTCCAGGCTGGAGTGCAGTGGCACAATCATGGCTCACTGTAGCCTTGACCTCCCCAGGCTCAGGTGATCCTCCTACCTCCGCCTCTTGAGTAGCTAGGACCACAGGCACACACCAACAGGCTCGGATAATTTTTTGCAGAGATGGAGTTTCGCCATGTTGCCCAGGCTGGTCTCAAACTCCTGGGCTCAAGTGATCCTCCCGCCTTGGCCTCCCAAAGTGCTGGGATTACAGGTGTGCAACATCGCAACTGGCCTCATTCACTCTTCTGATTCCTTCAGGCTCTGTCATTCCATTCGAATGTGTGTAACCTACTGCTCCGGTGTAAATACCTCTCAGGTAGAGTCTCCACATGCTGCTTTCATGCCACCCTTGCCCTTGTCCTCCCAAACCAGCATCTGCTGGTGGGTGCACTTCTATCTCAAAGAGGGAAGGGAAGAGAACTAAGAGCTCATGTTTGCTTTTGGTGTTTAGATGTTCCACGGGACTCATTATTTGATAATTATCTTTTTATGTGTCTGACACCACATCTCCCATAAGCTCAGTGAGGATGGAGCACAGCCTCAGGATTCAAACCTTAACAGACATGCATTCAGCATTCATTTATCCAGCAAATACAGAATGCTTAGTTGCTTTCCACATATTATCTCACCTAGTTGTACCAACAACACTTCAAAGTAAACATTAGTATCCTTATTTCACGAATGAGGAAAGCTGAGACTTTGGTCAAACCACTTGTTTAAGAACAGCTGATAAAAGGCAGTGCCATGAATCATATCCAGATTGGGTTTACTCTAAAATCAGATGCTTGTGGATCACTTTAGTCTATTTGGTGATAACTCCTGCTATATCTCCTTTCCCCCTCTTGTTTGCACCGTCTCATGCTACCTCTTTTTTTCTCTCTTGCAAATATTTCCTTACTGCCTTCTTCCACTCCCTTGGACTCAGTGGTTAAAATGGGAAACTGGGTTCTTCAATCTACTAGAATCATTTCTGGGATACTAATTTTCCACCTTCTTCCAAATTCCCATTATTTGAAGTCTAGCTATATCATCTTAAAATTTTCAATACTGTTGTCTTTCATTTCTCCCACCTGAAAGGCAATTTTATTTTAGCATCTGATTTACTCTTTCTTCTGTACCTTGTTCTCAACAATTTAATAAAGCATAAGAATGACTCTTCAGATTCCCCAAACTCTGTTTTTCAGACTGCTTGCCTTAACAGAACTTAATAGAACTGTCTGCCTATTCCTTATCACTCAGTAACAGCATTGTCACACCCTGGATTCCAATTTAGAAATCTCATAATTCTTATTATCTCTCAAATCACATTGCATCCACCAAAAGGATATGTCCTACAACACCATTGTTCAGCCATTTTCTCTTACAACTCTTTTGGCTTCTAAAAGTGAAGCATCACTTTATTTTTCTCTATCCCATTTGTCATAAGATTAAGGACTCTGAATCTATACATAAAATAATATTAAAGCCACTGGAGGCGATACATGCAAGGGCTTGGGATAAATCCAGCTTCCGTGTGAATATTTCTTCTGTAATATGTTAATTAACTTGTTCTATAGGATGTTAAAAGGGTTTCTTACAAGCAAGGAACTCTAGATGCCCATTTCTCTGAATCTGTGATAGCTGGGCACCCCTAGGGGGCGCTCCGTCTCTCAAAATACAAGGGACTGACAGCAGCGTGCCTCTGGGTGAGGCTCACTCTAGGGGTGTGGCCTCACGGAGAACCTCAACCCACAAGAGTTTGGCTTAGAAACAAGTTTGAAAACCTCTTCAGGTCCAGAGCCTTTAAATAATGCCTGCTATGCGCTAAGACAGCCCTGGGTATCCAGAGTTCGCAAAGCAAGGACTGATTTCCGGACTGATTTCCTCTCCCCTTGACAGCCTCAGCAAAAGTGGAAGTGGGTTTGCAGAATTGCAGTATTAGCAGCGTCCACCCGAAGGTCTGCAAGAATTAGATTGAGCTGATTCTGGACAAATCCCACTGTGTACCTTTATCTACTGGGCAAAAGTTACCCCCAACACCTGCTATAATCAACTCATTTTAGGAGCAAAATGTCAGGCCATAAAGCATCAGATCATTGAAAGACGCAACTAATTAGTCCAGGAAAGGAGTAATAAGAACATCTGTGATCTGAGTTCCATACTAAGGCACAGAGAGACGACTGAGTTATTCTGGTGCTTGCTGTCTGAGGTCCAGACAGTACTTGTGACCCTCTTATCCTCAGAAGAGTAACCACAATTCCCTGGAGTGAAGAATATCCCAATTCACTCATGGAGTTCACTTTAGTCTCATTCTCGACCTTTGTCCCCAATTGGCTAAGGCTATTTGTTTTTCCAATTCTATATTAGGAAAAAGAAGTTGCATAGAGGATCAGACATCAGATACGTTTCTAAATTCTGCAGCTCTGGGTAGGCAGCCTCATTTGGGGAAATGCTAGCTGCTGTTTCCAACGTGGGGAAGCCCACTGTTTCGGACCCAGAGCTGACAGCGCTGCTCCAGCAGCCCCCAGGGCCAGAGGAACCCGGCCTTAGCTCCGCCCCGCTCTGCCCGGCCCCGGGTGGCTGCGATGCCGAGGTCCTCTGCTCCCGCCGGGCGTGCAGCGGGCGCGCGCGCGTGTGTTTATGTGTGTGTGTGTGTGTGTGTGTGTCTCTGTGTGTGTGTGAGATGAATTGGAGTCATACGACTGGGTGTTTCCTTCCGAGTGGTTTTCATCAGCAATCCATTAGGAAATCATGGAAGCTTTTTTTTTCTGGCTAAAAGGATGAAAACTGAGTAAGTACATAGAACTTTGAACTTGAGACGGAATGAAACAAATTCAAGCAAAAACCCTGACAGTAACCATGTCCATTCAAATTGCGTATGCCCTTTTTATGTTAAAAGCTGTGAATACTTACAGGACAGTGGGAATTTAAAACTAAATGAAGGGAAGCATACAAAAGGCTGAAAGCAAGACTGCTTTAAAACCGGAGGAAAATTGAGGAACTGCTAAGGCAACCTGGCCTGAGTTCAGCTGTGCAACAGGCACCTTGGGTTTTAATCTTTTGCGTTCTTTAATGCTGTTTTCAGACTCCAGATTTACTTTGGTGCTGTTTTCTCTCTTCCTGGAAAGCTGAGGCAGAGTCGGACTCCTTTACTGTGAGTTTAAAGATGTGAAAATAAGGCATTGCTGGAAGCAACAGTTTGGCAGCCTGGGGTACACTCAGGTTATTCGTTACAACTATTATTATTTGATGTCTTTTTTTAAACTCAGGTCATCCAGTTTTGACTGTCATCCATGGAAGAGCTCTTATTAAATGCCTCAGACTTTCGGGACCTATGATTCTTTGGCACAACCCTTTGGAAAATTCTTAAGCAGGGATGAAGCAAACTTGATTGGAGTTGGGGAAAAAGAAGACAGATTAGTATTTTTCATGCTGACAAAAAATAGCTGCTATGACTTTTCCCGCAACGTGGACAGGGGCCAAGTGAAGCTGAACTGGTCATGGTCTGTCGCCCAGTGTTCCCTTGTCGTCGGCGATTTTGCCCCCGACCCTTCTTGGTGGGCTTAGTGGTGGCAATCTGTCTCTTCTACCAGACTCTGACCCTCCGAGGGACGAGGAAGCTCGCAGCCGCTGCCCCTGGGGCTGTCCCACACACATCCACTGAAATCCAGGCAAGCAAATGCAAGAAAGGATTCTCTCAGGACAAACAGTGCTTCCTTCTCTCTGGTAATGCCCAGGAAACCAGAAAGGTAAGACTCTCATAAGCTTAATGGAGACAGTTTCTGCAAAGACAGCAATCTGCTTCTCTGTCTTTTCTATAAAACTAAAATTAACTTCCATGAGTTCTGAAAGGGTTCCAGAGTGTAAACAGCCTAGAGAGTGACCTGATGACAGGGAAACACGTTACATAAGCTTCAACTTCTTATAGTTACTTCCAGAAAGTTCTGGCCTTACTTTATCTCTTAGGATTTCACTTCATTTCAGTGGAATGAAGTAGACAGTTTGGAGGAGGCATAAGATGATGTGGATTCTTTCTAAAATATCAGGATTGTAAGAGATCTGAGGCTTTACAATTCAAAAACATAAATCAAAGACTCAAAAACTTTGATAAACCTTGAGTGTCTCTTTTCTCAAGGCAGTCAGTATGAGTACTTAGACCATTCCAGACTCAAAGATTCTCCAGAGTTTCATTTTGTAACTAGCTGGATCGATTCTTAATTGGTGACCACATTTCTAAAGCAATATATTTACTTCGAAAGCGTTTAAAATAATAGGATAATAGGTTTCTTCAAAAGAATTGATGCACTGTGTTTTATTGTTTATAGGATCAGGGAAATACAGATTATTCTATATTTATACTATTCAGCTAAACTTACTAATCTTACTTGTCAAATGTTGAAAAAAAAACACAAAAAGCACACAAAGTAACACAGGATTTCTATTTTAATATACCACTCTCCTCATGCCTATCAGTAAAATAATGACCTGTAACATAGTCAAGTGTAAAACAGAACATGAACAAAGAAAAAAAAATCCACGCAAAAAAAAATCATGGTGGCAAAGCTACTAAATTTTATGTTACAACAAGTAGTATTGTAGCAACATAATTGAGGGCTCTGAAAGTAGCATCTTATATCTACAGTAGATTCTGTTCGATCTTATGATGCCGGTTACCGTTTGAAGTAGAATTTCTACTTGAACACCAGCTCTGTCGCTAGCATTATTACCAAAACCTCCACGATTGACCAGCACCACCTGTTTTAAAAACTCTTTTATTTATTTCGTTTCAGACTACTGCCCTGTGAGACAGGTACAGTAAATATGATTATTAGCATTTTATGAACAATGAGCCTGACACTCAGTGCCATTTAGGTAGGTCACATGGTTAGCATTATGACATGATGCATCCCCACAGCAATAGCTATCAAGCTGCGTGGTTCCTACTGCAGGGCTGATGCTCCAAATAAAAAGTAAATTCAAAGCCCTTGTAATAATTTTTGAAACCACAACTACAAGAACTTATTGAAATACAAAATAACATTAAGTTAAAACAAAGAAAATTTGAAACTTTTAAGTGACTTCATTTGTTATCCGTAATGCCAAGAAACATCTTGACCAAGAACGATCTTATGACAAAGAATAGTAGATAATATAAGTTGAAACACTGTAAAATGAAACTGCAACTGAGATTGTACATCTATTTTTAGGCACAGGAAAGTGATTGAAGAATGTGTATTTTTGTTGTTGTTGTTCATTTATACTAGCATTAACTTTTTTTCTTTTCCTGAATACATCACAGTTACAATGGATGTAAACTGTGACTGTTAAAGTCATTTCTTGTTAGTTTCCAATATTGAGAAAGGTAATTTATTCAAAAATAGTTGACATAGTCTTGCTCTTATTTAATGCCTAAAATTTTTGCTAAGAATTTTGCATGAAAAGGTTTTATTAATGAACTTACAGCTTTCTTATTCCCCTTGTTCTGTGTGATTCCTGCTTTGTTTGTAATTTAGGCATATGTTAGCTGTTATTTGTGGGCTGTCATAGAAAATTTTATTTCAACTTTGAATCTCCTACTACTTATAAACCATCTGAAACTTACTGGCTGCTGGTGTAAAACATTCACTTGAGAATTTTCTTCACCAAAAATGCCAAACACATGATGAATTTGGTTTACAAATGATTCACAGTCTTAAGTATTTTAACTGTAAGCAAGATGCTAAATTTACAATTATAGTTCAGGAGCCCAGTGGATATGAAAAGTAGATTTCCAAACATTAGCCATGTCATTCCATTTTTAACCTATGCCAGCCCCTGGATTAAAGCCACTTTTTATTTGAGACAGAAAGGAAGTGAGAAAGAAAGTATCATACACATGTTAATTAAAACCAGATACAAATTAATTCTACTTATAGCATATGTTTTGAAAAAGGAGTCAAATCACACTCCAATTTAAATTATTAGATACTCTTTCAGATGGCTAAAATGAAGAGAGAAAGCTTTTGGGATCAATATATTGATCATTTTCTAAAGTAACTATTTGTGAAGTTCATTAAAAAAAAACTGATTAGATGCTATATAGGTTTCCTGAAAACCTAGAATTAGCTTTGAGGCATTTTATAGAAGTAGCATTGTTTCTATCCGTAAATTTTGGATTTTGTTATTACTTTTATTTAGTCAAATCTTAGTCAAATATTTGCTTTAAGTGTTTTTAAAAGTTACTTAAAGCAGCTGATTTTGACCTAGGGTTCATGGATTCCAGAATGTATTTAGATGTATAAAATGTATACATCCATGACATTTTATGCAAAATACTGTAATGTAGGTGTATGTGAAGATCTTTGGGGGGAAATTATAGATTTCTGTCAGATATTCAGAACTAAAAACATGCTAAGAACCACTACAAATGCTTAACAACCAGTATGTTTACATGTTAAACTAACTGCCCCTCCAGGATGTGTAAATTTGATCTAGATTTAAAAACGTAAAATCAAAAAAGCATAATTAAATACTTCAACTGAGCATATTAGAACAAGTGTTTCAGTGAATGTTTTAGTGTTTGCAGGGATAAACATTCAGAAACCAAAGTAAATACACAGAAATAAAAACTTCTTGGATCAGAGTTTTTATTCATTGAATAAGTAATACGTATTTCCCAGCCTTTTTTGTTGCAGTTGTATCTATGAGAAGACCTTTTCTACTTTGTCAGCCTCCTAATGGAGGGTTCTGTACTACCAAATATTTGATCGTGGGTGACTTTACCCTGCACACTTTTACACATGGGATCTGGTTCAATGTGTAAAGCTGTTTTCAGTATGGATTGAAATCATGGTATAGTATATGCCAACTTTCCATAGTGAGGAAGTACTCTCCCTCTTTCTTGCCAAACTTTAATTCACTTTTCCATTTGAATAATCCAAAGGGCTTGGCTAAGCAGATGTATTTTTGTCACTTCTTCTGAGTTTTCTCTCAATATCAGTAGTCTGAATATTGCCTGACAATCTGCCAAGTCTTAAAATTATTTCAATTTAATATATAAACACAGATGTGTTGTCTTCATCAAAGTAGGTCATGCAATAGATTTATCTATTTTATAGCATCTAACATTTTAACATTTCATAGCACAGGAAGCACATTAAATTATAAACAGAAACAATGAAAGAAAATCTCCTTAGTATATGCTCCTTTAATGGAAACTTTGCTATTTGGGGAATACGTTTATACTCACCATAGCCATGTGTTTCTGATTACCTCCTGTTGATGGCTCCAAAATGAGAATTACTATTTTGTTGACTGTTGCTTGACTATTCATTTCCCATGTCTTCTTGACTCTCCCTTCTCTTTAAATGACCGTTCTATATGGCATCTACTTTCTCAAGGATCCAAACACAGCCCAATGCAAATAAGTGGATGTTCTCATTGAAAATGATCTAATTAATCTTGTTTGCATTTCTACTAGTAAATAATATATTTAACATTTGAAACTTTCTAAAAAAATTCCTTACTTGGCCCAGGTTTTCTAGAAATAGAACTGGAGGCAAACACTTGCATGCTAACACTTTATTGGAGAATGCAATCCCAGGGACACAAGAGTGAGGAAAGAACAGAGAAGGGAGAGCAAACAGAAGGGAGTACATTATTGCAAGTCATTTCCAGAGAGGCTTTCTTCAATGACCACGTCTCAGTACAGGTGCCAGACAAAAGGAGCAGAAAGGGCAAGCAATTTATGGCCTGATCTCTTCTCCTGCCTTTTATTGATTGGAGTCCCTCTCATGGTACTTACAGGTTGAGTTTTTTGGCTTCTCAGGGCAGCCAGTAGAGAAGCTAGCCCCTGGATGGGGGTCGCCCTGCAGGTGCAAAGGTGAGGTGGACCCTCCTTTTCAATCAGTACTGTGAGTAGGAGCTTCCAGGTCTGTGCTTCAGAGACAGTGAAAACACTGTCCTTAGTTTGATGACCACAACAATGGTGAGTAATGCCCACTAGAGGGGTAGATGAGGCAATGTGACCTACTCACTACTGAAACAGTAGTTTCATAACTTTGCTTTCTAGAAATCCACCAAAAATCCAGCAAAAAATCCTCGCACTCTTGGGAAGAGGTCTCTTCTTTTATATAAAAATGTTGTAATTATCTCACTGAGAATCCTTCTCTGTAACTAAAAAAAAATCCCCCACAGAATCTTGCTTCATCTCTACCCTTTCTCCTCCTGATACCTTTCATTTATTCATTTTCATTCATTTAGTAAATATTTATTGAACAATTTGTATGTATTAGCCTCTTTATGAGATACAAGTTATACAGAAATAAAAGCTTCCATGAGACAGACAAGTAAATTAATACGGTGATAGGAGACTGATAATTACAAGACTACTTTTTGAATGTTGAGAAGGAACTAGAGAGGGTAGAGAAAGAAAAAAGTATTACATGCAGAACAGCCTGCATATGCAAATAAGAAATGAAATAGCCGGATAGCCTGATACATTTGGAGAATTCAAAGTATTTGTTATACTGTGTGTGTGTGTTGTTGTTGTTGTTGTTACTGATGGAAGCAGGAAGGCAAATACACAAAGTAGAAAAGTCAGCAGGGTCTGGATGTTGGAAATGTGCACATGGTAAGGAGTCTGGATTCTATTCCAAAGGCAACAGAGAATCCCTGAAGAACGTTAAGCAAAGACTGGCATAAATACATAAGTGTATTAGAGAGAAAGTACTAACACACATTGCAGAATGGACTGGAGTAGAATTGAAGGCAGGAAGACCAGTTGGTAGGCTGTTTCAATATGCCTCTTCTTTGCCAAATCTTACTTTCCATGTGTGTTCCTGAACACCCCCTTTTCAACATTTTTCAAAATTGGCTCCACAGTTACCTTCTATTACTTATAATATTGCCAATTCCAAATCTTTCCTCCTGCCAGCAAACATGTGTAGAACTAATAAAACAATAAGCTTTCTTTGTACCTGGCAATCTACCTAATATAGTATGCTCCCTGTCTCTCTACTTCCATTCGGAGAAACTGTAACTGGTTCTCTTTGCATGTACTTCCTTGTTACCTCTCCCCATTCCTTATCCTTTGCATTTGGTCATTTCTATTGAAACCTCTCTTGGTGAACCCCTTATTACCAAATCTAATGATCTATTTTCAGTCTACATCCTTCTTCTCTGAGGCGTCTTCTGCTATTGGGAAGTGACTCTTTCTTGAAATTTCCTTTTTGAATTCCACAACACAACAAGGTTATTCTGAAAAGCGTGTGGTCTCTTTTTGAGTTCATTTCCTCTCTCTGATGACACAGGTAGACATTTCCAACCTTAGGCCCTTGGATCTTTGCCTTGTTTTGTACTTTTCCTTGATGAATGTATCAATTTTGCCTATTGTTAATTTTCACCCTTGGCAGATGACATATCACCTACCTCTTCAAATTCCTGTTACCTTTTTCTATAATATTATAAAATACTACAAAAATTTAAATAATTTATTTCACAAACTTCATGCCCAAATCAATGACTCCTCTTAATCTCCCTATTTCCATGAATAGGACCTGACACCCAACCACCATTTTCTTAGATGCATAGTTTTTACACCTTTGATATTTCTTTCTTCTTCTCCATACCTTGCTCTTCACCAAATCCATCTTGCCTGGCTTCTTACCAAATCTGAAGCCTACCACTGAGCGACATGGCCAGCTCCTAATTAGAAAGGCCACAGCATTCTTCAATTTCTTCTTCTCCTTCTCCTTCTTCCCCTTCCCCTTCTGCTTCCGCTTCCCCTTCCCCTTCGCTTCCGCTTCCCCTTCCCCTTCCCCTTCCCCTTCCCTTCCTCCCTTCCCTCCTCCTCCTCCTCTTCTTCTGCTTCTTCTTCTTCTTCTTCTTCTTCTTCTCCTCCTCCTCCTCCTCCACCTCCTCCTCCATCTCACCTTCTTCTTCTCCTCCTCCTTCTCCTTCTCCTCCTCCTCTTCTTCTTCTTCTCTTCTTCTTCTTCTTCTTCTTCTTCTTCTTCTTCTTCTTCTTCTTCTTCTTCTTCTTCTTCTTCTTCTTCTTCTTCCTTTCTTCTTTCTTCTTCTTCTTCAATAACTCTGGGAGTGGTGGCTCACATCTGTAATCCTAGCACTTTGGGAGGCTGAGGCAGGAGGATCACTTAAGTCCAGGAGTTCAAGACCAGCCTAGGCAAAATAGGGAGAGCCTATCTCCACAAAAAGTTAAAAAAATTAGCTGGGATTGATGGCATGTGCCTGGAGCACCCCAGCTACTCGAGAGGCCAAGGTGGGAGGATTGCTTGAGCCAGGGATGTCAAGGCTGCAGTGACCTGTGATCGTGCCTCTGCACTCCAGCCTAGGTGACAGAGCAAGCTCCTGTCTCAAAAAAAAAAAAAAAAAAAAAAAGGAATTATCCTTAAAAAATTTTAATAGAGGTAAAAAAACCCCACATATTATAAAATTTACCCTCTTAACCATTTGTAAGTATACAGTTAAGTAGTATTAATCATATTTACATTGTTGTGCAAAGTCCAAAACTTTCTTGCCTTGTTCACAGCCCCTATTCAGAAACATTAGTTTCAACCGGCTTGCATGTTGCTTCCTCTTCTCCTTGGCATCTGGCCCAGATCTGGATTTCTTCCTTGTGGTTTATATATTGCCTGTAGACATGGTGCTCCTTTTTTAGCTCTAACTTCTAATTTCTCTCTGGGACCGTGCTGTGCATTTAGCCCTTTATTATACTATTATAATTTTAGTAAATATCACATGAGCACGGCCTTTATGGCTATGTAAAGTGGAATTTTCTCTAGTCCTCCAAATTAATTCAGGTAAGAGTTCATCAGATTCCAAAATCTTAGCATCTACCTTCACAATCCCAATGCTGTGTCCTTGTTGTCACTAACCTAGACTCATTCAGTGGTTTAACCAGTTACCCCTCCATCTGCCTGCATATTCTATGCAGTCTGTGCACAGGTCCCATTAATACCTCTGCTGAAAGCCTTCAGGAGTTGTAACGTTGAGCACACTCAATTGAGTAGAAACCGCCCTGATCCTGGCATGTTCCAACATACTTTTCCAGCCTTATCTCTACCCTGTCTCTAGGTGTAATCCATAATCCAGCCAACAGCCTATTTTCTAAACTCCCACATCTCTCCTTCTGTCAGGAGTCTCCTCCAGGGAGCCTGCTCTACTCAATACCTCTAAAAATCTTCATGATCATTCTTAAAGCTTTTGAGAAACCTATGAAGTTTCACTTCCTTCATCATAGCAGCCCTTATCTCCATAAGTGGATGTGTGCTTAAACATCCCTAATAAAACTTATGTTTCATTGTAACTATTTATAAATGAAGGAACATTAGAATGTTATAACTGCAAATAAGTTAGAGATGATTAAGTTCAACATCTTTCTTTTTTAAGTGAAGAGAAAGAAGGCCACAGAAAGAAAGTGGCTCTCTCAAAGTAACATAATAAGTTGATAGTGTGGACAGGACTGGACTGAGACCTATGTCCTTTCTATTTTATTATAGCCCCATATACTAACTCCATTCATTGGTATTATGGGTTGAATTGTGTACCCCGTCCCTGAAAAGATATGTTGAAGCCCTAAACTCCAGTACCTCAGAATGTGACCTTACTTGGAAATAGGGTTATCGCAGATATAATTAGTTAGGATGAAGCCACACTGGAGTAAGGTGGCCCCTAATCCAATATGACTGGTGTTATAAGAAGACAGTAGATGGGGCGTGGTGACTCACACCTGCAATCCCAGCAGTTTGGAAGGCCAAGGTGGGTGGATCACCTGAGGTCAGGAGTTCGAGACCAGCCTGGCCAACATGGTGAAACCCTGTCTCTACTAAAAATACAAAAAAACTAGCTGGGCGTGGTGGCGGGCACCTGTAATTCCAGCTACTCGGTAGGCTAAGACAGGAGAATCACTTGAACCCAGGAAGCAGAGGTTGCAGTGAGCTGAGATTGTGACACTTCACTCCGGCCTGGGTAACAAGAGCGAAACTTGGTCTCGAAAAAATAAAATAAAATAAAATAAAATAAAATAAAATAAAATAAAATAAAATAAAAAATAAAAAAGAAGAGAACAGCATAGGAAGACAGAGACACACAGGGAGAATGCCATGTAATGTTGAGGGCAGACATTGGAGTCATGCAGCTGCACACTAATGGACACCAAAGATTGTGGCAAACCCCCAGAAACTCGAGAGTCAAGGAAGGATTCCACCACAAGTTTCAGAGGAACTGCTGACACTGTTATTTTAGGCTTCTAGCCCCCAGAATTACGAGATTTAGTAAGTAAGCTTCTCTTGTTTTAAACTATCCAGCTTCGAATACTTTGTTACAGCAGCTCTAGGAAACTAATAAATTTGGGAAGGCAGAATAGTTAAGTACATAAACACTGCATTCAAATTAATATCATTTGTTAACTTGTTACCTTGGGCACATTTCTTGACCTCTCTAGGATTTAGTTTCCTTACCCGAATATGGATATATTATCACCAACTCCCCAGGCTAACATGAGCCTTAAATGAGATAAATCACATGAAGCACTTAAAGTGTCTGGCAGATAGAAAGCACTCAATAAATATTAACTATGAAAATAATTATTATTTAATTTCCTTGAAGACTCACTCCTCTCTGTGGACCCTATAGATCCTAACATTTGGCCTTCACAAAGTCAGTGAGCAATAAATAATTGCTGCAATGAACATAAGTCTTTGGATAAGAAATGTCTGAGATGAAAGCTTTGTTGAGTTTCTCTCTCTATCCCCCAGCCTCTAAGCTGTTGCCTTTCCACAGTAAAATGAATCTTTTGAATCAAGACCAAATTTAGGGAGGCTGATGTATCACTCAACGTCAGACTTGCTGATCTATAGGCAAGTCCTCAGTTTTGCAGAATCTTTTTTTTTTTAAGTCTGAGTTGCTGAAACGAACAGCATGTTATAGCTGGGGATGGGGAGGAGTGAGTTGAGTGCAGATAGGAGGAAAGAGATTAAGATTTTGGACCCTGAGTAACAAATCTATTCACTTGTTTATTGTCTTTCTGCATGGAATATAAGCTCCTTCAGATCAAATACTTTATTTGATTGGCTTACTGCTACATCCCCAGTGTCAAAACAGCCTCTGATACATAGTGAGCATTGAATAAATATTCAGTCAATGAATGAATAAATAAATGAATGATGAATTTGAATCTGCCAACTCTAGAGCAGGGCAAGATATGAGAGGAACTCTTTCTCCCTCTTTTCTTTCTCTTGCTGAACTCAAAAGTCCTCCACTTCTCCTTCTTCCTGTACAAGTATCCCTTGATCTCTTTACTGTACTATCTCTTGGACTTCTGGCTAATGGTAATCATCATGCCACTTCTACATTAAAGTTGATTAATTATCTTTGATTAATTAACTATCACTGATTTCTCATTATCATCAGCTCCATTGTCTCGTTGAAATCCTTAGCCTATAAACATTCTCAAGTACCTACCATGATAATAATAAAAATAACATCCTTTCCTAATCATTGTGCCTTTCTGTTTACATCTCTTCTTTTTTATCCTCATTGTCACCATCATCTAAACTCTATTTCTGTTAAGGAATTTCCATTTTTAATAGATTGATCCTACCTAAAATTGAGCCATTCCTTTTATACATTTTTATATTGTAACTGGATTGGAAGATGTAGATTTAAAAATCTTGCCGATGGAATTTAAATACAGGAGTTTATGTATAGGAGGCTCTCAAGAGATGTTATCAACACACTAATAGGTATGCAACTTCCATAGAATTAGTTAGGCTGCCTGATGAGCATTTAATGCTTGTGAATTTATCTGAGACAGTTGATTAGAACGATGTTAAATTTTTATAATGAAATATGCATATGGGTGAAAAATTGCTCATACTGAGAGAATTTAAACAAATTCAAATTTGTTTACATTGACACATTTTAATGAAGTCTTGATGAAGCTCAAATTTTAACAAGTTATATTAAATGTCATATGTATCAAAGAATTAATCATTTTATAAGTGTCATTCTCTCTTGTTTTTTCAGATAGTGGCAGGAACTTCTGCTTCTTTCTCCTTCTAAGCAATTCTGTTTCTTGTTTTAATGGAATTGAAAATTCATATAAGATAAACCCTCTGAAATAGAAACCACTAAATACACTGACATTATAAAAAGTGCTTCCTGTTATCAACTCTGAGTCTGTGGCCTTTTGGGGTGAAAGGAATGTTTTGGTTTCGTTTTTCCCCTTGGCTTCCTTTAGATATTTTTTTCCAAGGGATCTGTTCTCACTAAAAGAATGAGCTCATGTTCTAACATAGGATTTATGTTCTGTGGCAGAAATTACATCAAATTTGGAAATTTGCAAGGTAAACAGAACTTTGTCAACTTTCACACTTTTTGGAGACTTGTTCAAAATATAAAATTAAGCATTTTGACTTATCATGTATGGAGTTCAGAAAGAAATATGACAAAGACTGAGTCAGCCATGTATAAGGATCTTAAAAAATTTTATTCAACTCTCGATTAAATTCACTAAGAGAGGCTAGGGGTATTTATGATCCAAAATAATAGATGGAACAAAATAATATTAAGAAGAACACATGGATTTGGCAGTGCAGAATGGGCCTTATCATGTTCCTTGACATATAACTACCTTTGGTGTCCCTAATCTTTATCTGGGTGTTCTCAATAGGAACCCCTACCAGTTCATTTATAGTGCAGGCCAATCAGAGTAACTTGGTAAGAGGGAAGCTCTGTAACTGAATATTGCTGTTGAGAATAGATCTTACGATCTTCAGCACAGCTTTCAATCTCAAGCCTGTTAAGTATATTGAATAAGAAGCCTAGCAGATCATGGGTATGTTGTGGAATACATTGGTCCAAATTCCAGCTTTATCCTAGCTATAGGACAATTGGCAAATTTTATACACGTTTTTAAATCCTCAGTTCTCTTATTGGAAAATGGAACTAACCCCTATTTGTGGGAACTGAATAAAATCATATGTTTGAAAGCATCAAGCATGGTTGTTGGCCAGAGTCAATGTTCGATAAACATTGTATGTGTCCTTTCTTCCCATGAGAAGCTGGGTTTAAGCTCTGATCTCAAAAACAAGCACTGGGTATATGTTACATTATATTTTCTTCAATAATGCATATATAGTATGTATTTTTTGTTGTCACCCTGTGTTTTCTTTGGTACATTTTGCTCAGGTAAATGTTTAAAGCTGCTTGTCCACTTTCCTTTTTGGCACCTATAGATACAGTCAAATGCAAGCATATTCCATGGGGTTTCCAGGGATATGCATAATACTTCCTCATCTGCTCAAGAAAGTCACTTTGACTGCCAGGAGTCAGAATGCAACATATCTCCCCTCATTTATTAAACATAAATTATTCACAAATTTTGATATTTTAGTTCTTTTCATAGCCAATCTCTTGTAACATACATCACAGCCAATCTCGACAAACTGAAGCTGGTAATTGTTGACCTGAGCATATTTTGAGTATGCTTGAGAGAGGGATTTGGGGTAGCCAGTCTAGGAAGAGAGTCAGGTGGAGGAAGATGCCTGATGGTAATGTGTAACTATGGGAAGAAAATGGAATTTACTTAAAAAATAATATTGCTCCGGGGTCATGATATTTCTTATTTCTTTTGGCATAGGAAAAAGTAGGTGGTGTTAGGGTGGTGGTGCAGACTTCTAGAAACCACCAGAACAACCTGTTAAAAGTTCATGTGTCTGAAACAGATCCTGCCATGACCCATTCACCCTTTCCAAGAGAAAGGAAATTACCTGGGACTGAAATGGGGAATCCCAGTTTGCATAATGAAGAGTTGAGTGACCGTGGACAAGTGACTTCTTTGGGTTTTATTTTCCTAGTCTGTGGTCCAGGGATCGAAATGCCTGTCACAGAGGTGCTATGGGATCTAATTAGACACTTTAGCTGAGAGTACTTTGAAAAACATTGAGATTATAAAAGACAGGGGAATATATAGTTTCGTATCCAAAAGAATGATATCATTAAAATATTCTCATTGCATTTGGTGCCTCTTGGGAAAAGAAGACATTTATATATAACACAAATGTGATTACTGGAAACACTCTTTTCATTAAAAATTTATAGTATAGTGTGCTATACAAATGCCAAGTTATAAAGTTATGTTTCAAAATGCCACTAGGAGTCCAAAACTGTGCTGCTACAATTGAGTTTCCTCTTGATGTTTCACTATTTCTTTAACAAGCAATAGGAAGTATAATAGCATTCCAATAGCTACAGCCCTAAGCCTACTTCTTCCCTGGTGGAAAATCTAGTATTAATTTAGCCAAAGTGCACAAATGCTTCAGGAAAAATGGAACAGGAAATTAACTTTTCTATAGTAGTAAAGGAACTACCCGACCTTAGCAAAGCATCAATCAGAAAGTTGACTTTCATACTGAGCAGTAAACCTTCCCTACTGGACACACCCAGAGGGCAGAAGTGATCTTGAATGTTTCCCTTTACTCCGCTCTCTGTTATTATCTTTAAGAACTGTCTTTTTTTTTCTGAATAAACAGTGAAAACATTAATAACACATCTGAAACTCCCAATGGCACAAGCTAAACCTACTTATCTAAGTATTTTAGAACTACATAAGCTATTTTAAAAGCAGATAGGTTTGAGGCAGAGTTAGTTTTCTTGTGGGGGAGTATATGAGGATAGGGAAGAAAGGAGGTGAGTGTACTACGTTTCTTTTAAAAAAATGATTAAAGTATGACCATGTTTGCTTTTAACAAACTTGTTTTGCTGGAGAGCAGATAAACTGTATTTGTGGAAACATATTCTGTCAGACATATGAACTTCAAAAGCTAGAATTGTCTCCTATTTTTCTTGTAAAATAATATCTTACAAGGAAGCCCCTTTTCTGGGATATAAATAGGAGTATGTCTCATGATCCAACAATGTGTACGTAATCCTAAGCACATTTCCAAAGCAACCAAGCATTTATAGTAATGTAACCATACCCTGTGAAATCTAGCATTAAAGCAAAACTTTCCAATAAATTACTGTCAGCTGGATCAGGGCAGAGACCAAGTTTACACAATTCCTGGCACATAATATGTTGAATGAATGGACGAACGAGATCTAGTGTAAGTCCATGTTGTGTATTCAGTATAGAACTCTCTGTGGTGGTCAGCAGTCCTTGAATTCTTCTTTTGTACTTTCCATTCAGCTCTTAAACTCTGATTATTCCCAAACAATGTCCCCACCCAGGTCTTCCTTCATTCAAAAGATGTCTTCACCTCCTGCCTTCCTGAGAAGACCAAAGCAATTTGTTTGACCATCTAAGACATGGTTTCCACTTTAGACCTGACTGAGACCTACTGCTACACCCTTTCAGAATAAACTAGAACTCTAGGAAAGGAAATTCCTTTTCCGGCCAGCCACAGAAGAAAGCCAAAAGCTATTCTGCAACACAATTGGTCCCATAAAGAAAGGATTAGAGAGTTTAGGGGCTTGAAAACTTGATATCAGTATTAGATGATGTATTATTCCTTCCTTTAGGAAACAGTGCTTATATTTGGGAATTTTAGATATTGGCATTTCCTGCCAATTTTTGATTGTGGGAGCAAGAAGTTGGCCATCTGATATTTAAACATTCTAGAATGAATATGTAATTTGGAGAGCTCCAGGGCTGATCTTGAAAGAATATGTGAGGTCGTGTTATGATATGTTAGTGTGATTGTGCAGCATCTGGCAACATGAGCAGGAACAGGTAGACATGGTAGAGTGGGGTGACCTCTCGAGGGAAAGCATGGGAGGGAGAGTTCTTGGAGCTCAGTCAGGATGGAGAAAGTGTTATCCAGGGTTGTCTCAAAGGAGAGCCAAGGTTGCATGTCAGTAATGGCCAGTAAACCGAAAGGACCAGATAAGAAGGCCATGGAGCGTGAATAGCCATGAGGGTAATAAGAGTAAGCAAGAAAACAGAATGAATGCCCAGGCATAAATGTGTGCTGAAGGAAACTTGGTCTACTTCTTTCATGTGGAGTGTGGTGCCTCTTCCCCACATTCTTCTTAACACCGTGGTCCCTCCATGAATAGGATAAGGCAACGTTTCTCTGGGTTTGCCAGGTATGTGCCTCTATCCTGCAGCCCTTCATTCAACAAGAAGTGGAGCAGATCTTTACTGCCCTGGAGATGCAGAGCCACCTGCATGAAGGATGTTGGCTATCCATCCTTAACCATCTGTTTAGCTCAAGGGAGCCCTGGATTTCTGGGGAAAATCCAGATGAACTGGTTGCTACATGCATCTGAATGCCAAGGGGAGAAGTCAGGAGCCAGAGATGCTATGCATGGGATTGACTATGTTAAACAGTTGAAATGGGCTTAGAACCTATCCTCCTCCTCCAGGGGGTATAAATGTGGTGACTGGATAGGCAGTGGATGGAGAATCTCTTAATCCCCAAATCAGTGCCTGAATTCTACCCTTACATCCGGCAGGTGTTCCATTAGGCTGGATTCTGCCCAGAGGAGGACATGTTTGCTCTGTGCCAGAAAGATATTCTAGGCCGGCTGCCACAAGTTCGTTCATGATGACCCACTGCAGAACTCTGGGCTGTGTGTGTGTGCAGAAGTGAAATGCAAAGGGGATAGCAGAACTAGGAGGACAACTGAGCTCACAGGCTGGGCAGGATGGAGGTGGGAGGATGAGGAGCACATTTTGTGGTTGGGAAAGTAGATAGAGAGGAATGAAAACTGAATGGAGAATGAAAGCAAGGAATTCAGGAATTTGTAGGGGAACCCTTGGAAGACCCTAAGAGTAGACACTGGTGACCATATTTTCTGAGCCATAAACAGAGAATGTAATGTTTCAGAAAGGGCTAATATCCTAATGTGTGAATTTATTTATAGAACATTATAACAAAGTAAAAATGAAGTCATATTTAGTTGTACAATTAACAAATGGCCTAACTTCTAATCCAGCCCCCAAATCTAAGAAGTATGTTCATTATATGTATGACATCATGCCCCTACGCATTTTTATAATATGTTTGCTCTAGCACTGAGTTTTTATCAGAGAATAATCATAGAGATGGTGGCTCATTTAGTATTTTAAAATTATTTAATGTCTCATATATAAACACTACCTTTTTGTATCCTACCTGTAATTTGACAAAACCCTTATGAAACAATATGATTAAATTTTAAAGGCTTGTGTTCTCATTGTTTAACTCCCACTTATGAGTGAGAACATGTGATGTTTGGTTTTCTGTTCTTGTGTTAGTTTGCTGAGAATGATAGTTTCCAGCTTCATCCATGTCCCTGCAAAGGACATGAACTCATCCTTTTTTATGGCTGCATAGCATTCCATGGTGTATATGTGCCACATTTTCTTTATCCAGTCTATCATTGATGGTCATTTGGGTTGGTTCCAAGTCTTTGCTATTGTGAACAGTGCTGCAGTAAACATACGTGTGCATAGGTCTTTTTAGTAGAATGATTTATAATCCTTTGGGTATACACCCAGTAATGGGATTGTTGGGTCAAATGGTATTTCTGGGAACATCACACACTGGGGCCTGTCGGTAGGTGGGGGGCTGGGGAGGGATAGCATCAGGAGAAATACCTAATGTAGGTGACTGGTTGATGGGTACAGCAAACCACGATGGCACATGTATACCTATGTAACAAACCTGCACGTTCTGCACATGTATCCCAGAACTTAAAGTATAATAAAAAAATTTAGAAACAGACAAACAAAAAAAGCTGTTATTCCCCATTTAAAAAAAATTTAAGGGCTTTTACTTAAACTATGTTAATTTTTCAACGTGTTCTTTTGTCTGACAATTCTTTAAGATCTATTGCTCTAGTAATATCTTACACTTGTGTGGGACTCCATATTTTGGAATGCTTTTGTCTAAACTGAGTCACTTTGGATTCTTACAGTAGCACAAAAAGTAGCTGGAAGGTGTCAGTGCTCATTTGCAGATGAAGAAAATGAAGTTCATCAAGTGGAACTTAATTAGTGTCAGCTGATCATGAATGGGGTGGGGGGGGGGAAATAGAGACTTGAGATTCAGGAGGCTTTGTGTTGTGGCTGGAAAAGCCTCAAACTCAGATTCAGAGCCTCTGGCATCTATGAAAATGTTTGGTCGACCACATGATGCTTAGGTATTGATATTGTTGTAATTGCCCCAATGCTCTTTCCTTTCTGCTATATTGCCTCTGTATAGACTTACTATTTTAAGGCTGAATTGCTGAATTAACTTGTTGTTTTGGCATCAGGGGACAGAGACTTGCTATTATATTAACATTTTTCAAAAGAACAAGGTCTTTCCTTGTCCTCTGCTTGTTATTTCATAATTGTGGATTGTCAATTCTCTATTTTCTTCATTACGGACATCCTTTAACTACTTCTGACACTGTGGTAAGACTCAGAGGGCAATAAGGAACCTCATAGAGTCAGCTGGAGAGCATTTACTTTAACACCAGCAAAAGCAATCAGGGCTTGGAGATAGAAGGAAAATAACTTCTTCCTCCTGTTAAGTGCTACATGAGTGTCTGAGAAAGAGAGGACAGGGATAGGGGAAGAATCTAAGGAAGAGGAAAGCAGAGGTAAGAAGAAGAGACTAAAGAGGGACACACTCAGGAGTGATTTTCATTGGCTCCAAAATAGGGAATCACATCAAATTGTGTCAAAAAAAAATAGCAAACTACATTTTCTTTATCTCTTCATTTCAAGTTCTACCTTATTTTCAAGTTCTGTCTTATTCTTACAGATATATTAAAGGAAACTGTCAAGACCACCATCTCTCAGCTATCCCGGTGTTTTTGTAATCTCAGTTGGATCTGTGTTATGTCTGTGAGGTTACAGTAAATAGTAAACTGCTGACCCACAGCTGTGCAACGTGGGTGGCATCTCAAAGGAGCCTTGAAGAGGAGGCTCAAAAACATACTTTATACTACTTTTAAAAACAGCTAGAAGAGAGAAAAGGGAAAATTTAGGATAAGCAGAAAAGGGAAATAGTATAAGTTCCTTCACATTGGTTGAAACGAATGAGCATTCCAGGGGAGGTGGAGATTGGCAGGCAACAATGAACGCGAGGCACAGGAAGGCTAGAAGTCACAGCTGGTGATCCTAGCTATGCACTTGAGGAGAAAAAGCTGTCCTTGTGTTCTTAGTTTTGCCTTTAATTTCTTTCTGCCTCCAAGATTCACCCTATGCGTAGGGGTCAGCCTGGGGAAGGAAGGAGCCTCACTGGAGCCGAAGCTATACCCAGAATGATTCTGCATTTGCTGGAGTTTGAAGCATTGCGAAACTGTTCAGGTTGCATTTTTTTTTTTTTTTGTCTTGCAACTTGCACTCTTGCATTTTCCATTCTCTCCTCCTCTCCCTTCAGTTACACAGCTCTGTGTTGTATACTTTTTCAGAAAGACACTGTATGGTCCCAAAGTTTTGAGTGAGGAGAATGGGCATTAAACATTGAGGTTACCCAGGAGTTCTCAGAGTTTACCTCCAGATTATATGTTTACTGTTTTATAGATTTGATGGAAAGTCTTCTGATAAGGAAAAATCATGACCGATCTCTAAGGTGTCAGTATTTCAGAAGTGGACTAAGGCAACTGAGGCATTACAGCATTTATTGTTAATTATTTTCTAGCCTGGGATGTCCAAGTCAGGGTCTGCCTTGCTGTTCTTCTGTTTTCTTCTTTTTCGCCTTCTTCCCTTCTGATAGAAACTAGGCTTACAGACTCCCTTTCTGTTTACTGAGTGTCTTCACAACAAATTAATTTTCCTGGAATTTTCTCTCCAGTACTGGAATGTTTTCATTCTCTGTACCTTAGCTCTCTCTTTCTGAGTTACACATAGCATTATTTGACCATCCTGTTGCTGCTTCTCTTTGCTCTTTCTACACCAAATCAGGCTCCATGGTACAGAACCCACTGCTCAGGCCCTCACAGTTCTTTCTCTTCCCAGGCTTCCCCTGTATGGTTTAATGCCTCCTTAGGGCAGGTCTCAGGCATCCGTCTTATGGCTTAGTGACTCAGGTTACTGTCACTGTTCTTTCTTTCTTTCTTTCTCTCTTTCTTTCGTTCTTCTTTTCCCTCTTTTGTGGACCTCTTTTCTGCAGTATGGAAGGGGTGTCTTGAGGTATTTAGAAAATACTGCAACTTAGGTAGTAAAAGTCTCACCTTCTGAAATTCTATCAGGGTACTCATGCATCCAGAAAACAAAACAAGAAAAGCACTCTTTTTATGTCTATACTAAGCCCGGTTTTCCTCATCTGCCTCCTCCCTGACATGGCTTTAGTAAACCGAATCAAAGTTCTTCAAAGTTGGACCTACGTGTAAAGACCAGCATAGAGTTATCAATCTTTAAATTCTCCACTACTCACTGCATTTAGGTTTCCTACTAGCTACTTAATAAGATAATAAGTAGTGTTGCATTGCTCCATTTTTATCATCATTGCCAGTCATTTCTTGTTTCCTATCTGACCCTATTTGCCACTCACAATAAAAAGTATTCATGTTACTGGCCTTTAAGGTCAACAGCAAGGACCTTCAAGAGAAAAAGGACAACTCTTCAAGGCAAGGAAAAGATAGGAAGATAAATTACCAATTTAATTACTTATTTTCTTTCATCACAATATTTGTAATATAGGCAAGCAATAACACCAAATCATCTAAAAGAGCTCCTGGGTCATTCTTTAACAAACCAGAACCCTTATCTCCATAGGAAATTATACGATTTCATTAATGGTTTTTTGCTCTTCTTGCTAAACACTAGCCCTCC
This sequence comes from Nomascus leucogenys, assembly GCF_006542625.1. NCBI lineage: Eukaryota > Metazoa > Chordata > Mammalia > Primates > Hylobatidae > Nomascus > Nomascus leucogenys. Next base: position 70,167,987 of record NC_044393.1, read on the forward strand.
TAGTGAGGGCTAGAACCTGGATAAGATTCTTCACTGTTGCATTCCCAGACCCTAAGACCATGCCTGTTACATAGAAAATGCTCAAAAATGTTAAATAGACAAATGAAAGAATGATGAGAACAAGCCAGAGGACAGAGGCAGAATTGGTTTTGCCATCCAGAATCTGTCCCACTGGGTGCTTTTCTTCAGTAGCTCTCAGCAATCCCAGCCCAGGTGCAGGACAGGCAGGTTGCTGAGATCACCCTCAGGTCCCTTAGCTCAGTGTTTCCACAGCATCCTATGCATCCTGACTTACTGGGCATATCCTAGTTTATTATAACTAGTTGCTTATGTCTGATTTTCTTGGTAGGCTCTTAGCTCCTTAAAGGCAGAGAGGATTTACTGTGGATTCCAAGCTCTTTCATGTTTGATGTTTTGCCATGTGGATGTGAAGGAAGTGCAGCAGAGCAAGGAAATTTAATATATTAGATACAGGGTGGTCAGAGTGTTGGACCATGGAATCTGAACTGCAGAGAGAGAGGCTGAGGAAAAAGGAGGCCAGTAGAAAGTTCAGGCTGGGCACAGTGGCTCACACCTGTAATCCCAGCACTTTGAGAGGCTGAGGCAGATGGATTGCTTGAGCCCAGTAGTTCAAGACCAGCCTTGGCAAGGTGGTAAAAGCCCCACCTTTACAAAAAATATAAAAAAAATAGCTGGATGTGGTAGCATGTGCCTGTAGTCCTGGCTACTTGGGAGGCTGAGATGGGAGGATGGCTTGAGCCTGAGAGGAGGAGGCTGTAGTAAGCCTAGATCATGCCACTGCTTTCCAGCCTGGGTGACAGAGCCAGCCCTTGTCTCAAAAAAAAAAAAAATAAAATAAAAGTTCAGATTAGGTGAAAAGACTAATGACTGAAGAACCAATACATTGGAAATAAATGAGAAGAGCCAGACGCTTCAATGCAATCAAAGAATGGAATATCTCATTTTATAATTTCAGGGGAGGGGCTGTTCTGAGACCACAATGTCTAAGATATGGCCATTGGAGCAGGTGTTTGAAATGAAGTGGAGGAGAGTCACTGGAGATGAAGAGGTCATGAATATTTTATGGTTTGAGATGCAAATATTGCACCCTTGACTGAAATATTCTGGTAGATTTTTTTCCACCTAATAGTTAAATAATTAAAGGGCATGCGTGTATTTATAAAAAATAAGCTCATACTTTATATTTATATATTCATTCATTTGCTCATTTATTCATCCATTCTCTCTTATTTAGAACCTGGCAGTAAGTTGCATATACAACAATGGCCAAAGCAGACAAATCTAGGCCCTCATGGAACAGAGTAGTAGGAGAAGTGGACATTAAACAAATAATATATAGTTATACATTGTGAAGTGTGTCCTTGGGAAAATTACACTGAAGGATATAGGAGATAATGGGTTTTGGTGATGCCTATTTAAGTGGTGCTATTTCATCAAAGCTCTATTGGGAATATATATTTATTTTAGTTTTTAAAAATTTTCTTGAGATAGTCTCGCTCTGTCACTGTGGCTTGAGTGCTGTGGCATGATCTCAGCTCATTGAACCCTCTACATCCCAGGTTCAAGCATTCTCCTTCCTCAGCCTCCAGAGTAGCTGGGATTACAGGCACACCACCATGCCCAGCTATTTTTTCTATTTTTAGTAGAGACAAGGTTTCACCACACTGGCCAGGCTGGTTTCGAACTCCTGACCTCAAGCGATCCTCCTATCTTAGCTTCCCAAAGTGTTGGGATTACAGGCGTGAGCCACCACGCCCTGCAGGAATATATTTTTGATAAGCAAACTTTATTAGTTTTTTATCTCTCTTATTTGTATATAAATCCACAGGTGAGTGAACTTGCCTATCATTAGATGTTGAAGGTTGGGATAGCCCCAAAGTACGGTTTGGGAGTACAGTCGGAAGATGCTCAGTGACCTGGAGTAGTTCTGAGAAATGTGTAGCCCTCCCATCATTAGCTTGAGATTCAGTTAAGTCAGCTGTAAGATGCAAACAGAAGTACACTAAAGCTTCATTTGGAGAGGGACATCCTTTCAAACCTCATCTTGCATATCCAGAAACCTGTGGTCCCTAAAGTGTCCTGCAATTATAAGATAAGTTTTAAATAGAAAATGTACATGATATAGATCCTAGAAAATTCCTTCCATTTACTTCTTACATTCCCTAAAATAAGAGTACATTTCACCAGTGGGGAAAAGAATCTGTATTTTGTTCTTACAGTGCAAAAATGAACACATAATTCACTATGATAGACTCTATAATATTTCTAAAATGCCAAAATCTGGACCAGGAAGGCAATTTAACTTTTAGTCATATATGACACACATCTAAAGTCTACTATATGACTTGTATTTGAGCATCAAAAGATGTCATAAATACATGGCTACTTTAATAAATCCAGAAAAAAATCTTTCTGCTATGTGAAAAAAAAAACAAGTTTTATTTTTCAGCCTTACTATATTTTGAAGAGCTATATTTCTTTGCTTCATGGTAAGTCTTAGTAAAGATTTTAAATGTGTAAGTAACTGAGAAATATAGTACTTTTATAATGTAGTTCTTTATTCATTTTTTTACTGTAAATTCATTATTTTGCTTAAATATTTAACTCTGTATTTGTCATTCTTGCTAGTATTTACAATTCTATTGAAATAAATTTGTTAATACAAGTCTTAACCACTTTTTATTCCCAGTCTTCCATGGCTGTATTTATAACAAAGACTTCTACACATTGAAGGAAAAGATGTTTGTATTCACTCATTCAAAGAATATTTATTATGTGTCTCTTATATGCCAAGTACTGTTTTTAGACTAGGAAAGCAAAAGTGAACAAAACAGTCGAAAACATATGCTTTCATTTAGCTTCCATCCTGGTATGGAGAGACAGAAAATAAACATAATAAGTTTCCAAGATATGGGAGGCCCAGGAAAAAAATCAAATAAATGTAATAAGTAAACAAATTATATTTATGCATTAAAACATAATCGCTCCTATAGAGGAAAACATATATCAGGTATATGAAATCATATACATTATTGCAAAAATGCTTTTTAGGGCATAGATCAAACTATATTAATTGAAAAGCTTGTGGAATTTTGAATATAAAGTTACAATATAATATTATTACTCAGTTTTATTTACATATATTTAACATAATTTATTGGTGAGACACCAGGTTGGACCCTTTCATATTGAAAATTCATTTAATTCCCAATACAACCTCATGCAATAGGATTTGTTACTTCGTTTACACATGAGAGAAAACTCTGATGTGAGTAGATTAAATAATTTAGCTCAGTAGATGAAGCAAGCAAGTGATGGAGCCAGAATTCAAATCCAGATTTTTGATTCCCAATCTTCTCTTTTTACTCTACATTGCTGCATGCAATGCTCCCAGTACTTTATGACAGCATTTTGTCCTTTGCTTTATCTCAGATGGCACAAAGTTTTCAGATTTTGACATCCTTTCAGTAAAAATAAAAAGTGTCCAGTTATAAAACAACTTTTATGTAGTCTAGCAAAGGGATTTCTAAGGAAATATTTTGCAGCTCTCTCAAGATGAGAGAGAGGCAAGTGAACACTCAGAATTAACATTACGTAACATTCATTCTTTTCTAAATTCTGGACCAGCAGGGTTGTGTCAAGTGAAGTTGTTGTAGTGGTGGCCAGGTGAAATGTATTCTTCCATTAAAAATATACCTTTGGAATTGTGGGAATAATCCGGACCTCTTATTTCTAAAAGTGCTGCTATTAGCATTTGATGATCTTGCACTTGCTAGTGCGGTTGACATAATTGTTCACATCGTTTTAATTTCACATACGCAATGTGTGCACCTGTTGTCAGACCGGCTAAAACTGTTCTTGCACTTTGGTATTGGGCCATTCTGCTGATACAGTGTGTTATAAATATGACAAGGACAGCAGCAGTTTGTATTACAGGATAATACAACATAATTCTACTGACAAGCTCATTTCCTATTTACTCTCTATAGTCTGAGATGTGGGTTAAAATTTCAGTCTATGGCTATGACGGTTATTACCAAATATGGCCAATAATTATACTTTATTTAGAATATGCCTTTTACAGGGTATATTAGTAAAAGTTACATTGTTCTTGCTTAAATTTATCTTAACTGGGGGAAAAGAGGATGGTATCTTTCAAAATAAAAACAACTCAAAGTTTTAAAATATACCTTCCTTGTGTGAAATCCCTTTTGTACTTAAGCCAGCTGTAATAGAGAGGAGCATCCTGTGATTACAGAAGAAAATGTGACATGGGAATTCTGGATACAGTGGGTTTGCTTGAGTGACACTGATATATTGGGAAGCATCTGTCTTCCCCTTTCACCTAGACACTTGTTTGTTTACTTTGGCTTTCTACAGGCTACTCAGTTCCCTCTAACCCCTGTGTCCAAAGGCTCAATGTGTATTTGGTTTCAAACACTTCTTATAAATTTATTATTGCCAACGTTTATTTTTATTTATTTATTTATTTATTTTTTGAGACGGAGTCTCGCTGTGTCGCCCAGGCTGGAGTGCAGTGGCGCAATCTCGGCTCACTGCAAGCTCCGCCTCCCGGGTTCACGCCATTCTCCTGCCTCAGCCTCTCCGAGTAGCTGGGACTACAGGCGCCCGCCACCATGCCCGGCTAATTTTTTTTGTCTTTTTAGTAGAGACGGGGTTTCACCATGGTCTCGATCTCCTGACCTCATGTTCCGCCCGCCTCGGCCTCCCAAAGTGCTGGGATTACAAGCGTGAGCCACCGCGCCCTGCCATATTGCCAACATTTATAACAATGGGGGAGAATCGTGTCCCAACTTTCACTTAAATTGTTGCATTTAAATGGTTTTCTCATCAATAAAACGCAGTGTCTTTTAACAAAGGAAAATATCTAATCAATCTTGTTCTCCCAAAGTAGCACATACAGAAGGTATGATTAGCTACAGTTCTATTCTTTTTCATTATATTCATCATACATATAGTAAGCTGCTATGTTAACATGTGCCAGGCAGAGCGCAAACTCAGAAGCAGTTTTTCCAGACTCATTGTTCTTTGTGATATATTATTATTAACAAATAATACCTCACAGCACCTCCTACATAGCAGGCATGGTTCTGAGCACTTTACAAGTATTAACTGTTAATCTTCACAGCACCTTAGGAGGAAAGTATTGTCTGAAGTCACACAAATAATGCTGGTGCAGCCAGGTGATTGAATCCAGCAGTTTAGATCCAGAGTTTGTGTCCTCCTGAGCTACTCTGTGCTTTGTCTATGAATTTTCAGCTAGCAATAGTTTGTATGCAATAAAAAAATAGGATATGGTTCCTGTCCTCAAAGGATTTACAGTCTAACCCTGTTTCTTCTTTCTTTCAATATGCATCTTCAAAGATTTTGATAGATGCTATGATTCATTAATTTACTAAATATCTTCATTTATTAAGCATGTACCATATATCATGTCTTGGGATAGACATTTGAGAGACATGAACAATGCAGGCCTGGCTGTTAAGGGGCTGATTGATATGAAAAAAACATAATTTCCTTTTATGAGTGCTAATGAAAGTATGCATTTCAATTAAAAATTTCCGTCAGAGATAATGTTTGACTATTGAGAGTTGATCTGGAATTTGATAAATGAAATAACGAAAAGAGGAAGGAATTGTAGGTGGAAGGAATAGTGATGTATAAAGAAGCAGGTTGTGGGTCAGGAATAAAGACGATTAAGAGTGTGATGTGATCTGACCAGAGAAGGAAGGCAGGGTATATGTTAAATGATCTTGTGTTCCTTGGTAAAGATGTAGAATTGGGCCCGGTGCGGTTGCTCACGCCTGTAATCCCAGCACTTTGAGAGGCTGAGGCGGGCGGATCACGAGGTCAGGAGATCGAGACCATCCTGACTAACATGGTGAAACCCCATCTCTACTAAAAATACAAAAATTAGCCAGGCGTGGTGGCGGGTGCCTGTAGTCCCAGCTCCTCGGGAGGCTGAGGCAGGAGAATTGTGTGAACCCGGGAGGCGGAGTTGCAGTGAGCCGAGATTGCGCCACTGCACTCCAGCCTGGGTCGACAGAGCGAGACTCCGTCTCAAAAAAATAAATAAATAAAATAATAATAATAATAATAATAATAATAAAATAAAAAAGATGTAGAATTGATTCTATCAGTATGGGAAATAATGAAGACATTTAAGTGCTGAAAAACATGGCATTCACAACATTAAAAAGATTGTGTTTTAGGTTAATAAAATGGACAGGTTGTTGACTCAGAGCTGTCATTGCAAGTAATTTAGATTCCCAATTGTGTTTTTTACCAAGTCCCCCTCATCTTCTCCACCACCTCCTTTGGCTCCTCTTGTTCAGCCTCTCTCCTGGTTTTTGCTGACCTCCAACCAATCTCATCACTCCTTCTAGTAATAAAAATCATCTGTACTTTATTGAGGTTTAATCTCAAGTTTTCAGAAAAAACTGAGTATCTGCCTTTAAGCCTTATAATGAATTTAAATTTCAGCCTTCTTTTTCCTTGTCAGTTCAAAAATCCCCTTTGTTAGTAGAATTTCAATTTCCATTGTGAGAAAGGGGAATATTTATATGAAAGAGCAATAAACTATTGAGGGAATAACATAGAATTATGATACTTCAGTAGTTCTCCTCTCCTCACATGTGAAGACCCATTCTGCCTCACTGAGATGCGTTCCAGTTTTGCTACGACCTAATTGAAAGAAACTGCATCATTGTTTATCTACAAAGAGCTCTGGATTGCTTCTCACCTCAACCCCATCCTGACCATGTCCTTTCCGTAAAAAACCCATTCTCTCTGAGTGTTTTCTCTACTATGTTTACCTAAAAGAGCTATTAAAAGATAATGCAGCTAGAACTACTTTATAAAAGCACAGTGCAGATTAAAGGCATTGCTATTAATTTATATTTTCAGCTAGAGTTGAGATCTATATTTCTATGCATCAGTATTCCTCCAAAGACCTCTATATTTTATGGCCTAAAATTTTCATCTTTCTGTTACAGTGAGGACAATTCAGTTGACCTTCAGTTCTTGCATATGAGGTCATCTTTGTCCTTGTCAGCCTTTCAGAGAAACTGTCTTTCACTTCTAGAGAAAAGCTTTAGAATAACTTCCCAAATAGCCCTTGATTTGCATTCATGATTTCCTATAAGGAAAATGTACTACTTTTTTATATTGAATTTCTATGCCTTCTTTTCTTAGATCGAAGAATCAATGGAGACACACTTTGGCAGCCATGGCCGAAGGGCCATACTCTACAGGCCTCCTTTCTACAGCAAAACAGAGCTTCAGCTACACCGGCGTATTCTGACTCAACATGGCTATACAGTTGTCATCGCTGAAGAAAGGCTCAATGCTGGCCTAGCGCTGGGGCTACTAGAACAAGGTCAGAATAGTAAGAAGTAACTGCCAAAGTCACTTGATGTATAATGTTAAACAGTTTCTAGAATGTGCTACTATCTCCCTCTAGAAAAATTTATAAAAACAAATATTTATCCATGACCAACTTTCTCACATCATAGAAAACTTATCTCTTTTTTTTTAAATTATTTCCCCTCTATTTTTCTTTAACTGTATCTCTTTATTCCTGAAATTATTTTGTTTATATATTTGTAGCATTTTGGATTTGTATAGTTCATGTTTAAATGCTACACAAAAAATGTTCATGTTTATGAGACTGAATACATTTTCTTCCCAGCACCCAGACTGCTTCATATTTTAAGAAGATTGCAGCTTCATCTGACTGCAAGTAGAATGTGCTGGAAATTGTTTCCAGAAGCCAGCTTAAATGTGATTCACAGATTGGCTAAAAATAGGAAAGAAGTATGGATATTGATCATATGTACCATTACTTGTCAAGTACATTATTTCTGTCATTTGGAGAGAATAATAAGAGACAAGTTTTTAAATAAGTTATTTGCAAAGAAAGTTGAGTAAATAATGAGAGTCAAAAGGGCAATAACAATAAGACCTAACATTTCTTGAGCAAGTAACTAGCAGATTCCATGCTATACTCTGTATTCATGATCACATTTAACCTACACTACAGCTGCCAAACATCCTAAGATTAAGAAATATTAATTCCACCCCTAACCCAGATTGCAGAAAAGGAAACTGAGGCTTTACCGGCTGAAGTGACTCACCCTGCATCTTACATCTGGTGTGAGGGATGGACAGATGGTGATACCTGTGTTTCAACTCTCACTTTCTCTGCTCTGGCTTTTTACCTCTTTGATACTTCAATCTCTCCCTTAGTCCATAATCCTGTACTTACCTATCATTATGAGAGCTACAATAATGCAGAACCCTCATTCAGAATAAGCAAATCAGATTTTTCTCTTTATGATTGTACAATATATCTATTTTCCTATTTATTACAAGGGGAGGAGGAGAAGCAATTTGAGTTAAATGCTCTCAGCCATCGGTTCCTTTGGTGGAGAATAGTCAGATCCTGGTATTACAGTAGTTTTCAGAACAATCTTGCCATCATCACAGCACTCCTTCAGTTAGGTGCCCCTTGCTGGTTTGTGCTGGTGAATGAATGAAAGCAAGTTGGGAAGATGTTTCTGAGAAGGTTAGGGGACTATTTAGCCATGGCCATCCTTTATCACATTGGCAGTGAAACTGTGAGCTACTTAGAAGAAACTCTGAGGGAATAGAGCCCAGAAGATCTGCTTTGATGAGAAGAAGAAGGTCTTAAAATATGCAGAGCCTGGGTCATGGGGACACAGGCATTTGTTTATTCCATTTAGTCATCACTGCCTTCTAGGAGTAGCGTGGAAATCTAAAGCACTGAGCTTCTGGAAGCAAGTGAGGAAAAGAAAACAAAATAGGAAAGCTCTGGAGTATTAAGGAGATCTGAAAAGAAACTTTGCAAACCTTATAGTTTTGCTGGTATTGGCTCTATTATGTAAGACCAATCTAGACTTCTGGGATACTCATAAATGATATTTAGAAACCTATTTATCAGAATACCTATTAGTATAAAGAAAAAAATATGAAATATTTAATATTTCTTTCATTCAACAAAATATTTCATCCCATCACTGAAGGGGTGATTGTATAACTACTGTGCACTGCCATGGGACCCATGCTCCTAGAGTCGTGCAGAATGGCCCTGATAACATGCTACTATTTTCTAAAATTCCTAAATTTCCCTGCCTTCTTGGTGCTGCTACTGACTTTCTATGGGCACAACATGGATAATCTGTACATTTCAACTTGAATTTAATTTTAGTTTTCAATTTTCTGCAGCTGCAAAACAGATGGATTATATCTCCTCTTTCCCTCGATGTTCTTGGGTCAGTTTTACCAGAAAAAGGAGAATTACTCTGCAGCTTCCAAATATCAAGGAAGTGCAAAAACAGCCTGAAGGCAATAGAATATGGCAGCCAAAGGAACTGCTGGGCCCAGCGGCCCAAGATAACTATATAGTGTCCCTAGAATTTGTCAGTGTAAATGCTTATTTGGTTTCCTTTTCCCACATTCCCACAGCTTTTAAAACATCTAAATCCTACCTCTGTCTTGGCATTCTTTTACTGTGTATAGTAAGATATGATTACTGGATAGGTCTCAAGAAAGGGTAGCAATTTCACAATTTCATGAGTATGGAACATTGATTTTTGTTTTTTTTATTTGATTTTGTAGTTTTTACTATGAGAACAATATGCATCAAATACCTGAAATTTTTTTAAAAAAGAGTTGTGACTATAATCTAACATTTCCTTGATGATTTATTGTATAGAAAGAAAACATTTTTATTGCAGCCTATTTTCCATGCCACAAATTTAATCTATAAATTATGTTTGAATTGAGGCACTTGCTACAAAACAATATTTCCTAGAAATGTGATTCTTACAGAATTTGTTTTGCTTTAGTTTCACATATTCATCTCATGGTTATTTTTACCATATGTATATCAACAGAGAATATGAAACTATAGTGGGAATATTTAAATGAAACCTTCCCAAGTCGAGCAGCCTGGGGGAAGAGGAAACAATTCAGAATAATCCAGAACCCTACTCCACTTCCTTTTACCACTGCATTTTATGCCGTTTACTAACCTGCAATTTGAAAATATTACATTAAAAACAAAACAGATACTCTAACAAATGCTACTGAGTACCCAGGTGCAGTTTTGACACTTTGATAAAATGTATTTTTCATCCCAGGACAATAAATATAGAAGGTATTTCCCTATTTCACCTGCTTTCCTGTCCTTTCCTGATCCATCCCATTCACCTCTAAAATCTACTTAGAGTAGATTTTAATCATTGGATCTGAATTATTTACATATACTTGAAGAGTAGTACATATTTAGCAATTTTCCGTCAATTTCTGAATACATATTGCACTTTCAAATTATGTATATTATAATCCACACAAAAAACAAAATGCAAACCTGCCATCAAGCTACAGAATTGAAGTCACTCACTTTGCAACATCTTTTGAAGCACACGTTGCCCCTTTCCAGCTTGGAGCCATTCTTTTTTAACCTTTTGAGGAACATAAAAGGATAAAATCAGCAAAACTAAAATGGTCATAGGCCAGATAGGAAATACTCCACTATTAAATATAATATTTACTGGTTGAGTAACTTTGAGTTTTGTATTTGATTTAGTTTTCCTATGACTTATATACTAGACACTTATTGAAAAGGGAAAAGTAGGCAATTTTGAGTCCTACATTAGAATATGGGTGTTACGTCACCCCACCCACTGGTTAATTCCTTTCTAGTGACATAACAGAAGTTGATGTCTCTATTGGGAAAGATTTTAGGGCTATGAACATATGACTTAAGCAAGTTAAGTTCTTTGAGCCCTAGTTCTCTTATCTGTTAAAGGCATTAATGTTCTTAACTTCAGAGTAGAATGTGATGGGGATTAAATCACTTTGTCCAACCTTATCAGAGTTCTAGAAGGAGACAAGGTAAAGTCCAGTCAGTGTTTTTTCTCATGCAGTAGCCAGAGAAAGCAACCCAGGATTTTACGTGTTAAAAACAGCCACAAATAATTCTTATGTGTAGCCCAGTTGGGGGAGCACTGTTCTGAGGGACATATTATTGGTTCAAAGGGTAACAATTTTTAGGGTTAATTTTGGGAATAAAACAATGCAACAGTCTGCTTGCTATTATGCTATTGCATTGCCTATGATTTAACTGCATAGGTATTTACAAACAGCATTTCATCTTTAAACTGATTTTGAGAACAGTATGAGAACAATTGTCTTTACAGATTTAGGCCTACAAAACGTAGCATAGTAAAAGCATGCACTATTATGGTTCTCCCATCCCTTGCTTTGGAAAAATATATCTTATGCCCCTGCATTTGTGAGAACATATAATTCTCTAAAGGAAAAGATAGGAGCACCATTCAATTATTTTGTTTCCTATCATGTAAGTGCTGTTTAGTAAATCAACGCTTCAGTGCACAGTGGCCTAAAAAGGAAAGTTTTTATCCTACTCCAGTGGTAAAATCCAAGTAGTATGTGGTCAAGGACTCTGACTTAGAGTAGATTTTATCATTGGATCAGAATCATTTATGTATACTTGAAGCGTAGTGGATATTTGGCAATTTTCTGTCAATTTCTGAATATATATTGTATTGAAAAGGGTATACAAATATACAAATTATGTATATTATAATCCATGTGAAAAACAAAATGCAAACCTGCAATCAAGCTACAGAATTAAAGTCAGTCTTGCAGTTTAAAATTGCTCTTGTTTTTATAACTTGGGGGTTTCACATAGAATGTTTTTTGAAGAAACACAGAAAGTAAAAGACCATATAGATGTCCTTGCCAAGGGCTGGCAAACTACAGTCCACTGGCTAAATCTGGCCCACTGCCTGTTTTTGTAGATAAAGTTTTATTAGAACACAGCCACTCTCCTCTGTTTTTGTATTGCCTTTGGCAGCATTTGTTTTACAAAGGCAGAGTTGATTAATTGCAACAGAGGCTGTATGGCTTTTAAAGTCTAAAATTTTTATTGTTAGGCCCTTTACAGAAAAAAGTTTCCTAGCTCCTATATACAGAATAAGCCTATGTAACTTGATGTCATACCAAGTTGATGATTCAACTCTAGGACTGAGATGTTTCATTTTTTAACTTACACCAAATCTTATTCAAAAAGGTTTTGGTTTACAATAAAATATATAATAACAAAATTAATAAAATGTACATATAAAATTAGGGGCCAAACTGGTTATTCCACTTAGCTACCATAATTTAGGCTTAGTTTTGTCTGTGAGCCTCCAAGCACCTAGAACAAACAAGAGAAATAATAGAAGTTTTACTCTCAGGAAGAGGGAACCATTATGATTCATCCCCCTAACTTCCCACATGCTCAAATGAGATATTTAAAGCAATTTTTTTCAAAGGGAGTATTAAGTAAACAACGGTAAGTTATGCAATGGGTCAAAAGCCAGAACAACATTTGTATTGAAAATAAAGTAGATGTCATGTCTTGGTTCATATAGCAACATTCTAATATGAGTTGAGAGTATAACATTACAGCATGATATAGCAAAGACATTTCCATAAAGGGCTAGAGTTAATACTACAATAAATAGTATTTATTGGAATTTGTATTGATATTAAACTTGATACAGTGTGTTCTGGAGAATAGTATTTAAATGATGCTGCTTCACAGCTTTTCAACTCCTAATAAGGACACTGTTATTTACCCAAATGTGTTCTTGGGAAATACTATTAAAATATATAGTTAATAGAGCAAGAGATACAGATCACTACTTAATGTTGTGGAAAATATAAAAAGGAAGATCTATTTCCTTTCTTGTTTATAATTTAATAGATTTCTATCTTCCTATATTTTATTTACATTCACTTGCACTTTAAAGAATGTCCAACATCAGTATATCACTTGAAATTTAGTCTAATTTTGAAGGTTATTTATAGTGGCTACTTGCCAAAAGCTGTTTCTGAAGTTTGTATAGAAAAGAAACATCTACGACAGATCAATCTTAACCTTTGTAATGGAAAACATATTTCACATTTTTCTTTTTATTTGTAATAAAAAAGAAGCTATAAGGAAGTTGAGCTTTAAGTTGCCCATAAGTAAGACGAATTTAACCACAATAATAACTTTCCTGGGGAGGTAGTAGACTTTGGGAATTAAAAAGTATAAGCATTGAAGTAAGACAGAACCTAGGTTGGGGTCCTTAGTGTTACCTTTTAATGGTTGCATAACCTTGGGCAAGTAACTTATCCTCGGAAAGTCTTGGTTTTCTCATCTACAAGTTGATCCTTTTGAGGTTGTTTTAAGAATGGTACATAGTAATCACCCCATAAACGAGAGATAATATTGTTACTGTTGTCAAGAAGTAGTTACAGAAAGGAGAATATGACATTTCCCCAGTAGGGAGATGTATTTAAAATATGCAGTAGTATAAGAGTGCTGCTGTTGGATGTTATTGTGGGTAAAATGAACTTGATGGGTGTTTTTCAATTTAGCCTTCTCAACTTATATGTTTTCATTAGAAGGTCTGGGTTGTAAATCCTCCTGAAATTCTGACATACTCTCCTGGATTATTCCCTTGGAAACATCTCACATAAAAAAAAATCTGTAAGCTTCCTAAGGTCAGGGACCATGTCTTTTCTGCTTATCATTTATAACCACACCTCCCACATAGGGGCATATGATAAATATTTATTAAATACATGAACAAAGGAAGATAAAATAGTACATCAATATTTGGGCTCCTTAAACAGCAAATTCACTCAGGAAACTCATATTAAAACTTAATTCATAAAACTTTTATTTTATTTGACTTTAGAGGAGCACTGATATTCTACTGAGACTTAAGTCCACTCTTACACCAAAGATAATGAAACCATAAATATAATATTACATAGGGCTGATAGTTTATACATCAAATGATTCTGTACTGCTGGGGCTTTTAAGTACTTGTGTCCATTTTTAAGAATTTTACTCTTGCCTTCCTTTCAAGGCTCTCCTGTTACATTTGCCAGGTTACTTGACCTGTTGATTTTGGGACAGGTTTGATGAGTTTTGTTCTATACATATTCAGTTATAGGTGCTGTGAACTTTTCATAGGGATGTATTCAGCAGAAACTCAAGCAATCAGAAAGGCCAGGTCAGGAGATGTAGATTTGTGGGTCATCTGCTGAGAGGTGATAATTGATTTACTGAAGGTTCAATAGCCTATAAAGCAGGGTAACACATAGTGTTACCTAAGGATGCTCTCTGGTAAAAGTAAGTATACAGCTTTTGCTACTTGCGAACATACAAAGCAAGAAGGAGGACAGTCAAAAACCGCATCGTATCACTTAGGTCCTATCTGCATCCTCTATATTATGCCCTGTAGTTTATTTCTTAGTGTAATGTTAGTTTTATTGGTCTTCCAGTTCTTTGCTTTGAAAAAACATATATTATGATCCAGAATTTTAATAATATACTTCTCTAGAAAAAAAAGACACCATCAAATTATTCTCTTTCCTATCATCTAGGTGCTATTCAGTAAATCATTGTTTTACTTCATAGGATAGTAAGTGGCCAAAAAAAAAAAAGATACGTATTTTTCTAAGTTTTTAACCTGCTCCTGGGGTCAAGTCTCAGTAATATGTAGTTCAAAAGACTCTGACACGGAGTATATTTTATCATTTTGTCAGAATTATTTACATATACTTCAAGAGGGTTTATTTCTACAGTTGCAGCAGAAGCCAGAACTGTAGCAGGAATGAGAAAACAGATTGTTCAACTCAAGAGAATGTTTCTGGGAGGCCCTATAAGTAGTTGAACCAATATTTTTGTATTCCCATTGTTTAACAAGGCGCTTGAATGCAAGATTTATTTTTAGTAACTCAAGAGGGCATCACTAGGACCAGTTTACGGAAGGACATTTTATCTATCAGAGTTGTCCAGCAGTAGAACAGCCCAGACCAAAAAGTAGGAAGTTTGGTTGCAACAGAAGCAACTCTAGGTTGCTGTATTATGTAGCAGAATGAGTGAAATGACCACCAAAGCTTTTTTTCAACTCTACAGTTCTGTGGTACAATATAAGACTCAAACACACAGAATGAGAGAAAACAAGACAAAAATGTGAATCTCTATCATTGCAGTGATTCCTTTTCTTTAGTCTTCGCTTTGTCTGCTGTTGCATGGGCGGAAGAGAGAAATAGCAGGCAAGGAAGAGGTGAGAAACACCAGTGTGGAGCAAATCAGGAGGTGGCCCTCTTGGACTAGTAGTGCACGTTTATAGCAGATGCTTCTGCTGAGAATTTAAGACTTGAGAGCCTAATGAACTTCTCTTCTCATTCCTTTTCCCCCTCTAGCCCCACACCAGCACCCTGCTGCTTTCCTGAGTTTAATATGCTCTATGACTATTTAGCAGGAAGACAAAAGAGTAAAGGTCACGTTTAAAAGGCACTGTGTGTTTTGCCTTGCCGGTGTTTTGCCGAGAACACATTTGACATACGTTTTTCATTATGCAAGTAATAGGCTTTGGATGGTATCAGAAGTGCTTCTGTACTTTAGTTAATCAAACTGGGGGGAAAAAAGAAATTGAATCAAAGAAACATATAAGACTGTGCTATTGTATTTTATTATGTTATGACACACAGTAATTGTATGCTCAGGTTTATTGTTATTTTCCTCAGTGCTTATAGAATTACTGATGTATTTATGACCAAACAGAATTCGTTCTTTAATTGGCTCACTGGAGCTCAAGGAATGTTTATTTAACCTTAACTCAGTTGAGTTGTTTAGACTACAGGGACTTGAGTTCAATTTACTTTAATTTTTGAAAAAAATTTTCTTATTTATAAAAGTTGAGCTTAGAGTGACCTCCCCATTCTGATGTTTTCTTTACCCTTCGCTGTGCACAGAGAACAAAAAGCCAGTGTCTCATTTTTACTCCAAAGAAACTAAACTGCTTCCTTAAATGGGTTAGCTCTTACAACTGAAAATGGCAACCAGATGTTTACCAAAGTCCCTAGCATTGCGCCTTCAAGCCTAGCTTCTTTCTAATTGTTTGATCTTTTTAAGTTACATAGAAACCAGACTGGGTATTTAAATTGTCTAAAGCTGGGAAATGCTTAAATACAGCTTTGAAGATACTTTCTCTGAACTCTCTTGTTAGATGTACCTTCTTTTATTTTTAAGGAAAAATGCAGCACTGAAAATTTGGTAAGTAATTTACTTCGGGTCATTGTTCTTTTTGTATATCTTTAAAATGGAAAAAAGACTATTTTTTGAAAAGAAATTAGACATTTTTGTTTAGTTTTGCCTAAACTGTGCTTTGAATGGCAGATTTAATTTGTAAAAACACATAATATCCGAATTACATTTAGATTGAGGAAGGACTCCAGGAAAGATAAACAAACTCCTTCATATGGGAGCTTTCAAACCACAGTTTGTGGATTAACTAAAAAGGGAGTTTGGAGACTCCAAGTACAGTGTGTTTGCTATGCCAGTGCATTATCCAATTTAGCTGCTTGAAGTATTTTTGACATTTTTCTCAATTTGGGAGGAGTTTGAGAGCTTCTAACTATAGTTCCCAGACTGTCTTTTAATGATTGTACAACTTTTACTTTCTACTCTCAATATTATAAATATTGTTGAAACCTCCCAACTCACATCCTTTTTAGACTTGATGTTTCCCAAAATAATTAACATTTTCCCCTGATGGTCTTCCATCTTTTTTAGCTGAAGTTGCTTCCCTCTAACACTGTCTCTCGGTGGACATACAAACTACCATTTGGGTAATAAAGTCTTAAGAAAAAGTAGAAATTTTTTCTTAGCAATCTCTCTCCAATTAAATGTCTATAATGACTTTTGCCCCCACCTACCTCCTAAAATTGTGCCTTCAAAATTTACCAAGAAACTCCTTTTTGTTAGGAAATTCAGTCACTATTGAATTGCAATATTTTTGGTATGAGAATAGATTTGGGCATGAGTAGAATATCAGTGTTTCTCAAAAGTTATATAAATTCTATTTAAATAATGAATTAAGCATTGATGTGAATTCACTGAGGTAGTTTCTCAGTTTCTTTTTTCTTACTCTAGCAGTGTTTCCCAAACTCGATGAAATGCATGAGCCATAGTGGAATAAACATCTTGCACGCGGTATGGCTTGGGAGTGTTCTTCCAAACCCTTTTCTCTCTTAACCTCCTGAATGATGCCTTAACCTGCATCTCCCATCTTTCAACCCCTCCTTCTTTGTGTTCTTTCTCCAAATATAGACATTCTCTAAGACGTTTATCCCCAGTCATTTTTTTCCTTTTCTTGATACTCCTGTCAAGAATTTTTTCTACTCTGCAGATGCAATATCGCCCTCAGGAGACACAACCTCTAAGTAAGGTTGAATCCTACCTAATTTGTCTCCTATGGGCAGAATTTGGAGAGTCAAGATTGGCCAGTTTCCTGACAGATGTTTTGATTTGTGTGTCCTACCGCCTCAACATGTGTAAAACACAACTGATGGTGCTATCCCAGCAGTATCTATCATTCTTGCCTGACATGTTTCTGTTGCTAGTTCCATGTTCCCTCACTCTCTCAGCTCTAAAGCTCATCGTCACATCCCCCATCCCCGATAGGAGATCACTATGATTCGGGCAGTCTTCCTTAAGCTCTGAGCGATCATTTCTTTCTTAAAAACATGTTAATTTCTGCGATGCCAACTTTATATTTCTATTGAGCAAATGACAGTAGTATAACCGTCAAACAAACAAACAAACATAAAACAAACAAAAACA
The DNA here is from genome assembly GCF_006542625.1 of Nomascus leucogenys. Taxonomy (NCBI): domain Eukaryota; kingdom Metazoa; phylum Chordata; class Mammalia; order Primates; family Hylobatidae; genus Nomascus; species Nomascus leucogenys. Next base: position 70,185,754 of record NC_044393.1, read on the forward strand.
GAGGACTTGCTTACTTAGGTGAACTGGAATCTCAAGTTTTCAAGAGAAACTGGCCTGTTCAGGGATCTACCTGCCTCCTTACAGTTTCAGTTTCTCTTTCCTGAAATCACAACACACATCTGTCACCAAGCCCTGTAAAATGTGCATCTGCTTTGCCCTGGCTCTGCTTTCCCTACAGCTGCTTTGCCTCATCCTTCTGCTATCATAGTGGCTATTAAACACTCCCCTATTATTTTCTACTAAACAGAACACATATTTCTTAATCAGGCATTCAATACTTCCCCTGCCATGTGGTCAGACACTTCCACATCCCTGCTACAGCCATGGTTCTCAGGCCTGTTCACACATTCCAATTACTTACGGAACTTAAAAATTTAAAAACCAATGCCCGGGTGACACTCCAGAAAATTAAATCAGAATTTTGGGGGAGGGAGACAGACCAGGACATCATTATTTAAAAAAAAAAAAAAAGTTTCCCAGGTGATACTGATACATGGCTAGGGAGGATAGCTACAGTAATTGGCCTGCTCGCCTTTGCCTGATCACATTTCAAAGCTTTCTGCCTTACGATGGTGTTGAAGTTTTTGTTTCCTAGACCTCCCTCCTTTCTATCAGTTCTTTTTTTTTTTTTTTTTTTTTTTTTGAGACAATCTGGCTTTGTCGCCCAGGCTGGAGTGCAGTGGTGCAACCATGGCTCACCGAAGCCTTGACATCCTGGCCTCAGTAGATCCTCCCACCTCAATCCCTGAGTAGCCAGCACTACAGGAGTGTGCTACCAAGCCCAGCTAATTTTTCTTATTTTTTTTTTTTTTTGTAGACAGGGGAATCTCACTATGTTACCCAGACTGGTGTCGAACTACTGGGCTCAAGCAGTTGTCCCGCCTCAGCATCTCAAAGTGCTGGGATTACAGATGTGAGCCATCTCGCCTGGCTCTGTCATTTCGTAAAGTTCAAATGAGGCCGGGCACGGTGGCTCACGCTTGTAATCCCAGCACTTTGGGAGGCCGAGGCGGGCGGATCACGAGGTCAGGAGATCGAGACCACAGTGAAACCCTGTCTCTACTAAAAATACAAAAAATTAGCCGGGCGTGGTGGCGGGCGCCTGTAGTCCCAGCTACTCGGAGAGGCTGAGGCAGGAGAATGGCGTGAACCCGGCTGAGGCAGGAGAATGGCGTGAACCCGGGAGGCGGAGCTTGCAGTGAGCCGAGATTGCGCCACTGCACTCCAGCCTGGGCAACAGAGCGAGACTCCGTCTCAAAAAAAAAAAAAAAAAAGTTCAAATGAATATATGAATTCCCCCCTCAAGTCTTCTCAAGCTAGAAATGGTGAACAAATTTCCTTAGACCTCATCACACATTATTCATATATCTCTGATGCCTAGAGTATGCTTTGTGTCATACTTTTTGATAATTTTTGTGTGTTCTTCTTATCTCCCCTTTTGTATTATAAACTTCTTGTGAAGCAGGGAGTATTTTATTCATCTATTTACATGGTATTCTGCATAAAACAGTGCCATGCATATACCTAGCAGATACACAATTAAATGTATATGGAATTGAAAAAACAAACCTACAAATACACTAATAAAATAGCCGAATCTCTCCTTCAGATATTCAAGTGCCATTTTCTTCTTTGGACTTTTGGAAAAAAAATTAGTGATCATAAAGAAACAGCTCTATGGTAGAGCAAAATGAAACGTGCTCAGGGCTGTGTCTGAGCTCAACCAACTGAGGAACAGAACTCACATCCCCCTACCCCTAGTGAAGTCTCTTTGTAACATTCTTTCAGATTTCATCAAGCCAGTGACATCTCTGTTGCCAAAGAAAGAATTCTACCAACAAGTTAATTATAACGTTTAATAATAATAATAATAATGAGTTTCAGCTCTTTCTCGAAGGAAAAGTAGGAAAGTCACATGTGAATCTCGCCATTTATACAACAAAATGTTCCATTTAGAGTGGAGAACTCTTGGAATTTAAAAAATCTTGTTTAACATTCCACCTCCTTATCAGAGTCACTAAACAAGTGATTAAGGGATGAGGAGAACAGAGGCGACTCTCGGGGACCTGACTAGCTCTATATTTTATAATTATCAGAAGCTAAAGGGAATCCCTGTCTGGATGTTTGCTTGAAAACACAGTTTTGGCAAAAACTACCATGGTACCTACTGATTTGCTAGGATGGTGATTTTCAAATTTGGCATGCGTCAGTGTTCTCTGGAAGGTTTGTTATGTTGCAGACTGCAGATTGCTGGGCCCTACTCACAGTAGATCTGATTCAGTAAAATGCAGAGGCAGGTTAAAAATTTGGATTTCTAACAAGTTTCCAGGTAATGGTAATATGCTGGTCCTGGGACCACGTGTTGAGAATGACTGTGCTAGTTACTTTTTTATTATGGTTTTTCAGCTTTTCTTACAGAAGCACAAAGAACTTCTGTGTATTTCCTATTTAAGTAGTTAGTAGCCAAACAATTCCTCATTTGCCTTGCCAGGACCCTGAATTAACCTTTCACTTTGGGGAGAAGCCCCACTACTGAATTTGCGTAGACGCTGAACCCATTAATTATGAGTTGACTTGCAAAGTATTTGTACATGTCAGCTTCTTTACAGTCAAAGCCAGTGATCTCATTTTAAAATGATAGCACAAGCAGCTGAATTTAGACTGTCTTTGGACACACTGAACTTTCTGGAAGAGAGTAGGATCAAGGCAAAAATATGAACACATGATTTATTGCACATAATAATTATAGGCCCCAAACAGAAGCAAGATGATACTGTGGAAAAGAACATCGGCCTAGGTTGCACTGTCTATGTGAAACCATGTCTAAATTGCTTAATTTCTCCAGATGCTTTTCATCTGCATAAAATGGATATTTTTGGATTAAATGACCTTTGAGGTCCATTCCATTTGGAAAGTGCAAAAAGAAGTACACTAATGAATGAGAGGGATTACCTGTAACCCACCAACAATGATAATTAATTTTGGATGTTTCTTTATAAGCTTTTATACATTTTATGCAGTTTTCTAGTTTGCTTTTTTAGCTATTAGTTTAATAGCTAATAATAATAAAGCATTTTTAGCTTTATTATTATCAGAAACACATACCATAAAAACTTTATAAACATTATTTCAATGGCTGTATAAAGTTATATTATATAAATTTATTTAATACTTCCTTAACCTAATTTACCTAATTTTTCCAACATCATTAGATAATTATATTTCCCACTGTTTTGCTGTTGTAAATAATGCAATCATAACATTATTATATATAAATCTTTGTCCACATTCCTAATTATTTTTAGCATAGGTTTCTGAAATTAAAGTTATTGGAATAAAGGGTGAGAATAATTTCTAAAGGTCTTCATTTGTGTTATCAAAATTCTATCTGAAAAGGTTAAGTCATTTCTCATCAGTTGCACAAGAAATTTCCCATAAGAAACAAATCTCTTATTTTAATAAGTGAGGCTGTTTTAAGATTGATAACTTTACCTGTTGTTCTATGGAAGTATAGAGTGAAATTCCAAATTTATAGTTGTAGTATAAAACTGATGAACTTTTTTCTGGAAAATTGTTATTTGTGTCATATTAGAAATTCTGGGAATGCTGGAATGGCAGGCACGTTCCACGGTTATCTGAAAACTCATCCAGATAGCAAATGTATCGGGAATAATGAGGGTTTACATTTTCATTGGTTTGTTTGCTCAAATATTTCTGTTCATTATTTGTCCACCTTCAGGAGAGATAGCATATTAAGGTTAATCAGCAACAATTTATTTTGTGTGGTACCTGAAATCTCTATAATTGTACACGACATGATTACCACATGATAAAATTGATTTTTCTTTCTTGTCTTATGGAACGAAATCCTATTATCTTGTCTTACCACATTGAGTATTTTTAAGGCACTCTGTCTTATATCAGAGACACTTTGAATTTTAAAATGATCAATGTCCAGGTTAATTTTATATACATTTTCATATCTGTATAATTTTTTTGGCATTTTATAGTGCTTTAAAAGATACAGTGTGTGAAAAGACAATTTATGTTTTAGAGAATGATGTTCCTTACCTTGATGCATAGTCTTCCTGTTTATAAAGATGTTACATGTTTATGGTGGAATATTCAATCAAATACTGGTAAATACAAAAATAAAAGTGAAAATTACTCCAAATTCCAGAGATAACATGGTTAACAATGTTGTGCATATTTCCAGGAATCTTTTTAAGCATCACACATGCACACACACACACACACACACACGATAAACACACACACTTATGTTTTACTCTTTTACCTCCTGCCTCTTTACAAACAGTACATGATAAAAGACTTGCCATATTAACAATTTTAAACAATTAATACATTTTTAAATCAATAGTTTTAAACTAGCCTTTATTGAGTACAGTATTCCTCCCTTATCCATGGTTTCACTTTCCATGGTTCCAGTTACCCGTAGTCAACTGCAGTCCAAAAATATTAAATTGAAAACTCTGAAAAAACAATTTGTAAGCTTTAATTGTGCATCATTCTGAGTAGCATGAAGAAATCTCAAGCTGTCTCACTCTGTTCTGCCCCAGGACATGAATCTTCCCTTTGTCTAATATCTCCGTGCTGTAGATGCCCCCTACCCTTGAGTCACTTGGTAGCCTTCTTATTTATCAGATCGACTTTCGTCTCAGTGCTTCTACTCAAGTCATCCTTATTTTACTTAATGGCCCCAAAGGGCAAGAGTAGTGATGCTAGCATATTGTTATAATTATTCTATTTTATTATTAGTTATTGTCATTAATCTCTTAATGTGCCTAATTTATAAATTCAGCTTTATCAAAGATATGTATATATAGGAAACTAATAGTATTTATTGTGTTTTGTACTATCCATAGTTTCAGGCATCCACTTGAGGGGGGAGGTCTTGAAACATATCTCCTGCAGATAAGGGGGACTAGTATATTAATTAAATGCATTGTTCTATGCACTTTATATGTATTAACTAATCTATTTCTCACTTCTAGTCCATAAGGTAGATATTTCTATTTCAAAGATGAACTGAGGTTTAGACAGCCATATATCCAAAGGAGTTCATGTCATAAGTGGTGGAGTTGACGCTTGACCCAAGGGTCCGTTTATCATCAAACCTGAGCTTTTAACCAGAGTATCATACAAATTTCCTGAAAGTGTATAGAAAATGCATGCTTCATTCTTTTTAGCGTATTATTGTATGCATACACCATATTTTTAAATGAATTCCTTCTTAATAGATAATTAGATTTTTTCAACTTGTTGCTATAAAATACAACTTTGCTGTGATATTCATTTATATTATATTTTAGAGATTTGAGTTATAATACAAAATTATTGCATCAATGGGTAAAAATATTAAAACTGTGGGCCTGTCTGCCAACCTTTTTCTTTTTTTGTTTTTTCGAGATGGAGTTTTGCTCTGTTGCCCAGGTTGGAGTGCAGTGGCGCAATCCCGGGTTCAAGCGATTCTCCTGCCTCAGTCTTCTGAGTAGCGGGGATTACAGATGCCTTCCACCACACGCAGCTAATTTTTGTATTTTTAGTGGAGATGGGGTTTCACCATGTTGGCCAGGCTGGTCTCGAACTCTTAAACCCAAGTAATCCACTCTCCTTGGCCTCCCAAAGTGCTGGAATTATGGGTGTGAGCCACCACACCCAGCCAGTCTCTGCCAATTTCTCTACAAAAAGATGATTTCTGTTTTTGCTTCCACCAACAGTGCTGATACCCTATGTGTCTTCAGTATTAGACATTATCACATGTCTTCAGTATTGGATATTTATCTCATCAGATTAAAAAATGACACTAAATTTCTATTTTTAATAAAAATTTTTATTTGCACATCAATTGAAAATCTATTATTGACTAAATACATTTAAAATAATTTTATTTGTAAAACTTTTAATACTATGTATATATGAATACACAGTTCATAGAAAAGCAAATTTAAACGACAAAATGAAGAAAAGATGCTGAACCTCACAAAAACTTAAGGAAAGATAATTTAAAATATAGTGTATTACTTTATGTTCATGAGATTGGCAAAACCTAAAATTAGTGATATCACCTATTGATGGTGAGGATTCTGAGAAAGAAAGCTCTCATACATTGCTTGTGGAAATGTGAAATATTATGGCCTTTTCTTTGGGAAAGCAATCTAGAAATATCTATACAACTTTAAATATACTTTTAAGCCAACAATCTTATTCTTGGGAACCAATATGATAGAATTTAAAGCATCAAAACATTATAAAGTATATACCTAAATCTTAAAATTAATAATGTTAATGAAGTAGGAAAAATGATTTCAAATAAGGACAAACAAAAGAAGCAAGATTGCTATACAGATTTTTAGTAGTAAATAATTAGAGATAAAAACAGCAAATTATGTTCTAAGCATTTCTGGAAAGGTAGAAAATTAATGTTATGAGACTAAATGAAACTATGATTTGGCATAATCCTGTTAAAATATGTGAGATAAAGTGTGCTTCTCCATCATTCTCAGCAAACTAACATGGAACAGAAAACTAAACACCGTGTGTCTCATAAGTGGGAGTTGAACAATGAGAACAAATGGACACAGGGAGGGGAACATCATACCGCGGGGCCTGTCAGGGTGTCGGGTGGTGGGCGGGGGAAGGGGAGGGAGAGCATTAGGACAAATACCTAATGTATGCGGGGCTTAAAACCTAGATGACAGGTTGATAGATGTAGCAAACCACCATGGCACATGTATACTTACGTAACAAACCTGCACGTTCTGCACATGTATCCCAGAACTTGAAGTAAAAGAAAAAAAAAGGAAAAAAACAAAAAAACAAAAACACTTCTTAGAGGCATAGGAATGATGCAGTTTAATAGTACTTGGCATAGTTTCACATTGGCCTAAATATTCTTCATCTCATAGATGACAGAATTATTAGCCTTAGGAGACACTTCTGATATACCCTTGGCTGCTGGGAACAGGGCCAATTTTAGGAAAATTGTGAAGTGGGTGAAACTTGTCTTAGGCGACAGCCCTGATTACTTATTACCCAGCTTCCTCCGTATCTAAAGCATACACGTTAGGATCCAAGGAGACTTGGCCTGGCTTACCAGGTAGCACCTACCACCTGGAGCTTGTTGTTATTTACTCATGAAAATGTACCTTCCTCCATCATATTTCAGGGCTCAAGATGTCACCTATTCTAGCAAATAAGAGGAAACTGCTGAGCCTGGTTCTAGGTAATACATATACATTTTAACTGAGGCCGACTACTCTAAGGTCCTCTCTTTTTCTTAGATTGAAACCACTGCTGAGTGTCTGTCAGGTTAATATTTCTTCCTTCTGTGGGAGGAATGCCTGCTGAAGAAACATGAGGGTGTGGGTCAGGGTTAGAAGAGAAGATTATTATTTCCTGTGTTTTCTGCATGACACTATGTTATGTCACTGTGTTCAGAAGACTTAATAATAGGCTGGCAAGACACATAGAAGTCACATTTTGTTACTTGAAATTTCATCACCTAGATGTAGGATTTATCTGCCTATATCTACCTACCACCTACCTAGCTATTCATTAAATAAATGCTTATATAAAGCTATCAAATACTGACAGTGTCCTACACACTTTACAAATATCAACTCACTATCCCTGTAACATGCCCAAAATGTGAGTATTATCATTCCTGGGAGGTCTGAGTTTTATGCCTCATATCCTCTATTTGAAATGACCCTGAACAAGCTCATTAGATTATCTATTGTTTGATTTTAAAATGGAAGATAAGACTTTCTTCATAAATATCTCACAGTAATGTTATGGTTGGGTTCAATAAATCTCCAAAGATTATTGAAAATAATGCTTATGAATAGGAGATGTGTAATCCTAAAATACTTGTGGCATTAAGTAATAAGCCATTGAGAAACAGTTGATTCTTCTTCTCATGTTAGCGAATTATATTTTCTCAAGCCCTAATTCTCATCTGTGCTGAATTAATGTGGATTTATTCTTGAAATAAATTAGAAATCAGTGGTTCTCTCCTCCCTCTTAGACATCTCACAATCCCCAATGCCTTATTATACAATGTTAACCCAGATATGATGAGGTTTTATTCACTGCATTTCACAAAAGTCATGAAAAATAACATTTAGTAGAACAGGAAGAAGGAATAATATTTGGTTAAATGAAGTGTCATAATGCTAATTATACACTAAAACCTCTTTTGCTGTTCTGCAGAATTTGGCATAAGGAATGTCTATCAAAAAGCCATATTATATACTCAAGTAATACAAGTAATAAAAGAAGCCAAGATAAAGCATCAAACTCAAAACAAGGATTATAAGGCGGACATTATTATAGCCAGACATCAAGGATTTTTCTTTGTGTGTGTGTGTGTGTGTGTGTGTGTGTGTGTGTGTGTGTGTGAGACAGAGTCTCACCCTGTCGCCCAGGCTGGAGTGCAATGGCATGATCTTGGCTCACTGCAACCTCTGCCTCCTGGGTTCAAATGATTCTCCTGCCTCAGCCTCCAGAGTAGCTGGGATTACAGGCACCCACCACCATGCCCAGCTATTTTTTGTATTTTTAGTGGAGATGTAGTTTCACCATGTTGGCCAGGCTGTTCTCAAACTCCTGACCTCGTGATCTGCCCACCTCTGCATTCCAAAGTGCTGAGATTACAGGTGTGAGCCACTGTGCCTGGCCGACATCAAGTATTTTATAAGTAACACTAAGCACTCAAGTTTTGTTCAACACACTGTTATTAAGTAAGAGCTATATGTAGGACCCTATAATTGGTGTGGGTAGCGGAGGGAGCATTACAAAGGTGAGATCTTTCAAAGAACAATTGGGTAGAGGTGTATATCAGTGTTTCTCGAACTTACTTGTGTATACCAACCATCTAGGGAGCTTACTGGCAAATTCTGATTTGGTATGGTCAAAGATGGGGCCTGAAAATTTGCATCTTCACCAAGCTTTCAAGTCATGACAATGTAGATCTATGGAGCATTTCTGAGTAGCAAGGCTATACATGTTTAAATGTAATATCAGGTAAAATAGAAGCAGTCTTAAGGGCAGAAATAAAATGTTATGGGAGAACAGAAAAGGAAATGGACAATTCTGAATGTGGGGGCCTAGGAAGGTGCCACAAGTAGAACACTTGGCATGTAAGGATGATTTCTTAAGCAAATATTGGAGGGAAGAGCATTCAGTAGTATGAGCTCCATACTAGAGGCATACAAGTTTGTAAGAGCTTGGAGTTTCAGGGACCAAAAAAAGGCAGGTGTGGCTGGAGAACAGGAGTGTTTGTGGTAGGGAGGGGCTACTTCTGGGGAAAGGAGACTGGAAGACTGGGTTGGAGTAGATGTGCAGGGACTTGGTTGCTTTGCTAAGGAATTTGACCTGTAGTGTTCTGACGAGGATGAGATCTGTATTTTAAGAGAATAACTCTGACTATAGGAAGAAAAATAGATTCTAGAAAGAAAAATAATTAGAAGCAGGGAGACTAGCTAGAAGACTTTGCAGAGATGATGTCTTAGATTTAGAGAATAGGATAGGATTTAGAAAGGCCAGGAAATATTTTAAAAATTTAAATTTAGAATTGATTGTGTTTGAAATTAATAAGATTTGGGAATGAGATGTGAGTACCAGTTGAAGATGTCCTTATGCCTTGTAGTTTGAGAAAGAGTGGCTATAGCTTTGATGATTAAAAAAAAAATGTAGGGCTGGGCACATTGGCGCAGGGCTGTAACCCTAGCACTTTGGGAGGCAGAGGTGGGAGGATTGTGAGAGCCCAGGAGTTTGAGACCATCCTTGCAAACATAGTGAGACCCCTGTCTCTACAAAAAATTACAAAATAGCCAGGTATAGTGGTGTGCAGATGCAGTCCAAGCTACTCACGAGGCTGAGGCAGGAGGAACACTTGAGTGCAGGAGGTCAAAGCTGCAGTGAGCCATGATTGCACCACTCCATTCCAGCCTAGGTGACAGAGTGAGACCCTGTCTTAAAAAATAATAATAAAAAAATAAAAAAATAGAAAGGAGGAAGAGCAGGTCTTTTGGTGGGAGATAATAGGTTCAAATTTGCACGTTTTCAGCGGGGCATCTCTTCTAGAGTATTACTGGACATGCCTCTTGAAACATAAGAAAGATTAAGAAATGTAAATTTGTGAGCCAATGACAGAAGCAATAGTTAAAACCATATATGTCAATAAAATGCCAAAGGAGTTGTTAAATTTAGAGGGAAATAGTAATAAAGGTAAAGGAAAGGTAGGGATTTGAGGGGCTGCATACATTAAAAAAATTTATTTCAATAGGTTTCTGGAGAACAGGTGATGTTTTGTTACATGAATAAGTAACTTAGTGGTGATTTCTGAGATTTTGGTGCACCCATCACCCAAGCAGTGTACACTGTACCCAATGCATAGTCTTTTCTCTTTCACCATTCCCCAGCCTTTTCCCCAAATCCCCAAATTCCAGCGTTATCATTCTCACGACTTTGCATCCTCATAGCAGCTCCCACATACTACTGAGAACATATAATGTTTGGTTTTCCATTCCTGAGTTACTTCATTTAGAATAATAGTCTCCCAGTTCCATCCAAGTTGCTGTGAATGCCATTATTTCATTCCTTTTTATGGTTGAGTAGTATTCCATGGTGTGTGTGTGTGTATATATATATATATATATTTTTTTTTTCTTTATCCACTCATTGATTGATGAGCATTTGGACTGGTTGTATATTTTTGAAATTGCAAATTGTGCTGCTATAAACATGCTTGTGTAAGTATCTTTTTCATATAATGACTTCTTTTCCATGGGTAGATACCTAGTAGTGGGTTTGCTGAATCAAATAGTAGATCTATTTTAAGGGTTTTAAGGAATCTCCACACTGTTTTCCATAGTGGTTGTACTAGTTTACAATTCCACCAACAGTGTAAAAGTGTTCCTTTTCACTACATCCATGCCAACATCTATTTTTCTTTTTAGTTTTTGATTATGGCCATTCTTGCAGGAGTGAGGTGTTATCACATTGTGGTTTTGGTTTGCATTTTCCTGATAATTAGTGATGTTGAGTATTTTTTCATATGTTTGTTGGAAATTTATATACCTTCTTTTGAGAATTGTCTATTCATGTCTTTGGCCCACTTTTTGATGGGACTGTTTGTTTTGGTCTTGCTGATTTGTTTGAGTTCCTTGTAGATTCTGGATATTAGTACTCTGTTGGATGTATACATTGTGAAGATTTTCTTTCCCTCTGTGGATTGTCTGTTAATTCTGCTGATTATTTCTTTTGCTGTGCAGAAGCTTTTTAGTTTAACTAAGTCCCTTCTATTTATCTTTGTTTTGGTTGCATTTGATTTTGGGTTTTTGGTCATGAAGTCTTTGCCTAACCTAATGTCTAGAAGGGTGTTTCTGATGTTGTCTTCTAGAATATTTGCGGTTTTGGGTCTTAAATTTAAGTCTTTGATTCACCTTGAGTTGATTTTTGTGTAAGGTGAGAGATGAGGATCCAGTTTCATTCTTCTACATATGGCTTTGCAATTATCCCAGCACCATTTGTTGAATATGGTGTCCCTTCCACACTTTATGTTTTTGTTTGCTTTTTTTGAAGATCAGTTGGCTATAAGTATTTGGGGTTACTTCTGGGTTCTCTATTCTGTTGTATTGGTCTATGTGCCTATTTTTATACCAGTACCATGCTGTTTTGGTGTCTATGGTCTTAAAGTATAGTTTAAAGTCAGGTAATGTGATGCCTCCAGATTTGTACTTTTTGCATAGTCTTGCTTTGGCTATGCGGCTCCTTTTTGGTTCCATATGAATTTTAGGATTATTTTTTCTAGTTCTGTGAAGAACGATGGTGATATTTTGATGGGAATTGCATTGAGTTTGTAGATTGCTTTTGGCAGTTTGGTCATTTTGACAATATTGATTCTACCCATCCATGAGCATGGGATGTGTTTTCATTTGTTTGTGTCATCTATGAATTCTTTCAGCAGTGTTTTGTAATTTTCCTTGTAGAAGTCCTTCACGTCCTTGATTAGGTATATTCCTAAGTATTATTATTATTTTTGCAGCTATTTTGAAAGGGGTTGAGTTCTTGATTTGATTCTCAGCTTGGTCACTGTTGGTATACAGCAAAGCTACTGATTTGTGTACATTAATTTTGTATCCTGAAACTTTGCTGAATTCGTTTACCAGTTCTAGAAGCTTTCTGGATGAGTCTTTAGGGTTTTCTAGGTATACTGTCATATCATCAGCAAGCCGTGACAATTTGACTTCCTCTTTGCCAATTTGGGTGCCCTTTATTTATTTCTTTTGTCTGTTGCTCTGGCTAGGACTTCCAGTACTATATTGAATAGAAGTGGTGAAAGTGGGCATCCTTTTCTTGTTCCAGTTCTCAGGGGGAATGCTTTCAACTTTTCCCCATTCAGTATAATGTTGGCTGTGGGTTTGCTGTAGATGGCTTTTATTACCTTAAGGCATGTGAGGAGCTGCATGTATTAAGAAGGGGCTTTCAACTCCAAATTTGATCTATTTTTCAGTCCTCTGAATTTTTTTTAAAATTGGAATTTATTTGTGGAAGAATGCATGTTGCATAAAAAGTAATTATCTTTACTTTCAGCATTATAATGTTGATTGGTTTTGTGATACAACATTCTTAGTATAAAATACTTTGGTGAGATATATAATTAATATGTGAAAGTTTGTGTCTAGTTACCACCACGTAACAATCATCATCTTATTTCTTCTGGAGAATTCGTTTATTCAGACTTTTAAAAACTGAAGTCCATACTTTGTTCAGATTTTCTTAGTTTTCATCTAATGTTCTTTTTCTGTTTCAAAATCCCATCCAGTATACCATATTACATTTAGTCATTGTGTTTCATCCAGCTCATTCCTCTTGGCTGTGACAGTTTCTCAGACTTTCCATTTTTGATGACCTTGACAGTTTGGAGAGGAACTGGTCAGCTATTTTGATGTCCCTCAGTGGGAATTTGCCTGACGTTTTTCTCATGATTAGACTAGAGTTATGGTTTGAAGGAGTGTGAACACAGAGATAAAGCATCATCCTTATCACGTCATGTCAAGAGTTTTTACAACCCACATGACTTAGCTCTGTTCATGTTAACCTGATTATCTGACTGAGGTAATGTTTGCTAGGTTTTTCCACTATAAAGTTATTCTTTTATTCCCTCTTTCCATATTGAACTATTTGGAAAAGTGTCACCATGTGCCATTCACACTAAAGTAGTAAGAACTTATGCTCTACCTCCTTGGAGGCAGAGTTGCTGCATAACTGTTTTGGAATTCTTCTGCATGAGATATTTGTCTCTTCATCACTATGTATTTATTTATTCAGTCAGTTGTTTGCACGATTATGAGCTCATGGATATTTATTTTCTACTTTAGCTTATAATTCAATATTACTCTATTTATTTAGTTGTCCAGACTGCTCCAGCTCTAATCGTTGACTTCAGTGTGTCTTTGACATACCTTTGTTGTTGCTTTTGTTCGTTTGCTTGCTTGTTTGTTTTTGAGCACTTTGTTACTTTCTGACACTGCAACAGTCTAGGCTTATCTTGTGTATTTCCTGCCCCAACCCTTGAATCAGTCATTCCTCCAACAACATGGTTCCTTTTATTGGAGAATGGTATTATAAACCAACATTTTGCAATGGGAGTTTTATGATTTTTAAATTGTTGCAATGTTAATACCTTTTAAGGTGTTTTAAACTGCTGAGCATTTCAGACATTTAGAAATTTGGTAAAATGCAGTAACGAGAGTGTTGTCCCAGACAGACAATAGTCTTGAAAGCAGTAAAAATGTAAGCACACGTACCCACACATGTGTATAGTCAGTTACACTTCGAAAGAAGATGACATAAATGGCATGAACACCTTTTTAAAAAAATCATTTTAAAAAACTAGGAGGGAACTTTAGCAAGCCTTCTAAAGTGAACATTTCTCAAAGGATTTATTTCACAAGAGTAAACTCGTCGATTTCCTTTTATGCTTTTTTAAATGGCAAATTTCTTCACAGCAAAAATCTTTTCTTTTGCAAAATTTTAGGATAATGTCACTTTCTTGAACTTATGAGTAGCTTAGAAAAATTTGGGGAGCTCAAAACTCATCACAGATACTATTATATCTCATTGATCTTTACAACCTCTTGTTGGGCAGAAAGAGGGTAGACATTAGGACAGGAAAGCCTGACCCCTAGTATGGGTTTAGGCCATTCATGGAGAGAATGGTTTAAAATTTCTCTGTTGTGTAACATAACATTTTCATTAACCCTTAAAAGACATGGAGCCAGAAGCATAGCAAGTAAATACCCATGACCAGCCACTAGAGGTGAAGAGACCAGATTTAATTAGATTTTGTGGCCATGTTGTACAGTTCATTTAGGATCTCAAGGTTCCGTACATATGATTTCTCTTAAATTTAATTCTGAAAATTGAAATAGTCAACCCAGTAAACATCTACTAAGTGTCTACTATAGTCAGTGTTAGAAACAATAAGGTGACTGTTTCTTGTCCTTAAAGAGCAATCATAAATAAAATTAATTATGGGTGCTATGGTACTGTTCCATAGCTACATGAAGAGTGCAGAGTAAGGAATTGGTTAATGCAACTTGAGAAATTTGGGAGGAGATAAAGGTATTTGCAATGATTAACTTATATCCAACTAATCTTGTGGTGGAATCAAGTATAGACCCTAATTTATCATCAATAAGCTAAAAATGTACTCATGAACATAATACTATGCACTAGTCCTGATAAAGGATGGATACAGGTAAATACTTTGTTATTTAATAGGGATTTTATAATTTAATTGTGAAAAGAAGGGTAATACAAACGAACAGTGAACAGATAAAATATCCTCACATATTATATTGTAAAGGAATACTATGAATTACTAAAAAATTAAACACCTTTACTACTTCACTGTAAAGGAAAAAAACTCAGGCAATCATCCTTGTTGTATCCTTATGAAATATGATAGTTTAATATTGTGAATAAGTAAATGAGGCTTGGCTTTTGTAGCTTTGTATTCTAGAAGCTCTTGGACGTTTATTTTCCAAACTATACTTTATAAATCTGTTCTGCCTCAGATTAATGTGTAAATGTTTACAGAAAATTTCCAGTATGTAAAGCACTGGAATCTCCCATTTGTTTTTATAATTTAGGCACAATGAATTATTAACTTTGTTCTTCTCATGTTTATTTCTTCTTTTTTATCCTTACCAGCTAAGAACCAAAATTATATTTATTTTCTTTTTTAAAAACTAAGGTTTTTCTTACTATTATTCTATTTTTAATTTATAGAATAGCATTTCAATATACTTGCTTTTGATTTAATTATAATTGCTTCCTGTTTACATGCAGTTATTCACTGATTCACTCATTTATACATTTTACAAATATGTGGCAAATGCTTTACATTTCAGCCACTATTGTAGGTACTGAGAATCTAGCAGTGAACAAAATAGATATAGTCTCCGCCCTCCTGGAGCAGATTTTCAAATTGGGGGAAACATAATAAACAAATACAGAAAAAATACATATATATATAAAATCTGTGAGATGCTCGTAAATACTATGGAGAATAATAAAGCAGGAATAGACTTAATATTCTTAGATTTTTATTACGTGTGCCAGAAAATTAAAGTTGTCATTCCTTGAGAATAAACAGCATTTGATGCTAATATGAACGATGCTATCTCAGATTTCTCTGTTGTTCTCTGGATTAAATTACAGATCTTGCAGATGTTATCAGTGAAGGAGGTCATTTGTGAGCCAGGAAATGAGTGTTTGCTTTATGGCAGCCTGTCTATGAGAAACTGGAAATATTCTAAAGGCAGCCTCACTCCTTAGGGCAGATGCTTCATTTTAAAACCAAACAAAACAAAAACCTCTAAAAATTGCTCTTACTTTTAACACGAACAGATGTTAGCTGGTTTCTGAGAACACTTAGAGAAGGATAAAAACTATAGTCAGTGACATTTTATATCTGAATTAATTGATCTGGACCCTGACGTCTCCTTCCAAAATTGTCTGAGGAGTTTTTGTCTTTTCCAGAGATAACACTATGAAGGCATGATAGTGATTCGTGTTATCAGCAGCTTTGCTTCCGCGTGTTTGGGAGGTGCCTGTAGGTTTTTCACATTCTGAGATGGGGACTGGAGCATCCACATCCTGTTTTCCTAGAATTATGCGCTATGACCTTTCTATTTAAGACCTTGATAAGCCTGATCGGGAAGTTCTGGTTTCTCCACAACAGAGAAAGAAATAATTTTAACCGCTAAAAAAAAAATTTAAAACGTTTTAAGGATATATTTTCAAAAATAGGTAGAGGCCAAGTACATATTTCTAGTTCCTGAGTACCTGTGAGGTAAGTACTAGCTCCTTTTATGTAGGAAGATTTAACTTTGATTACCAGTGGTATTGCCAATAGTATGATGGGGCACAATACCTAGGTGAGGGTCTAGGGATATGTGAGTTATACCTGCTGTAGTTACTTCTTCCTCCGAGCTTCCAAAGAAAAACAGATGCACTGGACAGTGAGAGAGAAAGGCTAGAGCTGGATAATTTCTGTGTCTGTTTCCTCACTTGTAAAGTACATGTAATAACATGTAATAATTGTTTCTACTCCACAGGGTTGTTGGAAATATTACATAAATTAATACATGTAAGGCATCAATAGCTAAATTTCTTTGTTGCTTCCCTGTTTTCAAAGGAGATAATGGCGCAATGTTCAAGAACATGGCCACTAGAGCTAGTTGTTTGTATCCAAATTCTCTTCCCACCACTAATTGGAAGGGCAACCTTGGGCAAGTTATTTAACCTTTCTGTGCCTGTAAAACATAGAATAATCATATCAAATAGATTGTTGTATGGGATAAATGAGATAATACAAATACGTGGAACAATATTTGGCACATTGTAAGTTCTGAAGAACTATTAGCTGTTCACATCATTGTTACTACTATTTCTACTAATAATTTATTTGTAGTGGCTTTGGCCCCCAAATCCTAATGCAGTATTCTAAAGAGCAAGGCTAAATCATATAGAGTTGTCCTTTTCCCCATGCAAGGAGAACCTAAGAAGTCATCATCCAAATTAACCAGGGGCTTTGCCTGTTTTCAGCTAACACAAATCTGATGTCTTAGCACTTCTTACTCTAATCTCAACCTTCTCGGTGCAGAAAAGGCATATCGAGAAAGACACAAACAATGAGCGTTTACTCCAGTGCTTAGAAAGAGCCTGTCCTAGGCCATTTACAACTATGGCAACAGCCTTGAGACAGGCTCAACATGGAAAAAAGTGTAACGAGAGGGTGTGAATGAAAAAGAGATGAGGCAAGGCCCAGGTAGGAGCAGATTCTGGGCCACTTTTGCACTCCAACTGGGAAGAAGAGATGGAAGAAAAAAAAGATGATCAGAGACCACTCTTGATTTTTCCAGGCTCTGAAAG